>NC_141005.1:81750347-81969910 GCF_052327205.1 Somniosus microcephalus | reverse complement strand
GAGAGAGACGGGGGGGGAGAGAGACGGGGGGAGAGAGACGGGGGGGAGAGAGACGGGGGGAGAGAGACGGGGGGGAGAGAGACGGGGAGAGAGACGGACGGGGGAGAGAGACGGGGGGAGAGGAGAGAGACGGGGGGGAGAGAGACGAGAGAGAGAGACGGGGGGGAGAGAGAGAGACGGGGGGAAGAGAGACGGGGGGAGAGAGAGAGACGGGGGGGAGAGAGAGACGGGGGGAGAGAGAGAGACGGGGGGAGAGAGAGAGACGGGGGGGAGAGAGAGAGACGGGGGGGAGAGAGAGAGACGGGGGGGAGAGAGAGAGACGGGGGGGAGAGAGAGACGGGGGGAGAGAGAGAGACGGGGGGGGAGAGAGAGAGACGGGGGGAGAGAGAGAGACGGGGGGGAGAGAGAGAGACGGGGGGGAGAGAGAGAGACGGGGGGGAGAGAGAGACGGGGGGGAGAGAGAGAGACGGGGGGGAGAGAGAGAGACGGGGGGGAGAGAGAGAGACGGGGGGAGAGAGAGAGACGGGGGGGAGAGAGAGAGACGGGGGGGAGAGAGAGAGACGGGGGGGAGAGAGAGACGGGGGGAGAGAGAGACGGGGGGAGAGAGAGACGGGGGGAGAGAGAGACGGGGGGGAGAGAGAGACGGGGGGGGAGAGAGAGACGGGGGGAGAGAGAGACGGGGGAGAGAGAGACGGGGGGAGAGAGAGACGGGGGGAGAGAGAGACGGGGGGAGAGAGAGACGGGGGGAGAGAGACGGGGGGAGAGAGAGACGGGGGAGAGAGAGACGGGGGAGAGAGAGACGGGGGGAGAGAGAGACGGGGGGAGAGAGAGACGGGGGGAGAGAGAGACGGGGGAGAGAGAGACGGGGGGAGAGAGAGACGGGGGGAGAGAGAGACGGGGGGAGAGAGAGACGGGGGGAGAGAGAGACGGGGGAGAGAGAGACGGGGGAGAGAGAGACGGGGGAGAGAGAGACGGGGGGAGAGAGAGACGGGGGGAGAGAGAGACGGGGGGAGAGAGAGACGGGGGGAGAGAGAGACGGGGGGGAGAGAGAGACGGGGGGAGAGAGAGACGGGGGGAGAGAGAGACGGGGGGAGAGAGAGACGGGGGGAGAGAGACGGGGGGAGAGAGAGACGGGGGGAGAGAGAGACGGGGGGAGAGAGACGGGGGGAGAGAGACGGGGGGAGAGAGACGGGGGGAGAGAGACGGGGGAGAGACGGGGGAGAGAGACGGGGGAGAGAGACGGGGGGAGAGAGACGGGGGAGAGAGACGGGGGGAGAGAGACGGGGGGAGAGAGACGGGGGAGAGAGACGGGGGAGAGAGACGGGGGGAGAGAGACGGGGGGAGAGAGACGGGGAGAGAGACGGGGGGAGAGAGACGGGGGGAGAGAGACGGGGGGAGAGAGACGGGGGGAGAGAGACGGGGGGAGAGAGACGGGGGGAGAGAGACGGGGGGGGGAAGAGAGAGACGGCGGGGGGGAAGAGAGAGACGGCGGGGGGGAAGAGAGAGACGGGGGGGGGGAAGAGAGAGACGGGGGGGGGGAAGAGAGAGACGGCGGGGGGGAAGAGAGAGACGGCGGGGGGGAAGAGAGAGACGGCGGGGGGGAAGAGAGAGACGGCGGGGGGGAAGAGAGAGACGGCGGGGGGGAAGAGAGAGACGGCGGGGGGGAAGAGAGAGACGGCGGGGGGGAAGAGAGAGACGGCGGGGGGGAAGAGAGAGACGGCGGGGGGGAAGAGAGAGACGGCGGGGGGGGGAGAGAGAGACGGGGGGGAGAGAGAGAGGGGGGGGTGGAGAGAGAGACGGGGGGGTGGAGAGAGAGACGGGGGGGTGGAGAGAGAGACGGGGGGGGTGGAGAGAGAGACGGGGGGGTGGAGAGAGAGACGGGGGGGTGGAGAGAGAGACGGGGGGGGTGGAGAGAGAGACGGGGGGGGTGGAGAGAGAGACGGGGGGGTGGAGAGAGAGACGGGGGGGGTGGAGAGAGAGACGGGGGGGGTGGAGAGAGAGACGGGGGGGTGGAGAGAGAGACGGGGGGGGTGGAGAGAGAGACGGGGGGGGTGGAGAGAGAGACGGGGGGGGTGGAGAGAGAGACGGGGGGGGTGGAGAGAGAGACGGGGTGGGTGGAGAGAGAGACGGGGGGGTGGAGAGAGAGACGGGGGGGGTGGAGAGAGAGACGGGGGGGTGGAGAGAGAGACGGGGGGGGTGGAGAGAGAGGCGGGGTGGGTGGAGAGAGAGACGGGGGGGGGTGGGGAGAGAGAGACGGGGGGGGTGGAGAGAGAGACGGGGGGGGTGGAGAGAGAGACGGGGGGGGGTGGAGAGAGAGACGGGGGGGGTGGAGAGAGAGACGGGGGGGGTGGAGAGAGAGACGGGGGGGGTGGAGAGAGAGACGGGGGGGGTGGAGAGAGAGACGGGGGGGGTGGAGAGAGAGACGGGGGGGGTGGAGAGAGAGACGGGGGGGTGGAGAGAGAGACGGGGGGGGTGGAGAGAGAGACGGGGGGGGGAGAGAGAGACGGGGGGGGAGAGAGAGACGGGGGGGGGGGAGAGAGAGACGGGGGGGGGGGGAGAGAGAGACGGGGGGGGGGGAGAGAGAGACGGGGGGGGGGAGAGAGAGACGGGGGGGGGAGAGAGGAGACGGGGGGGGGGAGAGAGAGACGGGGGGGAGAGAGAGAGACGGGGGGGAGAGAGAGAGACGGGGGGGAGAGAGAGAGACGGGGGGGAGAGAGAGAGACGGGGGGGGAGAGAGAGAGACGGGGGGGGCAGGGGAGAGAGAGACTGGGGGGGGGGAGAGAGAGACTGGGGGGGGGAGAGAGAGACTGGGGGGGGGAGAGAGAGACTGGGGGGGGGGGAGAGAGAGACTGGGGGGGGGAGAGAGAGACTGGGGGGGGGAGAGAGAGACTGGGGGGGGGAGAGAGAGACTGGGGGGGGGAGAGAGAGACTGGGGGGGGGAGAGAGAGACTGGGGGGGGGAGAGAGAGACTGGGGGGGGGGGAGAGAGAGACTGGGGGGGGGAAAGAGAGAGACGGGGGGGGGAAGAGAGAGACGGGGGGGAAGAGAGAGACGGGGGGGGGGGGAAGAGAGAGACGGGGGGGGGGGGAAGAGAGAGACTGGGGGGGGGGGGGGAGAGAGAGACTGGGGGGGGGGGAGAGAGAGACTGGGGGGGGGGGGAGAGAGAGACTGGGGGGGGGGGGGAGAGAGAGACTGGGGGGGGGGGAGAGAGAGACTGGGGGGGGAGAGAGAGACTGGGGGGGAGAGAGAGAGAGAGAGACTGGGGGGGGGGGGAGAGAGAGAGACTGGGGGGGGGGAGAGAGAGAGAGACGGGGGGGGGGGGAAGAGAGAGAGAGACGGGGGGGGGGGGAAGAGAGAGAGAGACGGGGGGGGGGGGAAGAGAGAGAGAGACGGGGGGGGGGGAAGAGAGAGAGAGACGGGGGGGGGGGAAGAGAGAGAGAGACGGGGGGGGGGGGGGGGAAGAGAGAGAGAGACGGGGGGGGGGGGGGAAGAGAGAGAGACGGGGGGGGGGGGGAAGAGAGAGAGACGGGGGGGGGGGGGGAAGAGAGAGAGACGGGGGGGGGGGGAAGAGAGAGACGGGGGGGGGGGGGAAGAGAGAGAGAGAGAGACAGGGTAACACAAAGAATTCGATCCAACACAATCGTCGCTAAGCAAAAGGAAAAATATCTGACATATTGGGCAGAAACAACAAAAACCCAAAGCAAACTCAATTGCTACTTGGCCCTAAACAGACAATACAACATAGCTGAGTACCTGACCACGGTAAAGGATAACAAACTGAGAAGAACCTTGACAAGGTACAGACTTAGCGAACATAGCCTAGCGATCGAAAAAGGCAGACACAGGCAGACCAGGCTGCCAAGAGAAGACAGGATATGCGCTCACTGCAGTCAGGGAGTAGTGGAGACAGAGATGCACTTCCTCACAGCCTGTGGAAAATATCAGGGCATCAGGGAGAATTTCTACCAACAATTCTCACAAATATGCCCTGAATTCAGAAATCTGAATGACAACCAAAAACTCCCATTCCTACTGGGGGAGGAGAGAAGCTGTGTAACACTGGCGGCACACTATGTTACAGCTTGCCATGAACAGAGGGACAACCAGTAAACTAAGAAAAGAGTATATATAAACAAGGCGAATGTATATTTATACACTCAGGGATATATCTGTTTATACACTGTATGAATAGAACTGCGTTTATGTGTTCAACCATAAATGTATTTTGATGCTTTGGCAACATAAGATGTACCTTATCATGCCAATAAAGCGATTTGAATTTGAAAAAAAATTGAATTTGAATTTGACTGGGGGAGAGACTGGGGATCTGGGGGTGTTTAACCTTTGACCCGCCCCTTACCCCGATGTAGGATTCCTCATCCAGGATCCGTTTCCTGGGCCTCCCGCTCACGGGCCCAAGATTGCCGTTGCCGGCGCTGACCACGGCCATGCTCTCAGGGTCGCTCCGCAGTCCCGTCCCCTCGGTCCCCATCCCGCGGCCTCCCGGCACAAACCCGCCCGCTGCCATACACTGCGCCTGCGCCACCCGCACTGCATCCCGGGAGCTGCAGGTCTGCGGTCCCGGCAGCCCCCGCGGCAGAGACCGAGAGCGAGAGAGCAGAGACCGCGGGAGAGAGAGAGGGCAGAGACCGCGGGAGAGAGACAGGGCAGAGACAGAGAGAGGCAGGGCAGAGACTGAGGGAGAGAGAGAGGGCAGAGACCGAGAAATAGAGGCAGGGCAGAGACCGAGAAATAGAGGCAGGGCAGAGACCGCGGGAGAGAGAGAGGGCAGAGACCGAGAAATAGAGGCAGGGCAGAGACCGAGAAATAGAGGCAGGGCAGAGACCGAGAAATAGAGGCAGGGCAGAGACCGCGGGAGAGAGAGAGGGCAGAGACCGAGAAATAGAGGCAGGGCAGAGACCGAGGGAGAGAGAGAGGGCAGAGACCGAGAAATAGAGGCAGGGCAGAGACCGAGAAATAGAGGCAGGGCAGAGACCGAGAAATAGAGGCAGGGCAGAGACCGAGAAATAGAGGCAGGGCAGAGACCGAGAAATAGAGGCAGGGCAGAGACCGCGGGCGAGAGACAGGGCAGAGACCGAGACCGAGGGAGAGGCAGGGCAGAGACCGAGACCGAGGGAGAGGCAGGGCAGAGACCGAGACCGAGGGAGAGGCAGGGCAGAGACTGAGGGAGAGGCAGGGCAGAGACCGAGAAATAGAGGCAGGGCAGAGACCGAGAAATAGAGGCAGGGCAGAGACCGCGGGCGAGAGACAGGGCAGAGACCGAGGGAGAGGCAGGGCAGAGACCGAGGGAGAGAGACAGGGCAGAGACCGAGGGAGAGACAGGGCAGAGACCGAGGGAGAGACAGGGCAGAGACCGAGGGAGAGACAGGGCAGAGACCGAGGGAGAGACAGGGCAGAGACCGAGGGAGAGACAGGGCAGAGACCGAGGGAGAGACAGGGCAGAGACCGAGGGAGAGACAGGGCAGAGACCGAGGGAGAGACAGGGCAGAGACCGAGGGAGAGACAGGGCAGAGACCGAGGGAGAGACAGGGCAGAGACCGAGGGAGAGACAGGGCAGAGACCGAGGGAGAGACAGGGCAGAGACCGAGGGAGAGACAGGGCAGAGACCGAGGGAGAGACAGGGCAGAGACAGAGAGAGGCAGGGCAGAGACTGAGGGAGAGAGAGGCAGGGCAGAGACTGAGGGAGAGAGAGACGGCAGAGACCGAGGGAGAGGCAGGGCAGAGACCGAGGGAGAGGCAGGGCAGAGACCGAGGGAGAGACAGGGCAGAGACCGAGGGAGAGACAGGGCAGAGACCGAGGGAGAGACAGGGCAGAGACCGAGGGAGAGACAGGGCAGAGACCGAGGGAGAGACAGGGCAGAGACCGAGGGAGAGACAGGGCAGAGACCGAGGGAGAGACAGGGCAGAGACCGAGGGAGAGACAGGGCAGAGACCGAGGGAGAGACAGGGCAGAGACAGAGAGAGGCAGGGCAGAGACTGAGGGAGAGAGAGGCAGGGCAGAGACTGAGGGAGAGAGAGACGGCAGAGACTGAGGGAGAGGCAGGGCAGAGACTGAGGGAGAGGCAGGGCAGAGACTGAGGGAGAGGCAGGGCAGAGACTGAGGGAGAGGCAGGGCAGAGACTGAGAGAGAGAGAGAGAGAGAGAGACAGGGCAGAGACCGCGGGAGAGAGACAGGGCAGAGACCGAGGGAGAGGCAGGGCAGAGACCGAGGGAGAGACAGGGCAGAGACTGAAGGAGAGACAGGGCAGAGACTGAGGGAGAGACAGGGCAGAGACAGAGAGAGGCAGGGCAGAGACTGAGGGAGAGAGAGGCAGGGCAGAGACTGAGGGAGAGAGAGGGCAGAGACAGAGAGAGACGGCAGAGACTGAGGGAGAGACAGGGCAGAGACTGAGAGAGGCAGGGCAGAGACTGAGAGAGAGGCAGGGCAGAGACTGAGGGAGAGGCAGGGCAGAGACTGAGGGAGAGGCAGGGCAGAGAGAGGCAGGGCAGAGACTGAGGGAGAGGCAGGGCAGAGACTGAGGGAGAGGCAGGGCAGAGACAGAGAGAGAGAGAGAGAGAGAGACAGGGCAGAGACCGAGGGAGAGGCAGGGCAGAGACCGAGGGAGAGACAGGGCAGAGACTGAAGGAGAGACAGGGCAGAGACTGAGGGAGAGACAGAGAGAGGCAGGGCAGAGACTGAGGGAGAGAGAGGCAGGGCAGAGACTGAGGGAGAGAGAGGGCAGAGACTGAGGGAGAGAGAGGGCAGAGACAGAGAGAGACGGCAGAGACTGAGGGAGAGACAGGGCAGAGACTGAGAGAGGCAGGGCAGAGACTGAGAGAGAGGCAGGGCAGAGACTGAGAGAGAGGCAGGGCAGAGACTGAGGGAGAGGCAGGGCAGAGACTGAGGGAGAGGCAGGGCAGGGCAGAGAGAGGCAGGGCAGAGACTGAGGGAGAGGCAGGGCAGAGACTGAGGGAGAGGCAGGGCAGAGACTGAGGGAGAGGCAGGGCAGAGACTGAGGGAGAGGCAGGGCAGAGACTGAGGGAGAGGCAGGGCAGAGACTGAGGGAGAGGCAGGGCAGAGAGAGGCAGGGCAGAGACTGAGGGAGTGGCAGGGCAGAGACTGAGGGAGAGGCAGGGCAGAGACTGAGGGAGAGGCAGGGCAGAGACTGAGGGAGAGGCAGGGCAGAGACTGAGGGAGAGTCATAGAGTTTTACAGCACAGAAAGAGGCCCTTCGGCCCATCGTGT
The DNA here is from genome assembly GCF_052327205.1 of Somniosus microcephalus. Taxonomy (NCBI): domain Eukaryota; kingdom Metazoa; phylum Chordata; class Chondrichthyes; order Squaliformes; family Somniosidae; genus Somniosus; species Somniosus microcephalus. The sequence continues at coordinate 81,962,665 of NC_141005.1, read as the reverse complement.
CTGCGCCACCCATCCATCCCTGTCCAGTCTAATCCCATTTTCCAGCATTTGGTCCATAGCCTTGTATGCAATGGCATTTCAAGTGCTCATCCAAATGCTTCTTGAATGTTGTGAGGGTTCCTGCCTCTACCACCCTTTCAGGCATTGAGTTCCACATTCCAACCACCCTCTGGGTGAAGAAGTTCCGCCTCAAATCCCCTCTAAATTTCCTGCCCCTTAGCCTGAATCTATGCCCCCTTGTTATTGACCCCCCTACTAAGGGGAAAAGTTCCTCTTTATCTACCCTATCTATGCCCCTCATCATTTTGTACACCTCAATCAGGTCCCCCCTCAGCCTTCTTTGCTCCAAGGAAAACAACCCCAGCCTGTCCAGCCTCTCTTCATAGCTGAGGCGCTCCATCCCAGGTAACATCCTGGTGAATCTTCTCTGCACCCTCTCCAAAGCAATCACATCCTTCCTATAGTGAGGCAACCAGAACTGCACACAGTACTCCAGCTGTGGCCTCACCAGCGTTTTGTACAGCTCCATCATAACCTCCCTGCTCTTATATTCTATGCCTCGGCTAATGAAGGCAAGTATCCCATATGCCTTTTTAACCACCTTATCTACCTGTTCCGCTGCCTTCAGGGATCTATGTACATGTACACCAAGGTCCCTCTGTACTTCCTAGGGTCCTACCACTCATTGTGTATTCCCTTGCCTTATTTGTCCGTCCAAAATGCATCACCTCACACTTTTCAGGGTTAAATTCCATTTGCCACTTTTCCGCCCATCTGACCAACCCGTTTATATCGTCCTGTAGCCTGAGGCTTTCCTCCTCGCAATTTAGCACCCCACCAATTTTCGTGTCATCTGCGAACTTACTGATCATACCTTTTACATTCTCATCCAAATCATTTATGTAGATCACAAACAACAAGGGACCCAGCACCGATCCCTGAGGTACCCCACTGGACACAGGCTTCCAGTCACAAAAGCAACCTTCGACCATCACCCTCTGCCTCCTGCCACTCAGCCAGTTTAGGATCCAACGCGCCAAGGCACCCTGGATCCCATGGGCTCTTACCTTCTTGACCAGTCTCCTATGCGGGACTTTGTCAAAAGCTTTACTGAAGTCCATGTAAACCACATCCACAGCATTTCCCTCATCCACCCCCCTAGTCACCCCCTCGAAAAATTCAATCAGATTTGTCAGACACGATTTACCCTTGACAAAGCCATGCTGACTATCCCCGATTAATCCTTGCCTCTCCAAGTGGAGACTAATTTTGTCCCTCAGAATTTTTTCCAATAATTTCCCTACCACAGATGTTAGGCTCACTGGCCTGTAATTCGCTGGTTTATCCCTGCTACCCTTCTTGAATAATGGTACTACGTTAGCTGTTCTCCAGTCCTCTGGTACATCCCCTATGGCCAGAGAGGTTCTGAAAATTTGTGTCAGAGCCCCTGCAATCTCCTCCTTTGCCTCCCACAGCAGCCTGGGATACATCTCGTCCGGGCCTGGGGATTTATCCACTTTTTGGCCTGCTAAAACCGCTAGCACCTCCTCCCTCTCGATGCTAATATGTTCAAGTATGTCACAGTCCCCTTGCCCGATTTCTATGTCTGCATCGTCTTTCTCCATAGTGAACACAGATGCAAAAAATTCATTTAAAACCCCGCCTACCTCATCTGGCTCTACACACAGATTGCCACTTTGGTCCCTAATGGGCCCTACCCTTTCCCTGGTTATCCTCTTGCCCTTAATATACTTATAAAACATCTTCGGATTTTCCTTTATTTTGCTCGCCAGTGTTATTTCATGGCCCCTCCTCGCCCTCCTAATTTCTTTTTTAAGTACGCCCCTGCACTTTTCATACTCCTCTAGTGCTTCTTTGGTCTTTTGTAACTGCCAAAAGCCCCCCTTTTATTCCTAATGCATTTTTGTATATCCCTTGTCATCCAAGGTTCCCTATGCTTGTTGGTCCCACCCTTGACCTTTACAGGAACATGTTGGCGTTGTACTCTCTCTATTTCCCTTCTGAAAGTCTCCCACTGTTTTGATGTGGATTTTCCTATAAGTAGCTGCTCCCAGTCCACTTTGGCCAGATCCTGCCTTATCATATTAAAATCGGCCTTCCCCCAATTTAGAACCCTTATTTCCGGGCCGTCTTTGTCCTTTTCCATGACCACCTTAAATCTCACCGAATTATGGTCACTGTCGCCAAAATGCTCTCCTACTGACACTTCCACCACTTGCCCGGCTACATTCCCCAGAATTAGGTCCAGTACCGCCCCCTCTCTTGCAGGACTTTCTACATGTTGGCTCAAAAAGCTCTCCTGGATGCACTTTAAGAATTCTGCACCCTCTAAGCCTTTCACACTCTGACTATCCCAATTTATATTGGGGAAGTTGAAATCCCCCACTATTATTACCCTATTATTTTCGCACTTTTCTGAGATTTGCCTACATATCTGTTCCTCTATCTCCCCCTGACTGTTTGGGGGCCTATAGTATACTCCCAGCAAAGTGCTTGCCCCCTTTTTGTTTTTAAGTTCTACCCATATGGCCTCATTAGAGGAACCCGCTAATATATCGTCCCTCCTTACAGCAGTAATTGACTCCTTAATTAATATTACAACACCCCCCTCCCCTTTTACACCCCCCTCTGTCTCGCCTGAAGATTCTATACCCCGGAATATTGAGCTGCCAGTCCTGACCCTCCCTCAACCATGTCTCCGTGATAGCAACAATATCGTACTCCCATGTGTTCAACAACAACTTCAGTTCATCCACCTTATTTGCAAGACTCCTTGCATTAAAATAAATGCCTTCCAGCCCTGCCATATTCTCTTTTGCCTTCACATATTTGCTCTGCCTTCCCAGCTGACTTGTTTTTCCCTCTGTATTTGGCTGTAAATCACCCCCTACTATAGCTCCACTCTGTACCCCGTCCCCCTGCCAAGTTAGTTTAAACCCCCCCCAGCAGTGCTAGCAAACCTCCCCGCAAGGATATTGGTTCCCCTCTGGTTCAGGTGTAAACCGTCCGACTTGTACAAGTCCCACCTTTTCCAGAAGCAGACCCAGTGATCCAGGAAACTAAAGCCCTCCCTCCTGCAGAGTCAGGGCAGAGACTGAGGGAGAGACAGGGCAGAGACTGAGGGAGAGACAGGGCAGAGACTGAGGGAGAGACAGGGCAGAGACTGAGGGAGAGGCAGGGCAGAGACTGAGGGAGAGGCAGGGCAGAGACTGAGAGAGAGGCAGGGCAGAGACTGAGAGAGAGGCAGGGCAGAGACTGAGAGAGAGGCAGGGCAGAGACTGAGGGAGAGGCAGGGCAGAGACTGAGGGAGAGGCAGGGCAGAGACTGAGGGAGAGGCAGGGCAGAGACTGAGAGAGAGGCAGGGCAGAGACTGAGAGAGAGGCAGGGCAGAGACTGCGAGAGAGGCAGGGCAGAGACTGCGAGAGAGGCAGGGCAGAGACTGAGGGAGAGGCAGGGCAGAGACTGAGAGAGAGACAGGGCAGAGACTGAGAGAGAGACAGGGCAGAGACTGAGGGAGAGACAGGGCAGAGACTGAGAGAGAGACAGGGCAGAGACTGAGGGAGAGACAGGGCAGAGACTGAGGGAGAGGCAGAGCAGAGACAGAGAGACAGGGCAGAGACTGAGGGAGAGGCAGGGCAGAGACTGAGGGAGAGACAGGGCAGAGACAGACAGAGGGTGAGGCAGGACAGAGACTGAGGGTGAGGCAGGGCAGAGACTGAGACTGAGGGTGAGGCAGGGCAGAGACTGAGACTGAGGGTGAGGCAGGGCTGAGACTGAGGGTGAGGCAGGGCTGAGACTGAGGGTGAGGGTGAGGCAGGGCAGAGACTGAGACTGAGGGTGAGGCAGGGCAGAGACTGAGACTGAGGGTGAGGCAGGGCTGAGACTGAGGGTGAGGCAGGGCAGAGACTGAGACTGAGGGTGAGGCAGGGCAGAGACTGAGGGTGAGGCAGGGCAGAGACTGAGACTGAGGGTGAGGCAGGGCAGAGACTGAGGGTGAGGCAGGGCAGAGACTGGGCATGTAATGCATGTACCTTTCAGGGGGGTAACTACTTTTTACAGCTCATGTATACTGTAGTACCGGCAGTGACCACACCTGTATATAACGTTGAGTAGTAATCTGTACAGATCAGTTGCAGTCTGAGCCACGTTGAGTAAACACCGTTTGTACCTTTCTCCGCAGCCTGTGTCTGACTATACACGGACGTAACATTGGCGACGAGGCAGGTTCGAACCTACCTGCAACTCTGCATCACCTCCCGGGGATTCGTTCCTGAAGATCAGTGGATTGGAGGTCAAGGCCAGAGACTCTGGCGTCGACCACGGGCAACCGCCCAGTCATCCAGCAGAGACTCGAGAATTGCGGGGGAGGCTGTCGAGAGCCAGGCTTGGCTTTCCAGTCGAGGTGGTCCAACGAAACGGGCTGGCAACAGGTAGTGCGCAGACCCTTCCTGGACAGCGGCGGGTTAGAGCCCGACCGAGCGGCACAGCAAAGGGCCGAGCAGCATCGACAGGGGAGAGAGAGAGAGAGGGCAGAGCGCACAGGGCCCAGCCGGTGTTCAGGGGCGGAGCAGCGTCGGAGAGAGGGAGAGAGAGACGCGGAGATAACCGCGAGGCGCCGCCATTGCCACGAGGACCGCCGAGTGTGGCGTTGGCAGCAGCGCAGGAGAAACGCGCAAAACCTACAGGGCGCCGCCATTGCCACGAGATCCGGCAGCAGCGGGGGAGGAAGGAAAGCGCGGGAGACGCCATTTTAAGCCATTGGGAGACGCCATTTTAAACCACACCCAAAATGCCGAAGAGTGGCATTAACACCGCATTTGACAATGAAGTCGAAGATTGGACTACATATGTCGAACGAATAGAGGTGTACTGCAAGGCAAATGAGGTGTCAGATGACAAGAAAGCGTCGGTATTGTTGAATTTAATGGGTGCAAAGACGTATGGGTTATTGCGAAATCTAGTAACCCCAACGAAGCCAATGGAAAAGAGTTTTGAAGACATAGTAACGATACTAAAGGAACATTTAAACCCCACACCGCTGCTGATAGCAGGAAGATTCAAGTTTCACAAACGGAACCAGCATAAGGATGAAAGCAATGCTGATTATTTAACAGAACTGCGCAAACTATCGAAACACTGCCAGTTTGGAGCGGGACTGGCAGATACCTTCAGGGACAAGTTTGTGTGTGGGCTTCAAAGTGAAGGAACCCAGAAACGGCTTTTATCTGAAAAGGACCTTACGCTGGAAAAGGCTTTCAGCATTGCGGTATCATATGACCGAGGCCCACAGCCCCGAGACCGGAGAAGCAGCGGACCTGCGCGGGAGCAGCCCGAGGCGGGAGAGCTTGAAGGCTTAAAAGGGAGCAGTCAGAGGCACCGAGGCCCACAGCCCCGAGACCGGAGAAGCAGCGGACCTGCGCGGGAGTAGCCCGAGGCGGGAGAGCTTAAAGGCTTGAGAGGGAGCAGTCAGAGGCACTGAGGCCCACAGCCCCGAGACCGGAGAAGCAGCGGACCTGCGCGGGAGCAGCCCGAGGCGGGAGAGCTTGAAGGCTTAAAAGGGAGCAGTCAGAGGCACCGAGGCCCACAGCCCCGAGACCGGAGAAGCAGCGGACCTGCGCGGGAGCAGCCCGAGGTGGGAGAGCTTAAAGGCTTGAGAGGGAGCAGTCAGAGGCACCGAGGCCCACAGCCCCGAGACCGGAGAAGCAGCGGACCTGTGCGGGAGCAGCCCGAGGCGGGAGAGCTTAAAGGCTTGAGAGGGAGCAGTCAGAGGCACTGAGGCCCACAGCCCCGAGACCGGAGAAGCAGCGGACCTGCACGGGAGCAGCCCGAGGCGGGAGAGCTTGAAGGCTTGAGAGGGAGCAGTCAGAGGCCCGACCAATCCAGGTTCCAGGAGAGAGGTAAAAAGTAATCCAAGTGTGACGTCACCAGGGAGCAGGTAAGTGATTGGTTGGTGAGTATTTCTCTCTTTTCAATACAAGCTTGAATTCTGTGGTGTTAAATTTCTGTGGTGTAGTGGGGATAGTTGGTAAATAAAGTGCCCTAGAGTATACCTGTAACTGGGGTATTGAATAAATTTTTTAATGAATTAAAGGAGTAAGTCATGGCAGGAGAGTTCAGACCCGTGTTCTGCTCCTCTTGCTCCATGTGGGAAGTCAGGGATGCTGCCAGTGTCCCTGACGACCATGTGTGCGGGAAATGCATCCAGCTGCAGCTACTTGTAGACCGCATTGCGGCGCTCGAGCTGCGGGTGGATGAATTTTGGAGCATGTGCGATGCTGAGAGGCTCGTGGATAGCACGTTTAGCGAGTTGTTCACGCCTCAGGGTAGGGCAGCACAGGGGGTGACCATCAGGCGGAGCAACAAAGGCAGGCAGGTAGTGCAGGGAACCCCTGCGGACATCCCCCTTTCAAACAAGTATACCGCTTTGGATACTGTTGAGGGGGATGACTCACCAGGGGAAGGCAGCAGCAGCCAACTTCCTGGCACTGGGGGTGCTCCTGCTGCCCAGGAAGGGGGGAAAAAGAGTGGGAGAGCAATAGTGGTAGGGGATTCTATAGTAAGGGGAACAGATAGGCGTTTCTGTGGCCGTAGACGTGAATCCAGGATGGTTTGTTGCCTCCCTGGTGCCAGGGTCAAGGATGTCACTGAGCGGCTGCAGGGCATTCTGGAGGGGGAGGGTGAACAGGCAGTGGTCGTGGTCCACATTGGTACCAACAACAGAGGTAAAAAGAGGGATGAGGTCCTGCAGCAAGAATTTAGGGAGCTAGGTGAAGGATTAAAGAGCAGGACCTCAAGGGTTGTAATCTCTGGATTACTCCCGGTGCCACGTGCTAGTGAGTATAGGAATAGGAAGATAGAACAGATGAATGTGTGGCTAAAGGGATGGTGCAGGGGGGAGGGCTTTGGTTTCCTGGATCACTGGGTCTGCTTCTGGGAAAGGTGGGACTTGTACAAGTCGGACGGTTTACACCTGAACCAGAGGGGAACCAATATCCTTGCGGGGAGGTTTGCTAGCACTGCTGGGGGGGGTTTAAACTAACTTGGCAGGGGGATAGGGTACAGAGTGGAGCTATAGTAGGGGGTGATTTACAGCCAAATACAGAGGGAAAAACAAGTCAGCTGGGAAGGCAGAGCAAATATGTGAAGGCAAAAGAGAATATGGCAGGGCTGGAAGGCATTTATTTTAATGCAAGGAGTCTTGCAAATAAGGTGGATGAACTGAAGTTGTTGTTGAACACATGGGAGTACGATATTGTTGCGATCACAGAGACATGGTTGAGGGAGGGTCAGGACTGGCAGCTCAATATTCCGGGGTATAGAATCTTCAGGCGAGACAGAGCGGGGGGTGTAAAAGGGGAGGGGGTGTTGCAATATTAATTAAGGAGTCAATTACTGCTGTAAGGAGGGATGATATATTAGCGGGTTCCTCTAATGAGGCCATATGGGTAGAACTTAAAAACAAAAAGGGGGCAAGCACTTTGCTGGGAGTATACTATAGGCCCCCAAACAGTCAGGGGGAGATAGAGGAACAGATATGTAGGCAAATCTCAGAAAAGTGCGAAAATAATAGGGTAATAATAGTGGGGGATTTCAACTTCCCCAATATAAATTGGGATAGTCAGAGTGTGAAAGGCTTAGAGGGTGCAGAATTCTTAAAGTGCATCCAGGAGAGCTTTTTGAGCCAACATGTAGAAAGTCCTACAAGAGAGGGGGCGGTACTGGACCTAATTCTGGGGAATGTGGCCGGGCAAGTGGTGGAAGTGTCAGTAGGAGAGCATTTTGGCGACAGTGACCATAATTCGGTGAGATTTAAGGTGGTCATGGACAAAGAGAAAGACGGCCCGGAAATAAGGGTTCTAAATTGGGGGAAGGCCGATTTTAATATGATAAGGCAGGATCTGGCCAAAGTGGACTGGGAGCAGCTACTTACAGGAAAATCCACATCAAAACGGATGCACTAAGGATGATTTTTCAGAATTCATTAGACTCGGGAACAGTGCCGATGGATTGGAGGGTAGCTAACGTTACCCCACTATTCAAAAAGGGGGGTAGGGAAAAAGCAGGTAATTACAGACCTGTAAGCCTTACATCAGTTGTGGGCAAAATGCTGGAGTCCATCATTAAGGATGAAATAGCGGAGCACTTAGCAAATGGGGACAGGATAGGACAGAGTCAACATGGATTTACAAAGGGTAAATCGTGCTTGACTAATCTATTGGAATTTTTTGAGGGAGTAACTGGTAGAATAGATGGGGGAGAGCCAGTAGATGTGGTGTACCTGGACTTCCAAAAGGCCTTCGATAAGGTCCCACATAAAAGATTAGCATGGAAAATTGAGGCTCATGGGATAAAGGGGAAAGTTTTGGCGTGGATAGGGAACTGGCTGTCAGATAGAAAACAGAGAGTTGGAATAAACGGCTCATTTTCTGAATGGCAGGCAGTAACAAGTGGGGTACCACAGGGATCTGTCCTGGGCCCCCAGCTGTTCACAATTTACATTAATGACCTGGATCAGGGAGTCGGATGCAGCATTTCCAAATTTGCAGACGACACTAAACTAGGAGGGGGGGTGGGCTCAGAGGAAGAGACCAGGAAGCTCCAGAGCGATTTGGACAGACTGGGCGATTGGGCGGATAAATGGCAGATGCACTATAATGTGGACAAGTGCGAAGTTATCCACCTTGGGTGCAGGAACGGGAGGGCAAATTATTATTTAAATGGCAATAGATTGGGAGAGGGGGAAGTACAGAGAGACCTGGGTGTTCTTGTACACCAGTCACTGAAGGCGAGCATGCAGGTGCAACAGGCGGTCAAGAAGGCAAACGGTATGCTGGCCTTCATAGCAAAAGGGTTAGAATACAGGAACAGGGATACCTTGCTGCAGCTGTACAGGGCACTGGTGAGACCACACCTCGAGTACTGTGTACAGTTTTGGTCGCCTCATCTGAGGAAGGATGTTCTTGCCATGGAGGGGGTGCAGCGGCGATTCACCAGGCTGATACCAGGAATGGCGGGAATGACCTATGAGGAGAGACTATGTAGTTTAGGGATGTACACACTGGAGTTTAGAAGATTGAGAGGGGACCTCATAGAAGTGTATAAAATTCTGACAGGTCTAGACAGACTGGATGCAGAAGGAATGTTTCCCTTGGCGGGTGAGAACAGAACTAGAGGACATAATTTAAGGATAAGGGCTAAACCATTTAGGACAGAGATGAGGGGGAATTTCTTCACTCAGAGAGTGGTGAACCTGTGGAACTCATTGCCACAGAGGGCAGTGTACGCCAGCTCATTAAATATATTTAAGAGGGAATTAGATATATTTCTACGGGCAAAAGGGGTTAAGGGTTACGGAGAGAAGGCGGGGACGGGATACTGAATTAAAGGATCAGCCATGATCTCATCGAATGGCGGAGCAGGCACGAAGGGCCGAATGGCCTACTCCTGCTCCTATCTTCTATGTATCTATGTATCTATGTAAAACAGTGGGAGACTTTCAGAAGGGAAATAGAGAGAGTACAATGCCAACATGTTCCTGTAAAGGTCAAGGGTGGGACCAACAAGCAAAGGGAACCTTGGATGACAAGGGATATAAAAAAATGCATTAGAAATAAAAGGGGGGCTTTTGGCAGTTACAAAAGACTAAAGACGGAAAAAGCCCGAGAGGAGTATAAAAAGTGCAGGGGCATACTTAAAAAAGAAATTAGGAGGGCGAGGAGGGGCCATGAAATAACACTGGTGAGCAAAATAAAGGAAAATCCTAAGATGTTTTATAAGTATATTAAGGGCAAGAGGATAACCAGGGAAAGGGTAGGGCCCATTAGGGACCAAAGTGGCAATCTGTGTGTAGAGCCAGATGAGGTAGGCGGGGTTTTAAATGAATTTTTTGCATCTGTGTTCACTATGGAGAAAGACGATGCAGACATAGAAATCGGGCAAGGGGACTGTGACATACTTGAACATATTAGCATCGAGAGGGAGGAGGTGCTAGCGGTTTTAGCAGGCCAAAAAGTGGATAAATCCCCAGGCCCGGACGAGATGTATCCCAGGCTGCTGTGGGAGGCAAAGGAGGAGATTGCAGGGGCTCTGACACAAATTTTCAGAACCTCTCTGGCCATAGGGGATGTACCAGAGGACTGGAGAACAGCTAACGTAGTACCATTATTCAAGAAGGGTAGCAGGGATAAACCAGGGAATTACAGGCCAGTGAGCCTAACATCTGTGGTAGGGAAATTATTGGAAAAAATTCTGAGGGACAAAATTAGTCTCCACTTGGAGAGGCAAGGATTAATCGGGGATAGTCAGCATGGCTTTGTCAAGGGTAAATCATGTCTGACAAATCTGATTGAATTTTTCGAGGGGGCGACTAGGGGGGTGGATGAGGGAAATGCTGTGGATGTGGTTTACATGGACTTCAGTAAAGCTTTTGACAAAGTCCCACATAGGAGACTGCTCAAGAAGGTAAGAGCCCATGGGATCCAGGGTGCCTTGGCGCGTTGGATCCTAAACTGGCTGAGTGGCAGGAGGCAGAGGGTGATGGTCGAAGGTTGCTTTTGTGACTGGAAGCCTGTGTCCAGTGGGGTACCTCAGGGATCGGTGCTGGGTCCCTTGTTGTTTGTGATCTACATAAATGATTTGGATGAGAATGTAAAAGGTATGATCAGTAAGTTCGCAGATGACACGAAAATTGGTGGGGTGGTAAATTGCGAGGAGGAAAGCCTCAGGCTACAGGACGATATAAACGGGTTGGTCAGATGGGCAGAAAAGTGGCAAATGGAATTTAACCCTGAAAAGTGCGAGGTGATGCATTTTGGACGGACAAATAAGGTAAGGGAATACACAATGAGTGGTAGGACCCTAGGAAGTACAGAGGGTCAGAGGGACCTTGGTGTACATGTACATAGATCCCTGAAGGCAGCGGAACAGGTAGATAAGGTGGTTAAAAAGGCATATGGGATACTTGCCTTCATTAGCCGAGGCATGGAATATAAGAGCAGGGAGGTTATGATGGAGCTGTACAAAACGCTGGTGAGGCCACAGCTGGAGTACTGTGTGCAGTTCTGGTCGCCTCACTATAGGAAGGATGTGATTGCTTTGGAGAGGGTGCAGAGAAGATTCACCAGGATGTTACCTGGGATGGAGCGCCTCAGCTATGAAGAGAGGCTGGACAGGCTGGGGTTGTTTTCCTTGGAGCAAAGAAGGCTGAGGGGGGACCTGATTGAGGTGTACAAAATGATGAGGGGCATAGATAGGGTAGATAAAGAGGAACTTTTCCCCTTAGTAGGGGGGTCAATAACAAGGGGGCATAGATTCAGGGTAAGGGGCAGGAGATTTAGAGGGGATTTGAGGAGGAACTTTTTCACCCAGAGGGTGGTTGGAATGTGGAACTCAATGCCTGAAAGGGTGGTAGAGGCAGGAACCCTCACAACATTCAAGAAGCATTTGGATGAGCACTTGAAATGCCATTGCATACAAGGCTATGGACCAAATGCTGGAAAATGGGATTAGACTGGACAGGGATGGATGGGCGGCGCGGACACAATGGGCCGATGGGCCTCTTTCTGTGCTGTAAAACTCTATGACTCTATATGAAGCAGCAGCACGGGGCGCTGCAGAGATACAACAGAGACCGCAAGAATATGGCACAAAGGAAATGTCATATGGAACAGAGAAGTGCTATCGCTGCGGCAGAACAACACATGACCAGAATGATTGCTGGTTCAAAGACAAAGTGTGCAGACTGTTAAATCCGTGAATCTTTAGGTAGTGTGTCCTTCAATCAATAGAGAGAGACTGCAGAGGAACAATCAACAGGTGTTTACTGGATGAGGGTTACTCTAAAACTAAACATACAGATCCCTACTCAGGGTTTATATACAGGTGTGCTCACTGCCGGTACTACAGTTTTCAGGAGCTGTAAAAAGTGGTTCTCCCCTTAAAGGTACATACACTACAATCACAACAGAGGATCACCGAACCATTTGGGTCACTCTCAAGATAGCAGGAGTCCAGGTAAAGATGGAATTGGACACAGGATCAGCCCTAACAGTCATAAACCGATGGGACTACGAGCGGCTATTCTTACACATACCCTTGAGAGACACAAAAATTATTTTGAAGACGTACACGGGGCAAAAAGTCTACCCCAAAGGAAAAATAAGGGTGACCGTTATATATAACGGTAAGGAAACACCAAAACTAGACCTGTATGTATTGCAAGATGGAGGACCACCATTACTGGGACGTGAATGGATCCGGAAAATACAACTGGATTGGCATTCCATACAGGCACTGACTCTGGCTGACAAAAAGGATGACGACGTCACACAGGGGCGACTGTCAAAGATCCTAACTGACACGAAAGAATTGTTCCAGCAGGGACTCGGAACACTAAAAGGCATGACAGTGACGATTAAAATTGAAGAAAACGCAAGTCCAAAATTTTTTTAAGGCCAGACCGGTACCTTATGCGATCCGCCCAGCCGTCGAAGCAGAGCTGGAGAGTCTGGAACGTTCAGGTGTACTGTCCAAGGTAGACTGGATCGAGTGGGCTGCACCCATCGTCCCTGTGATGAAAAAGTCGTTGAGCAGCACGCCTGGGGAACCAAGGAAGGTTCGCATCTGTGGGGACTTTAAGGTAACAGTGAACCCGGTCCTTCACACCGTACAATATCCACTTCCGCGGATTGAAGATATTTTCGCCTCGTTATCTGGAGGGAAACGCTTCACTAAGATTGATCTGGCCCAGGCGTATCTGCAAATGGAGGTAGAAGAAGCATCAAAAAAATACCTCACAATCAACACCCATAAAGGTCTCTACCAATACAGCCGGCTGGTATTCGGGGTAGCATCAGCTCCAGCTATTTGGCAGAGGGCAATGGAACAAGTCCTGCAAGGGATCCCAGGGACCCAGTGTTATTTGGACGACATCCTGGTCACGGGCGAAAATGACAGTGATCACCTTGCCAACCTGGAGCAGGTGCTCACTAGATTGCAGGAATATGGGCTCCGAGCTAACCGCCCCAAATGCGAGTTTTTTAGAAAACAGATCTCGTATTGTGGCCATGTTATCGATAAAGAAGGGTTACATAAGTCCCCAGAGAAGATTGAGGCAGTAGTCAAGGCTCCAGCACCGGAAAATGTGTCACAACTGAGGTCGTTCCTCGGGCTGGTAAACTACTACCATAAGTTCTTGCCAAATTTGTCTACAACACTACACCCACTGAACACTCTACTGCAAACTGGGGTGCCATGGAAGTGGAGTGACGAATGTAGATGAGCTTTCCAGAAGAGCAAAACACTAATCACATCGAAAGAGGTATTGGCCCATTACAACCCGGCATTACCAATTCAGTTGGCATGTGATGCGTCACCCTACGGCATTGGAGCGGTGCTGTCGCACAAATTCTCAGACGGCTGAGTGGCCAATAGCCTTTGCGTCACGATCACTAACCTCAGCCGAGCGTAACTACGCCCAGATTGACAGGGAGGCCCTCAGCCTAGTGTGGGGAGTGAAAAAGTTCAATCACTATCTGCACGGGCAGAAATTCACCTTGCTGACTGATCACCAGCCTCTTGTCTCCATTTTTAATCCAAAGAAGGGCGTTCCGGTGATGACTGCGCAACGACTACAAAGATGGTCACTTTTTCTAGGGGCGCACCACTATGAGATTGAATATAAGGGCACGAAACAGCATGGAAATGCTGAAGGGCTATCATGCCTGCCACTGCGGAGGAAGCACCAGCAGTGGATCCTGTCGAAATATTCCATTCGACTATAGTTGAATACCTACCGGTAACTAACGCTTGTATCGAAAAGGAAACCCGAAATGACCTGACAATGTCTCGGGTATATGATTTGGCGGTGAAGGGATGGCCAGCACATGGTGACTCACTGTTGCCAGCATTCTCGACAAGGAGAGAACAGCTGTCAGTGTGCCGGGGGACCTTGATGCGTGGATCCCGAGTGGTAATTCCACCCAAGTTAAGGGATAGCGTGCTCAATGAGCTTCATGAGGGTCATCTGGGAGGGGTAAAAATGAAAAGCCTAGCCAGGGCTTATGTGTGGTCACAGAAATCACAGAAACCCCACAATGCAGATAGAGGCCATTTCGGCCCATCGAGCCTGCACCGACACATATCCCACCCGATCCCCGTAACCCCTACACCAACACATATCCCACCCTATCCCCGTAACCCCACGTATTTAATCCCCCTAACACTAAGGGTCAATTTTTTTAACATAGCCAATCAACCTAACCTGCACATCTTTGGACTGTGGGAGGAAACCGGAGCACCCGGAGGAAACCCACGCAAACACAGGGAGAATGTGCAAACTCCACACAGACAGTCACCCGAGGCTGGATTCGAACCCGGGTCCCTGGTGCTGTGAGGCAACAGTGCTAACCACTATGCCACCGTGGCCGGGAATCGATAAACAAATCGAGGACCTGACCAAGAGCTGCTCAGGATGCCAGAAAGTCCAAAATGCACCACCACAGGCCCCTCTACACCCATGGGAGTGGCCCTCATCTCCATGGCAATTGGTGCATATTGATTTTGCTGGTCCATTCATGGTCTCGATGTTTTTAATAGCCGTGGATGCGTACTCAAAATGGCCTGAGGTCATCAAAATGTCCTCCACCACCACGGAGAAAACTATTGCAGTCCTACGGACCATTTTTGCCAGGAATGGCTTGCCAGAACCCATTTGCTCCGACAATGGACCACAGTTTGTGTCCGAAGTGTTCCGGAGGTTCTTGAAAAAGAATGGGGTAAGGCATTACACATCCGCCCCGTATCATCCAGCCACAAATGGATTGGCTGAGAGGTTCGTACAAACCTTTAAGAAGGCAATAAAGGCTATGTACAATGACAACATTCCGCTGCAACACAAGGTGGACAATTTCCGGTTCGCCTACTGGAATGCGACACATGCAGTCACCAACCAGGCCCCAGCCATGATGTCCTTTTAACCGAAGGTTAAGAGCTCGCCTGGACTTGCTCAGACCAAACGTACGAAGAGATGTTGAGAATAAGCAATTCCAGCACATCCATGAGAAGCCAACAAGGAGCTTCAATGTAGGTCAACCAGTCTTGGCCCGCGACTACCGAACAGAAAAATGGCAGCCAGGAACGATATGCACACGGCAGGGCCCACTAATGTACACAGTGGACGTTGGGGAGAGCATCGTGAGACGCCATGCTGACCAGATCCTAGAGTCACAGGAACAAGTCAACCCCATGCCTCGCCCATATGTACCTGGTGATGAACCCGACGTACAGGTAGCATCTACCCCAGAAACAGTAGCATCGGAAGCTGATGAACCAACCGATGACAGGGGGCCAGAATCGCCTCCGCACCAAGAGCAAGACACTCGGGAAAGGCGCTATCCAGAAAGGATCAGGATGCCTCCCCAAAGACTGAATTTATAAATAGACTATTTTCAGCTAATGTTGCATGTTAAAAGTGTTAATTGTAATTAGTTTGATATTTAATTGTTAAATGAGTGTTATGGCACTGTTAATCTAAAAGGGGAGGAATTGTAATGTATGTACCTTTAAGGGGGGGAACTACTTTTTACAGCTTATGTATACTGTAGTACCGGCAGTGACCGCACCTGTATATAAGGTTGAGTAGTAATCTGTACAGATCAGTTGCAGTCTGAGCCACGTTGAGTAAACACCGTTTGTACCGTTCTCCGCAGTCTGTGTCTGATTATACACGGACGTAACAGGGCAGAGACTGAGAGAGACAGGGCAGAGACTGAGGGAGAGACAGAGAGAGAGAGAGACAGGGCAGAGACTGAGGGAGAGACAGGGAGACTGAGGGAGAGACAGGGCGGAGACTGAAGGAGAGACAGGGCGGAGACTGAAGGAGAGACAGGGCGGAGACGGAGGGAGAGGCAGGGCGGAGACGGAGGGAGAGGCAGGGCGGGGACTGGGGGAGAGGCAGGGCGGGGGCTGGGGGAGAGGCAGGGCGGGGACTGAGGGAGAGGCAGGGCGGGGACTGAGGGAGAGGCAGGGCGGGGACTGAGGGAGAGGCAGGGCAGAGACTGAGGGAGAGTGTGGGGGTGGCGCGTGCGCCCAGTCAGTTATGCCCCTGACTGTTGATGAGCGGTTCGAATCGCTCCCACGCCCCTGGGTTCTGGACACCGGACTTAGGTACAGGCGGCGATACAGAAAGACTCGAGTAGACAAGTGGTTTGGTGTAAGAAAACCAAGATTTTATTAAAGCAGAAAACGAGAACACAGTCTTATGAGAGAATTACTAGTATAAAATACAGGCATATACGAAAATTATACTTATGTAGGAAATGGGGAACAGACGGCACATTGAGGGAAAAACAATTACTTTAACAATCCCCTTAACCTTATCCCACCCCTATACCTAGCTAGATTAAGCTATGAGGGGCCAGAATTCATGCTCACCAATCTAAAATCAAGCCAGCTGTTTTAACGGATGAGGGTTTTGAGGTTTGGTCTTCTGTCCTTTTAGGTACCTGTCGCCACGTGGTCTCAGGGCGCGGTGCTGGAGCTGCTGCTGCGACACACCTTTCTTCTCCTCGGCTACTGTCGTCGTCTCGTCACGATGGGTTCTCTTCTCCCTCGGGCAGTCGTCGCCGGTAACGTCGTGTCAGTGGGGCAGTCGGCAGTCATAACTGCTTAGATTTTCCTACCCAAGCGTCAAACACCAGTATATTCGTTGTGGCATGGACACCTGCGTTATCGCAGTGTTCAACAAGATGTTCGTCTCTCCAAGCGCCAGCTTATAACTAGGCGCTTGGCCTCATCAATACGTTTTTCGCTGCCCTGCTCTGCTCTTATCGAGTTGTCACCTTCTTCGTCTCTTTTCGTCTCGTCTCGTTCGGTTACTATACAAGTCCTGGGCTGCCTACTCGGTTTCGTCTCGCCCCTTTTTGCGGCCTGGGCGTACTGGATGGCTATGGACTCGGGTCTCGTTCCCCTCCCCTGCAATTGGTATGGTGTCCTTAGCTGTTGAAAATTTACTGCGGGGAGCGAGAAGAGAACCTGCCACGAGGCCAGGGCACGAGTACGGGCGGCGGCAGCCCAAGAGGCCGGAGCCACAACAGCAAGAGAGAGAAATTGCTACCCAGGGCCTACAGTCATACTCCTTTCGATGGCCCTTTATCTGCGCACCAAATCAGGTTAGTTCATTGTTTTCATTTTGGCGGGCTGCTTTAAATGATTATAGCAATCTAAGTTAACTGGATTTAGAGGGCCGTTTATCATACCTAATGGCCCGATGTCCGGGCTGCATTGTCATTAATGCATTTTAATCGGCCTGTCCAGCCTTGATGGCTCCCTTAAGCTGTTTCCGATTATTTATGCGGACAACCTAATGGCCTCAAGCATAGGCCTAACTGGTTTTGATCTGCCTCTGATCTGACGTAATGCATATTCAATGATTGCTGTCTGGCTTCCAAAACACAGTCCTTTTTCGCAGAAACTGCATTTTTAAGTTTCGCTTTCCCAAAGCTGCTTGTGTTGCCACAGAGTCCAAGCTTTTAAAAATCTTGCAGGCTTTTGGTCATGAGGTGCGGACATCATCTTTTGGGTACCCTTTTTAAAATGTTCATGCAGGGTCCCTTTTTATTAATAACCTTGGGGGAATGTGAGAATTTTGCAAAACTTACACTACCCCCCCCCCTGTGATACTAAAACTTGCTTGAAGTATCATTCTTAGGAGGTGAGCAAAATTTTCTGACCCTCCATAGTCAACCTTCCCCTGTAATTACCTATCTAATATACCCACGACACATGCACTTCCCATTCCGCGAAAATGTAGTGTACATCAGCATACATAGGATAAATTACAGTCTTTTACACACATCCAAGCATGGAGGGGATCCAATACCCCTGCACCACTTGGCACACATACATCTTTATTAACAACTCATCGCAAGAATCTTTATTAAAAATGACAAACAAAAAACAACAATCTTTAATCAAAAATACAAGGAAAACTCAAACAGGCATATCTCCCTCCACCTTCACATAATCTTCCTTCCAGGTCCTTTGGTTTCGGAACTCTAACAACTGACCTTTTCCCTTGCATTGAATGCAAACTGGATACAACACTATCCCTAACTGGCAAACCACGAGAATGTGGGAAGCCAGTCTGATCCACGAAGGGACCTCTATGTTATTGAAAATGTCCCACCGGGGTGGAATCACAATATCCAATATCTTAGCCCCTATCTCTACTGTTTTCTGCTCTAGAGTGTAAAAATGTTTCTGCGAAACTATAATGGCTTTGAGTATTTTGGTAAGGTGTTCAGGGAGAGGGGGAATTTCGTAGCCGAAATGCGCTACGTACTTTTGCAAATTCGTAAAATTCTCCTTCACAGTGAGGTGAACAGTGGAGGGTTCAGGAATGGGGACAATTCGCTCCTGGGCCACTTGAAATTCTGCCTCGGGTTTAAAACAGAAACTGCTGTCCATGCTGGTAGTGGGACGCGCCGGTGGTGACACAATATGTCCCACCCCCTATATATGCTACCTGCGGGGGTACATGGCCTTGTGCCATTGCCTCCATGGTCCAATTTATAGGTTTTGCGCCAGCAGCTCTGAACCCACACTGCGGTTTTGAATACGCATTCAAGTGCTGGGGACACAGGATTATGTGTGCTCCCTGGCTCCGGCACCATGAGCGGTCAGTACCTGTCATAGCGTGCTCCCACTTTATGACGTAAGGTGGGACTGCTGTGAAACAAATGTGCGCACCCCCTTGAATGACTCCAATGTTCTCAACCCTGTATACCGGCGCGGGTCGGGCTGTCCTACCCATGACCGGCATCCTAACTACTACTCCCATGATCGTGTGGTTGGACCGTCCACAATCCACGGGGACTGGGTAGGCTTCAGAAGCTAGCCGGAGTTGGCACAGGCTTAATGCATTCTCAAACGGGTGGAGGGCTGCGAGATGTTTGTTGCTGATCCAGGAGGGGACTAAACCCTATTTTAAATCCTCCAGATTACTACGGCCCTCGCCCAGTAACCATGCCCCGTATAGCACGCACACCTCATTCTGCGCAGCCTGGTCAGAAGCATTTCTGTCCTCCCTTATGAGGGCATTTACCATCTTTGCGTGCTTCTCCAACTCCGCTATGATCTCCCTTAAGTGGACCATCATAGCCTGGTCCTCATGCAACTCCGAGCCCACTACTTTATTCTCATCCATTAATACCTTCCTTAACTGTTTTTAAACCGTTTATCTGGGTCTGTAGCTCTGTGTCATCTAAACTGTTGATGACAGAGGTCCCAGTATTAAACGCAGTAAAAACATCATTCCATACTCCCCTTCTTTGTCTCCCTGCATTACCCAAAAACTCGCGGTGTGTGGTGTAGTTCGGTTTTGTCGACATTGGCAAAATCGAACTCCTAAAACTTCCTGAACATGTCCTTCAATAGGGCCTGGTATAGCTGCTCTGTTTCTTTGGGGCACCACTCCAGCAAATGTACCTCGGTGAGATTTAAAATCACGGAGGCTACCGCGTAGTGTACCCCCTGGTACAGCATCTGGTCGGTAGGCACTAATACCAGCCCATTCCCTGGTCCCTTGGTGGTGGTGGGGCACCCTTCCCTGTGTATCCTCGCTGCCGGCGCCGTGGGTGGGGCACAAGCTCAGTGGCATTGACTGGGATCGGGGAGAATGGGACTGCGCACGCCTTCAGGCTGGTATCCCACTTCATCCCCTCCCCGGCGTCTTGCCACTGCCGGTGGAAAATGATGGATATGCCTGCGGGGCAAACTCTCTCGGACCCCCACATTACAGATATAAATCCCTTGATCCGGTTCCCACCACTTGTCCCAACACACACTTAGTCCTCCGTGAGTCCCTGTAATCGTCCAGTGGGTATTGTTCCCCAACCGTTCCCACTCGACTGCGGGGTTTCTCATATCTTTGCTCAGCTTCCTGAGCCACCACCACCTATCCAAAGGAATGTGTCCCTTACACTTTAGGCATATACGCTTTCCAACGGTGACGCTGACCCTTGTAATGACCCGCACCCTGGGGCACAGGAGGGAGGCCGCCCCATATGTGAATCCGGTTTGGCTGGAGTACTGAGACGAATTGGACCCCAGCCATCCTGGCCACCTTCCCTCGTGTGTAGGGGGTGGCTGGCGCGTACACCCAGTCAGTTATGCCCCTGACTGTTTTGTGAGCGGTTCGAATTGCTCCCACGCCCCTGGGTTCTAGCCACCGGACGTAGGTACAAGGCGGCGGTACAGAGAAGACTCGAGTAGACAGGTGGTTGGATGTAAACAAAAACCAAGATTTTATTGAAGAGGAAAAACTTGATACAATCTTATGGAAAAATTACTAGCGTACACTTATACAGGCAAAAATACAAAAGAAGAATAATTATACTTATACAGGGAGTGGGGAACACACGGCACATCGAGGGAAAACAGCTATCTTAATCCCCTTTTCCTTATCCCACCCCCTATACCTAACTAGATTAAGCTATGAGGGGTCAGAACTTCATGCTCACCAATCAAAAGGTTTGTTAGACTCAACAGCGGTTGGGTCCGGGGTTCGCTCTTGGTGCTCTCTGGAGCCTGCCGTCGTCATGTGGCCTCCGAGTGCTGCAAGGGTGTTGTCCAGGTTCGCGTACCCCAAAGTTAAAGTCTCTGTTTGGGTACTTTACCTTGCAGGGATGATTCTTTGTTGATAATCGCCAGATTGAGTTGGTGTGCAGATATTCGAAGGTTGGCTGAGGCTGAAGGCCCGATAATTCGAAGCCTCCCCTCAGTTCGTCTCCTCAGTTGGTCTTCTTCAGCCGGTCATCCTCAAGTGGCCTTCCCTCCGGTGGTCTTCCCTCCTCCCCTCGTCGCATCCCGCCTCGCCTGGCCTGAATTGTCCGTGTCTGCCTGACCCGGTGCCAGGGCTAGTTCCAGATGGAGTGGGAAAAAGGCACGGGCAAAGGCCAGGGGGTAAGTGCG
This sequence comes from Somniosus microcephalus, assembly GCF_052327205.1. Classification (NCBI taxonomy): domain Eukaryota; kingdom Metazoa; phylum Chordata; class Chondrichthyes; order Squaliformes; family Somniosidae; genus Somniosus; species Somniosus microcephalus. Next base: position 81,941,674 of record NC_141005.1, on the reverse strand, counting down.
GGACGGGGAAAGAGCGGCAGCCATGAGGGCGAGGGGCCGAAGAGCAGCAGCAGCAGCACACCAACCAACAAAGAACACACCACCCCGATTGCTACCCGGGGGCCTTCAATTATACCTTTGTCGAAAACCCTTATCTGCGCGCCAAATCAGGTCAGTTCTTTGTTTTAATCTTGGCGGGCTATTTTAAATAATGGTAGCAATCCATACTAAATGGATTTAGATGGCCGGTAATTGCACCTACCGGCCCGATAATTGACTTGTATTGTCATGAAAGTTCCTTGATGGGCCTGTCCGGCCTCGATGGCTCTGTTAATCTGTTTCCGATAATATATGTAGACTGCTTGATGGCCTTAACCATGGGCCTAACTGAATTTAGATTTGTCTCCAATTCAGTCTAATACATAATTCAGAGTCCTGTCTGGTTTCAAAATACAAAGGCCTAGAAATTCAGTCGCGTTTGCGCCCACTTATTGGCTATAGAGTGGTTTGCGCCGGAAGTTTTTAGCGCCCGAAATTCAGTTGGTCCCTAACATCGGCGTTAGCCGGTAGCGCTGCGCCGGCACCGATGACGTCATCGGTGTGCGCAGCGCCCCGGTTCCAATGCTATTCCGTCCCGATGGCCAAATTCAGTTGCGGCCGCCAACAGCGTTTGAAAAACGGTGCCTTGCAGCTCCGAGAGGCCGGCGCATAAAGGTGGAGGGGCGGCCAGCCGCTTTCCCGGCGGCCGCCTGGCCGCACCTCCCTCCCCGGACTCCTGCACCACCCCCCCCGCGGCATTGGTGTCTGACTCCCGCGAGCCCGGCACTTCTCCGTGGTGCCGGGCTCATTTGCCGGGGGAATCCAGCGGCGATCTCACGGCTGCAGGCAGCTCCTCCTTAAGAGAAGGAGGAGGCCTGCAGTACCCCAGCCTGCCGCACCGCATCGGGTGCCGCAGCGGCAGCTGGACGCCTGAAACTGACTTTCATTGCCCCAAACGAGGCGGCCAAACCCTGCAATAGCGCCCGCCTCCGTCTTGGGGCGGTGCAACTGAATTTCAGGCGGGCGCTACGGGAATCCGGGCGAGCGCAAAATTTCGGGCACTAAAGACCTGGCGCGGCGATACCGAATTTTTAGCCCAAAGTCTCTCTTCACAGAAAACTGCAGCTTGGGTTTCAATCCACAAGCTGTCTGCGTTGCAGAGTCCATTTTAAAATCCCACAGGCTTTCTGCCACGAGGCACAGACGCCATCTTGGGTACCCTTTTTGATTTAAAATGTCCCGTTTATTAATAACAGCCTTCGGGGAAATGCAGAAATTTTGCAAATCTTACACGTGGACGTAGACGGCAGTCTCCTCCATCTCCCGTTCACCGCTTCCGTTGGTCGCTATAAGTGCTCTATCTCCGGAGCACCCATAGATGTGGGAGCCTTCTACATCGCTCCGCTTTCTCCGGCTCAGTCCCACCAGGGCGAGTAGGATTACGATCCCCTTCATCCCGACCGTCTTTCTGTAACAGATACAAAACATACAGCCAGGTCGCCAAGAGATTCTCTGGCTTGGGTGAAGCATGGTCGGGTCTCGCGACCTCGACCCAAACACATACACTCTTAGCAGATTACTTACTTATCTAAACTACCCATCACCTTATTTAACTTAAACTAAAACACCCAAACTTAAGCTAAATACTTAAACTTACTCTTGCCCTTGCTCTTGTCCAACAGGTTCGAGGTGCTCACTCCCTGTGGGGACAGGAGCAGGGACTGCAGGGAGGATGAGCAACCTGGCCACAGCACCGTGGAACAGGGGGCCATTCAAGAGGGGGGAGTAAATAGAAATGTTGTAGTGGTAGGGGATAGTATTATTAGGGGGATAGATAGAGTTCTCTGCAGCCGAGAGCGAGAGTCCCGAAGGCTGTGTTGCCTACCCGGTGCCAGGGTTAAGGACATCTCCTCTGGACTGGAAAGAAACTTGCAGTGGGAGGGGGTGGATCCAGTTGTCATGGTCCATGTTGGTACAAACGACGTAGATAGGACTAGGAAGCCGGTTCTGTTAAAGGAGTATGAGCAGCTAGGGGTCAAATTAAAAAACAGAACCTCAAGGGTAATAATCTCTGGATTATTACCTGAGCCACGAGCGAATTTCGCTAGAACAAATAAAATTAGAGAGTTAAATGTGTGGCTCAAAGACTGGTGTGGGAGAAATGGGTTTTGCTTCCTGGGACACTGGCACCAGTACTGGGGCAGGAGGGAGCTGTTCCGTTGGGATGGGCTTCACTTGGCCAGTGCTGGGACTAGAGTCCTGGCGGATCATATAACTAGGGCTGAAGAGAGGGCTTTAAACTAACTAGTGGTGGGGGGGGGGGGGGAGGTTCCTAGAGAGCAAATAATAAAAATGACAACAGAGAAGGTCATAGACTTAGGTAGCAGTGGGGAAATTAAAAACCAGAGCGTGTCAGGAAGGGGCAGAAGGTATGGAGTAAAAGGTAAAGTAATAAAAAGGGCAAAAGCAGGTACTAAGTGTCACAAAACATATTTGAAAGTTCTCTATCTGAATGCACGTAGCATTCGTAACAAAATAGACGAGTTAATGGCACAAATAACTACATATGGGTATGATCTTGTGGCCATTACAGAAACATGGCTGCAGGGTGACAATGCCTGGGAATTAAACATACCAGGTTATTTAACGATCAGGAAGGACAGGCAGGAAGGAAGGGGAGGTGGGGTGGCTATGCTAATAAAGGAAGGAATCACTAATACAGAGAAATGCTATTGGGTCAAAAGATCAGGATAATGAAACAGTTTGGGTGGAGATAAGGAATAATAAGGGGAAAACAACACTAGTGGGCGTAGTCTACAGGCCTCCGAACAGTTGCAACTCTGTTGGACGGAGTATCAATCAGGAAATAGTTGAGGCTTGTAATAAGGGAACATCTATAATTATGGGGGATTTTAACTATCATATTAATTGGACAAATCAAATTGGGCAGGGCTGCCTTGAGGATGAGTTCATTGAGTGTATTAGGGATGGGTTTCTTGAGCAGTATGTAACTGAACCGACCAGGGGGCAAGCAACCTTAGATCTGGTCCTGTGTAATGAGACAGGATTAATTAAAAATGTCCCAGTAAAGGATCCCCTTGGAATGAGTGACCATAACATGGTTGAATTCCATATTCAATTAGAGGGTGAGAAGGTTGGATCTCAAACAAGCGTGCTAAGCTTGAATAAAGGAGACTATGAAGGTATGAGAGCGGAATTGAGTAGAGTGGATTGGGAAAATAGATTAAAGGGTAAGACGATACATGATCAGTGGTGTACATTTAAGGAGTTATTTTACAACTTCCAAAAAAAATATATTCCACTGAGAAGAAAAGGGTGTAAAAGAAAAGACAGCCATCCGTGGCTAAGTAAAGAAATTAAGGATAGTATTCGACTAAAAACAAGGGCATATAAGGTAGCCAAATCGAGTGGGAGGATAGAGGATTGGGAAAACTTTAAAAGACAGTAAAAAATAACAAGAAGATAGATTATGAAAGTAAATTAGCAAAAAATATAAAAACAGATAGTAAGAGTTTTTATAGTTATATAAAAAGAAAAAGGGTGGCTAAAGTAAATGTTGGTCCCTTAGAGGATGAGACCGGGAAATTAATGGTGGGAAATATGGAGATGGCAAAAACACTGAATGAATATTTTGTATCAGTCTTTACAGTAGAGGACACTAAGAATATCCCAACACTGGACAAACAGGGGGCTAGAGGGGGGGAGGAGCTAAACATGATCAAAATCACTAAGGAAGTGGTACTCGGTAAAATAATGGGACTCAAGGCGAATAAATCACCTGGACCTGATGGCTTACATCCTAGGGTCTTGAGTGAAGTGGCGGTAGGGATTGTGGATGCATTGGTAATAATTTTCCAAAACTCCCTGGACTCAGCAAAGGTCCCAGCAGACTGGAAAACTGCTAATGTAACACCCTTATTTAAAATGGACAGTAGACAGAAGGCTGGAAACTATAGACCGGTTAGCCTAACATCTGTGGTAGGTAAAATTTTGGAGTCCATTATTAAGGAGACAGTAACAGGACATTTGGATAATCATAATTTAATAGGACAAAGTCAGCATGGTTTTATGAAGGGGAAGTCATGTTTGACAAATTTGCTGGAGTTCTTTGAGGAAGTAACATATAGGGTGGATAAAGGGGAACCAGTGGACGTAGTGTATTTAGACTTCCAAAAGGCATTTGACAAGGTGCCACACAAAAGATTATTGCTTAAGATAAAAAATCACGGGATTGGGGGTAATATTCTGGCATGGATAGAGGATTGGCTATCTAACAGAAGGCAGAGAGTTGGGATAAATGGTTTATTCTCAGACTGGCAATCAGTAACTAGTGGTGTTCCGCAGGGGTCAGTGCTGGGTCCCCAACTCTTTACAATCTATATTAACAATTTGGAGGAGGGGACCGAGTGTAACATATCAAAGTTTGCAGATGATACTAAGATGGGAGGGAAAGTAGTGAGTGAGGAGGACATAAAAAACCTGCAAGGGGACATAGACAGGCTAAGTAAGTGGGCAGAGATTTGGCAGATGGAATACAATACTGGAAAGTGTGAGGTTATGCACTTTGGCAGGAAAAATCATAGAGCAAGTTATTATCTTAATGGCAAGAAACTGGAAAGTACTGAAGTACAAAGGGATCTGGGGGTCCTGGTGCACGAAACTCAAAAGGTTAGTATGCAGGTGCAGCAAGTGATTAAGAAGGCCAATGGAATGTTGGCTTTCATTGCTAGGGGGATAGAATATAAAAATAGGGAGGTATTGCTTCAGTTGTACAAGGTATTGGTGAGACCGCACCTGGAATACTGCATACAGTTTTGGTGTCCATACTTAAGAAAAGACATACTTGCTCTCGAGTCAGTACAAAGAAGGTTCACTCGGTTAATCCTGGGGATGAGGGGATGGACATATGAGGAGAGGTTGAGTAGATTGGGACACTACTCATTGGAGTTCAGAAGAATGAGGCGCGATCTTATTGAAACATATAAGATTGTGAAGGGGTTGGATCAGGTGGATGCGGGGAGGATGTTCCCGATGATGGGTGAAACTAGAACTAGGGGGCATAGTCTTAGAATAAGGGGCTGCTCTTTCAAAACTGAGATGAGGAGGAACTACTTCACTCAGAGGGTGGTAGGTCCATGGAATATGCTGCCCCAAAAAGCTGTAGAAGCTACATCATTACATAAATTTAAAACAGAAATAGACAGTTTCCTAGAAGTAAAGGGAATTAAGGGTTACGTGGAGCGGGCAGGAATTTGGACATGAGTCTAGGTTCGGATCGGTCATGGCCCTGTGGGTAGCAGAGCGGGCCGGGCCCAGGGGCCGTGTAGCCTGATCCTGCTCCTATTTCGTGTGTCTAATTCTGTTAGATTCAGGAGATGGTTCTGTGATAGTAGATTGGCGGTTAGGATCAGATCAGCCATGATCTTATTGAATGGCGGAGCAGGCTCGAGGGGCCGATTGGCCTACTCCTGCTCCTATTTCTTATGTTCTTAACATTATAAACTTACATTACCTAAACTATATACATCCGCTGCCTGTCTCCGGGTGGCCAGGCTAATTCCTGGTTGGACTGCGGCTCACCGCTTCCCCCGGCATGGCCGCACCGTCCTTCACTGTTGGTCCCTCTGCTAGCTGAGGACCTCTGTCCTTGGACCTCCCTGTAACTCTAGGGGTGGCCCTTGGTAACTGGAGAGCTGGTGACCATGGCTTTCTCGGCTGCGGCGTCCGTGGGGACCTTCTAGGGGCCTTGGCGGGCGGGGCTTTCTTGGCCGATGGGCCTTTAACCCGGACCGCTGCTTCCTCAGGCTTGACATCTCCCGAACCCGGGCTAGGGGCAGGCAACTCTTCGCAGCTTGCTGCTGTGAGCTGAGAGTCTCTGTCCCCAGGTCCCATGGCTGGGCCCGGGGTGGGGTTTTCCCCCTCTGGTCCCTCCTCCTCTACACCTGGGTTAGGGGCGGGGTTTTCGCCCTCCGGTCCCTCCCCTTTGTCTGGATCCCAGAAGAGCGGGGGAGTGTCCCAATCGATGGGCGGGATGGCCCCTCCCTTTAAGCAAGCCACAGCGCCTGCCTGTGCAGTCTGTGAACTCGCTCCTGCTGCAGGCTGAGGATTTCTATCCTCAGACCTTACCCCAACTGGCTGTTTTCCCCTTTCAGGTTGAAACAGTTTGCACTGGTTGATATGAAACCATTTTGTGCGCCGAGGCATCTTAACGGCGTATATCTACAATGCTGTAGGGTCCCATATATAATGGTTCCAAACTTCCTAATCAGGCATAGTTTCTCACCATGACCTGATCTCCTACCTCCCACTCGTGGTGCTTTCGGGGTTCGAGCAGCAATCGGTTACTCCGATGCTGCCTTCCCATTTTCCCAGCCGCCTGCTCGTGGACCTGCTTGAGGTGCTCAGAGGTTTCGGGCGAAACTGTCCCAGTTTACCTCCCTAAGCTGACCCTCCGTGAGCACCGGGGCTAATACATGGGTGGGGGTCCGCATAACCCTGCCAGTCATTAGCTCGTACGGGGAGTACCCCGTACTTTTCGACTGGCTGGCCCGGATCCCCATCAAAACCAATGGTAGGACCTCGGCCCATTTACGGGGCGAGTCCACCGTCTCCTTCCTCAACCTTTCTTTCAGGGTCCTGTTCATTCTCTCCACAATCCCCGATGACTGCAGGTTGTGGGCCACGTGCCATTTCCCCTCAATGCCTAGCAGCATAAGGGTATTCTGCATCACCTGTCCGGTGAAGTGACTCCCTTGGTCAGACTCCACATACTGTGGTAGTCCCCACCGCGAGAACACTTCCCGGACCAGGATCCTGGCAGTACCCAGAGCTGTGGCCGTTCTGCAGGGGAAGGCCTCTACCCATTCGGTGAACACATCCACCGGGACTAGGCAGTACTTATAGCCTCCCTGGGCGGTGAGCAGGGCCCAATGTAGTCGACTTGTAGCGACTGCCATGGTCCCTCTACCCTCCTGACGTGTCCCATAGGTACCTTCTTTTTGTGGGGGTCGGGGTTATTCGCAGCACACACAAGACAGCCTGCACAGAACTCGCGGACATCCTCCCTGAGTCCCGGCCACCATCCCGCCTGTTCCATCCACTGCCAGGTGGTCTCAGGCCCGGGGTGTCCCGCTCCTGGAACCTCTTGGGCCAGTTGAAGGAATTCCCTCTGGTGCTGCTGCGGCACAACCCACTGTTCCCCCCTGAGCAGTATGCCGCCTTTTACGGAGAGGGCTGCTGTGCCATACGGACCCTCTACCCTTTTTCCCTCAGTCACTGCACTGAGGACTGCCTTGAGGACGGGTTCTTGGGCTTGGACCGTCTTAAGGTCCGGGGCTAACGCTACTCCTACACTCCCTTGGGTCCCGTCCCTACCTCTGACTGCTGCCATGGGTCTGGACCCAAATGGGTCCCAGAAAGTGCCTGTGTGGGCACCCTCCTTGGCGAGCAAGTCAGCCTGCTGGTTGCCTTGGCTGCGGGGTTCTGTGGAGGAATGGGCCTTCACCTTGTGGATGAAAACCTCCCCTTCCTCCCCCACTGTTGCTAGGATCTTTTCCAGCAAGGGTTTTACTGTGAGGGGTCTCCCATCGGCGGAGGTGTATCCGCGGCGGGACCAGATGGCCAGGTACTCCGTACACGAATTGCACGTGAACATGCTGTCTGAGCAAATCGTGTCGGGGGTGGGGAAGATTTCGGGATGTGTAACAACGTACACCACCACGGACAGTTCAGCCTGCTGGGCGCTCATGGTGCTGGGGAGCTTAATCGCCAGGGCAATGTTCGCCGTTGGGTCATAAACTCCGCACCCCGTGAGACGCTCGCCAGCAGATACCGTGCTGGAACCGTCTGCATAGATCTCGTGGCCTGTGGGATGTATCCCGGCCCGTAAACCTATGTTCACTTCCCAAACCCCTTCAATGGAACACCGGTGGGCTGTTCCAGGATATACCAGGTTGGCTGAGAGCTTTGGCTCGCAGAGACCCTTCACTCTAAGATCCATCTGTGAGAGGAGCAAGGTCCAGCAGGCAATGCGGGCAATGCTCACTGTTCCACCCTTGATCCTCCCATCCAGAAGCATCTGGGTGGGTGTGTGATGGGTGAGGAGGGTGATGGGAGAGGTGCCTGTGAAGATCAGTGATCTTTTCACAGCCCAATGTGTGGCCAAGAGGTGCCGCTCACAGTTGGAGTAGCCCCTTTCCACATCTGTGAATATCCTGGAGGAGTAGACCACCAGCCTCAGCCGGCCATGCCGCTCTTGGAGCAGCACAGCATTCAGGCTGTCCCCGCTGGCTGCTACCTCCCAGGGAAAACTCTTTCCCCCCATCTATGGCTCCTAGAGCTGGTGCGGTCTGCAAGTCCTCCTTCAGCCTGACAAATGCTGCCTGGCAACCCTCATCCCAAAGCCACTCCACTCCCTTGTGTAGGAGTCGGAGCAGAGGGGCTGCTGTGGCTGCATAGTCTTCAATAAAGTCTCTGCAGTACCCGGTTAGCCCTAGAAACGACCTCACACCCGTGACTGTGTTGGGGGCTGGTAACTCCTGTACCGCTTCTCTCCTAGCCTTATCTATGGCCCTTTCTCCAGCGCGGACGGTCAGGCCGAGGAATTTTACCTCCTGCTGGCCGATCTGCGCTTTCTTTGGGTTTACCTTAAAACCCTTCTGTCCTAACAGCTCCTCTTTCGAATCAGTGAACAGGAGCAGGTCATCCACATATTGGACCAACTGTCTGGGCTAGCTAAAATCCTTTAAACTGTTTGCCATGCACTGATGGAAGATGCTGGGGCTGTTGTGGAAGCCATGAGACAAGCAGTTCCACGTGTACTGTTGCCCTTTAAACGTAAAGGCAAACTTGTACTGATCCTCCCTCCTCAAAGGGATGGACCAAAACCCGTTGGAAATATCCAGTACCGTGAAAGTGGTCGCAGATGCTGGAATACTTCCTATCAGGTCGGCAACTGCTGCTACTGTGGGTGCACAGGCTGGGATGTTACTATTGAGCACTCAATAGTCCACCGTGGCCCTCCAGGAATTGTCCAGCTTTCTAACCAGCCACAATGGAGAGTTTACGTGGGTAGCTATCGGCCTCAGAACTCCCTGCTGTACTAAAGAGGACATGGCTGCTTCCATGTCTGGCTCCGCTTTCCTGGGGAAGTTATACTGTTTCTGTGGTCGGGCCATGGGGTCCCCATCTACGCTGACCTCAAACCCGTTGACCCTCCCGCAGTCGTGTTTGTGTTTGGCAAATGTGGCCAGGTGGGCCTGCACAAATGCCTGGAACTCTTGTGGGGTGTTACTGACCATAAGCTTGAGGTTATAACCCTCTTTGGGCTTCATGGTGCATAGGGTCCCCTTCCCTTCCTTTCCTGGGATCACTACTATCTCACCGTTCTTTACTGTACCTGCCCCCCACAGGCAATGATTCCTCAAATCTACTAGGATCCCGTGGCCTACAATAAAGTCGGCCACCAGGACCCCTCTTCCACCCTCCACTTCCCATTTCATCAGGACACAGGTCCACTTGGAGCGGAGCGGTCCTAACCGAATGGCGAGTGGGATGGAAAACGAGCCAGCCTGTTCTTTGCCTGTGAACCCCGACAGACTGTATGGGACCCCGTTAGATAGAGGCGAGGTGGTGGGGCTAGCTGAATGGACCACGGTGCATGATGCCCCTGTGTCCAACAGATAGGTCCCCTTCACCTTTTCTACCTCCATCTCCAAGAGGGGTCTTTTCCATTCATCATACCGGAGAGAACGAAGGTAAGCAGGCTGTGCTGGCTCTAGTCATGGCTGTGGGTTGGATGGGGCTGATGGGGTCAGAGCACCGGTAGCGGCTGCTACTCTCCCCTGGCCGGTCAATAAGGACCTCATGGTGTCCAACAGTGACTTGACCTCGGTGGGAGGGATTCCTACCCCTGCCTTTTGGGCTGGGGCTGTGGAATTCTTTCCCTTGTTATCTTTCCAAGGGTTTTTGCACTCCTTCCGCCAGTGACCATCCTTCCCGCACCCGTAACAATTCGTCTTTGTGTTGGGGGGGTTACTCCCTTCCTGGTGCCACTCTTTCCCTCCCTGTCCGGGTTTTACCTCATGCACCTTCCCCTTGGGTGGGTGTGCATCAGTTCCCCTATCGTTTTTATAGGCTAGAGTCAACTGTAAGCTCGGTGGTCTGGGGATTTTTGGGGTCGAACTAGACTTCTGCCTTGGCCCGGACCTGTGGCAAGCTGTTCGCCACCAGGCAACGGAGCCAGTGGGCCAGGGGATCCCCGTTCAGGAACCCCTGGTTCGGCGCCCCCGGACAGGCCCTCCAGTACACCGGCCATAACCGGTCCGCAAAAGCCTGCGGGGTTTCCCCTGCGAGCTGGACCGTCTTCTCCACACGGGAGAAAGGACTTCCCTCATTCATCCCCATGGCCTCCAGAACTGCATCCCTGAGCTCCTCGTACCCACTCTGCCCCCTCTTACACTCGTCAGAGAGGAATTGGAGGAGACTACTCTCCAGGGAGAATAGCAGCATCGTGGCTTGCTCAGCGCCATCACAGTCATTGACGCTGGCTGCCTACTCTATGTCCCTGAAGTGGATTGAGGGGTCTCCCTTTTCGGACAGCTTCGGGATATGGTTGACCATAGCCCTAAGCTGTTGGGTGCTATAAGGTAATGCGAACTGGTTTTGGAGGGGTCCCTCATCGTTGCCATTGACGGGTGGGCCGAACCTCCGATGCCGTGCTGGGCACATCGGTCCCGGCTCCAACCTCTCTGGTGGGGGTTGCTCCACCTCCGCTTCCACCTCTGGCTCCACCCCCCTTGCTGCCAAACCTCGCTGAAACTTGGCGCTACAGGTGGTGGTCGTGAGATCTCCTGTCCCTCAACCGGGTCGTCCCTGGGCACTACCAGTGACGTTGGAACTGTCCTCCCCTCATTCCCCATAAAATCCGCCTGACCTGCCATTGGGCTTATGAGGCGTACCATGCCTTTTGCCTTCTGGAGGGCCCGGCTCAGATTTTATATCCGCTCTTTACAGGGGCCATGGTCTGCCTCCTCAAACCCCTGCTCGCTTGCTAGCTTGTACGCGGCCTTTACCTCCTGTACTTTCTCTTCCTGTTCCCTAATCTGCCTTGCCAAGCGGGCATTCTGCTCCCGCAACCTTAACTCATTTCCCTTGGCCTCGGTGACTTGGCACCGTAGGTATTCCAACTGGGCCTTGTGTTCTCCCATTAAATGCACTCTCTCCTGATTCAAGGCCTGCAAAGCTACTAATAACTTCTCCCCTGCTAGGGCCTTATCCTGGATCTCCAGGGCTGACTCCCTTAACTTGACTGCCTGTGCTGCAACGAGCCTGTCCAAAAGCTGGACCTGCTTTTTGAAACACATCAGCCAAACTGCCTTCTCTAAGGACTTCTTGTGTTCCTTTCCCTCTGTCCACTTAGCTGCTGCATCTACTGGATGCCCAGCCCTTAACAGAGTGGTAATCCACTTCTTAGTGATATTCACCTTGCTAAACACATAATCAGAAATCCTTTCCTCCATCATGGTTTGCTCATCCGAACCATTGTCTACTGTATCGCAACCCTGTTGCCGGTGTCCTGCCGTGGTCGCCATTTTCTGTAGGGGGTGGCGGGTGGCGCGCCCAGTCAGTTATGCCCCTGACTGTTGGTGAGCGGTTCGAATCGCTCCCACGCCCCTGGGTTCTAGACACCGGACTTAGGTACAGGCGGCGATACAGAAAGACTCGAGTAGACCGGTGGTTTGGTGTAAGAAAACCAAGATTTTATTAAAACAGAAAACGAGAACACAGTCTTATGAGAGAATTACTAGCATAAAATACAGGCATATATGAAAATTATTTAATTATATACAGGGAATGGGGAACAGACAGCACATCAAGGGAAAAACAATTACTTTAACAATCCCCTTAACCTTATCCCACCCCTATACCTAGCTAGATTAAGCTATGAGGGGCCAGAATTCATGCTCACCAATCCAAAATCAAGCCAGCTGTTTTAACGGATGAGGGTTTTGAGGTTGGTCTTATGTCCTTTTAGGCACCCGTCACCATGTGGTCTCGGCGCGGTGCTGGAGCTGCTGCTACGACACACCTTTCTTCTCCTCGGCTACCGTCGTCTTGTCACGATGGGTTCTCTTCTTCTCCCTCGGGCGGTCGTCGGTGGTAATGTTGTGTCAATGGGGCAGTCAGCAGTCATAACTGCTTAGATTTTCCTACCCAAGCGTCAAACGCCAGTATATTCGTTGTGGCGTGGACATCTGCGTTATTGCAGTGTTCAACAAGATGTTCGTCTCTCCAAGCACCAGCTTATAACTAGGCGCTTGGCCTCATCAATACGTTTTTCGCTGCCCTGCTCTGCTCTTATCGAGTTGTCACCTTCTTCTTCGTCTTGTCTCGTTCGGTTACTATACAAGTCCTGGGCTGCCTACTCAGTTTCGTTTCGTCTCGCCCCTTTTTGCCGCCTGGGTGCCCTGGATGGCTATGGACTCGGGTCTCGTTCCCTTCCTCTGCAATTGGTATGGTGTCCTTAGCTGTTGAAAATTTACTGCGGGGAGCAAGAAGAGAACCTGCCACGAGGCCAGGGCACGAGTGCGGGTGGCGGCAGCCCAAGAGGCCAGAGCCAAGAGAGCAGGAGCAGGAGCAAGTGCAAGAGAGAGAGATTGCTACCCGGGGCCTACAGGTTCGGAATGGTCATGGCCCTGTGGGTAGTGGAGTGGGCCCAGGGGCCGTGTAGCCTGGTTCTGCTCCTACTGTGTTCTAATTCTGTGTTAGATTTCAGGAGATGGTTTTATTCCTGTTCCTGGCTGGGGTGGAGATCGCCTTTACAGAAGGTAAGTACTGTAGAAAATATAGGGACAGAGTGATCTCCTGGAAGAATTTCGATCGCCTAGATGGGTCGGAGAGGAATTTCCCAGATTTTTTTCTCCCAAATTGGCCATTGGGTCTTTATCTGGTTCTTCACCTCTCCCGGGAGATCACATGGGTTCGGGTGGATGCAGAGTGATAGAAGATTTGAGGTTAGGATCAGATCAGCCATGATCTTATTGAATGGTGGAGCAGGCTCGAGGGGCCGATTGGCCTACTCCTCCTATTTCTTATGTTATACTCCTTTCGATAGCCCCTTATCTGCGCACCAAATCAGGTCAGTTCATTGTTTTAATTTTGGTGGGCTGCTTTAAATGATTATAGCAATCTAAGTTAACTGGATTTAGATGGCCGTTTATCGCACCTAATGGCCTGATGTCCGGGCTGTATTGTCATTAATGCATTTTAATCGGCCTGTCCAGCCTTGATGGCTCCCTTAAGCCGTTGCCGATTATTTATGCGGACAACCTAATGGCCTCAAGCATAGGCCTAACTGGTTTTGATCTGCCTCTGATCTGATGTAATGCATATTCAATGTTTGCTGTCTGGCTTCCAAAACACACAGTCCTTTTTCGCAGAAACTGCATTTTTAAGTTTCGCTTTCCCAAAGCTGCTTGTGTTGCCACAAAGTCCAAGCTTTTAAAAATCTTGCAGGCTTTTGGTCACGAGGTGCGGACGTCATCTTTTGGGTACCCTTTTTAAAATGTCCATGCAGGGTCCCTTTTATTAATAACCTTGGGGGAATGTGGGAATTTTGCGAATCTGAGAGGCAGGGCAGGGACCGAGGGAGAGGCGGGGCGGCGACCGAGGGAGAGGCGGGGCGGCGACCGAGGGAGAGGCGGGGCGGCGACCGAGGGAGAGGCGGGGCGGCGACCGAGGGAGAGGCGGGGCGGCGACCGAGGGAGAGGCGGGGCGGCGACCGAGGGAGAGGCGGGGCGGCGACCGAGGGAGAGGCGGAGGCGGCGACCGAGGGAGAGGCGGGGCGGCGACCGAGGGAGAGGCGGGGCGGCGACCGAGGGAGAGGCGGGGCGGCGACCGAGGGAGAGGCGGGGCAGGGACCGAGGGAGAGGCGGGGCGGCGACCGAGGGAGAGGCGGGGCGGCGACCGAGGGAGAGGCGGGGCGGCGACCGAGGGAGAGGCGGGGCGGCGACCGAGGGAGAGGCGGGGCGGCGACCGAGGGAGAGGCGGAGGCGGCGACCGAGGGAGAGGCGGAGGCCGTGGCGGGGGCGAGGCCGAGGGCGAGGCCGGGCCGAGGCGAGGGTGAGGCCGGGCGGAGGCGGGGCCGAGGCAGGGCCGGGGGCGAGGCGAGGCCGGGGCGAGGGCGGGGCGAGGCGAGGCGAGGCGCGGGGCCGAGGGCGAGGGCCGGGCCGACGGCGGGGCCGGGGCGAGGCCGAGGGCGAGGGAGAGGCGGGGCGGAGATGAGAAGCAGAGACCGAGGGAGGGGCTTCGATGGGAGATTCATATCATTTATTTTAATAGGGCTGTGAGGTCCCTAGAAGGTGGACGAGAGATGAATCTGAATTAAATACAATGCTCTCACGGCCTGCAGGTCTGATGAAGATGTTTGATGTCTTGCTTTTCATTGCAACGTTCCTTTAATAAAGGTGTTCTGTAGTTTCTGCCTTCCAGTCGATGCCTGTACTCTATTTTACTGGTTCCTCACCTTATTTCACAGCACCAATAAATAGAGTATTTGAGTGCTGGAGTACATCATGGTTCCAGGACAAAGCCTTCCGCTTGATTGGCACCCCATCCACCACCTTAAACATTCACTCCCTCTACCACCAGCGTACCGTGGCTGCAGTGTGTACCATTTACAAGATGCACTGCAGCAACTCGCCAAGGCTTCTTCGGCAGCACCTCCCAAACCGCGACCTCTTCCACCTAGAAGGACAAGGGCAGCAGGCGCATGGGAACACCACCACCTCCAAGTTCCCCTTCAAGTCACACACCATCGTGACTTAGAAGTATATCGCCGTTCCTTCATCGTCGCTGGGTCAAAATCCTGGAACTCCCTCCCTAACAGCACTGTGGGAGTACCTTCACCACACGGACTGCAGCAGTTCAAGAAGGCAGCTCACCACCACCTTCTCAAGGGAAATTAGGGATGGGCAATAAATGCTGGCCTTGCCAGTGACGCCCACAGCCCGAGAATGAATACAAGTACTGAGGCCGATACAGCTACGTGGCAGGTGCTGAATGCCTGTGACAATTGCTGTTAGTGTCTTGGGCAGAGGCGGAGAAATTCACTGACGGTTCCCATTCCAAAATCTGTTGGAGCACATATGGGGACATCAGTTCAGGATCTGATTGGGCTCAGTTGTCATCCCTTCAAAGGTTGAACATCATTAGAAGCCTCACACATGAAGGAGGCTTGGGTGAGGTACAAGGGAGCAGCCCGCAGCTGTGGCACAGTAACCAGGCAAGAGGCAGGAGTGAAACGCAGCAAAATAAAAAACAAACACACAGAGATGGAATTCCTTTCATAGATCATATTTATTCACAAATCTGCTCAAGAAAAGGTGGGGGAGCTGGGTCGCAGTGTAAAGGA
The DNA here is from genome assembly GCF_052327205.1 of Somniosus microcephalus. Lineage (NCBI taxonomy): Eukaryota > Metazoa > Chordata > Chondrichthyes > Squaliformes > Somniosidae > Somniosus > Somniosus microcephalus. Next base: position 81,926,223 of record NC_141005.1, on the reverse strand, counting down.
GGAGTTATGATCAGGGTCAGTATGTACAGGAGGGAGTGTGATCAGGGTCAGTGTGTACAGGAAGGGGTGTGATCAGGGTGTGTACAGGAGGGAGTGTGATCAGGGTCAGTGTGTACAGCAGCGAGCGTGATCAGGGTCAGTGTGTACAGGAGGGAGTGTGATCAGGGTTGGTGTGTACAGTAGGGGGTGTGATCAGGGTCACTGAACAGGAGGGAGTGTGATCAGGGTCAGTGTACAGTAGGGAGTGTAATCAGGGTCAGTACAGGAGGGGGTGTGATCAGGGTCAGTGTGTACAGGAGGGGGTGTGATCAAGGTCAGTGTGTACAGGAGGGCGTGTGATCAGGTTCAGTGCGTACAATACGGGGTGTGATCAGGGTCAGTGTGTACAGCAGCGAGCGTGATCAGGGTCAGTGTGTAGAGGAGGGAGTGTGATCAGGGTCGGTGTGTACAGTAGGGGGTGTGATCAGGGTCACTGTACAGGAGGGAGTGTGATCAGGGTCAGTGTGTACAGTAGGGAGTGTGATCAGGGTCAGTGTACAGGAGGGGGTGTGATCAGGGTCAGTGTGTACAGGAGGGGGTGTGATCAAGGTCAGTGTGTACAGGAGGGCGTGTGATCAGGGTCAGTGCATACAATACGGGGTGTGATCAGGGTCAGTGTGTACAGGAGGGAGTGTGATCAGGGTCAGTATGTACAGGAGGGAGTGTGATCAGGGTCAGTGTGTACAGGAGGGGGTGTGATCAGGGTCAGTATGTACAGGAGGGAGTGTGATCAGGGTCGGTGTGTACAGGAGGGGGTGTGATCAGGGTCGGTGTGTACAGGAGGGAGTGTGATCAGGGTCGGTGTGTACAGGAGGGAGTGTGATCAGGGTCGGTGTTTAAAGCAGGGAGTGCGATCAGGGTGTGTACAACAGGGAGTGTGATCAGGGTGTGTACAACAGGGAGTGTGATCAGGGTGTGTACAGGAGGGAGTGAGATCAGGGTCGGTGTGTACAGGAGGGAGTGTGATCAGGGTGAGTGTGTAAAGGAGGGAGTGTGATCAGGGTCAGTGTGTACAGGAGGGAGTGTGATCAGGGTCAGTGTGTACAGGAGGGAGTGTGATCAGGGTGAGTGTGTAAAGGAGGGAGTGTGATCAGGGTCAGTGTGTACAGGAGGGAGTGTGATCAGGGTCAGTGTGTACAGGAGGGAGTGTGAACAGGGTCAGTGTGTACAGCAGGGAGTGTGATCAGGGTCAGTGTGTACAGGAGGGGTTGTGATTAGGTTCGGTGTGTACAGGAGGGAGTGTGATAAGGGTCAGTGTGTACTGGAGGCGGTGTCATAGAGTCATAGAGTTATACAGCACGGATAGAGGCCCTTCAGCCCATCGTGTCCGCGCCGGCCATCAAGCCCTGTCTAATCTAATCCCATATTCCAGCATTTGGTCCGTAGCCTTGTATGCTATGGCATTTCAAGTGCTCATCCAAATGCTTCTTAAATGTTGTGAGGGTTCCTGCCTCCACAACCCTTTCAGGCAGTGAGTTCCAGACTCCAACCACCCTCTGGGTGAAAAAGTTCTTTCTCAAATCCCCTCTAAACCTCCCGCCCTTTACCTTGAATCTATGCCCCCTAGTTGACCCCTCTACTAAGGGAAAAAGCTCCTCAGTATCCATCCTATCCATGCCCCTCATAATTTTGTACACCTCAATCATGTCCCCCCTCAGCCTCCTCTGCTCCAAGGAAAACAAACCCAATCTGCCCAGTCTCTCTTCATAGCTGAAGCGCTCCAGCCCTGGTAACATCCTGGTGAATCTCCTCTGCACCCTCTCCAAAGCGATCACATCCTTCCTGTAGTGTGGCGACCAGAACTGCACACAGTATTCCAGCTGTGGCCTAACCAGTGTTTTATACAGCTCCATCATAACCTCCTTGCTCTTATATTCTATGCCTCGGCTAATGAAGGCAAGTATCCCATATGCCTTTTTTACCACCTTATCCACCTGTTCCGCCGCCTTCAGGGATCTGTGTACTTGCACACCCAGATCCCTCTGACCCTCCGTCTTGCCTAGGGTCTTTCCATTCATTGTGTATTCCCTTGCCTTGTTAGTCCCCCCAAAGTGCATCACCTCGCACTTTTCCGGGTTAAATTCCATTTGCCACTGTTCCACCCATCTGACCAACCCATCTATATCGTCCTGCAGACTGAGGCTACCCTCCTCGCTATTTACCACCCTACCAATTTTTGTATCATCCGCGAACTTACTGATCATACCTTTTACATTCATATCCAAGTCATTAATGTAGACCACAAACAGCAAGGGACCCAGCACCGATCCCTGTGGCACCCCACTGGCCACAGGCTTCCAGTCACAAAAACAACCTTCGACCATCACCCTCTGCCTTCTGCCACTAAGTCAGTTTTGTATCCAATGTGCCAAGGCACCCTGGATTCCATGGGCTCTTACCTTCTTGACCAGTCTCCTGTGCGGGACTTTATCGAAGGCCTTACTGAAACCCATGTATACCACATCCACTGCGTTACCCTCATCCATACACCTAGTCACCCCCTCAAAAAATTCAATCAGATTAGTCAGACATGATCTTCCCTTGACAAAGCCATGTTGACTATCCCTGATTAATCCTTGCCTCTCCAAGTGGAGACTAATTTTGTCCCTCAGAATTTTTTCCAATAATTTTCCTACCACTGATGTTAGGCTCACTGGCCTGTAGTTCCCCGGTTTTTCCCTACTTCCCTTCTTGAATAATGGTACTACATTAGCGGTTCTCCAGTCCTCTGGCACATCCCCTGTGGCCAGAGAGGTCCTGAATATATGTGTTAGAGCCCCCGCAATCTCTTCCTTTGCCTCACACAGCAGCCTGGGATACATTTCGTCCGGGCCTGGGGATTTATCCATTTTTAGGCCTGCTAAAACCGCCAATATGCTCCCTCTCGATGTTAATATGTTCGAGCATATCACAGTCCCCCCGCCCTATTTCTATGTCTACATCGTCCTTCTCCATAGTGAAAACAGATGCAAAAAATTCATTTAGAACCCCTCCTACATCTTCCGGCTCCACACACAGATTGCCACTTTTGTCCCTAATGGGCCCTATTTTTTCCCTAGTTATCCTCTTACCCTTAATATACTTATAAAACATCTTAGGATTTACCTTTATTTTGCTCGCCAGTGTTATTTCATGGCCCCTCCTTGATCTCCTAATTTCTTTTTTAAGTATCCCCCTGCACTTTTTGTACTCCTCTAGGGCTTCCTCCGTCTTTAGCCTTTTGTATCTGCCAAAAGCCCTCCTTTTTTTCCTAATCCATTCTCTTATATCCCCTGACATCCAAGGTTCTTTGTGGTTTTTGGAACCACCCTTGACCTTTACGGGAACATGTTGCCATTGTATGATCTCAATCTCCCTTCTGAAAGCCTCCCATTGCTCCAATGCGGATTTTCCTACAAGTAGCTGATCCCAGTCCATTTTGGCCAGATCCTGCCTTATCCTATTAAAATCGGCCTTCCCCCAATTTAGAACCTTTATTTCCGGCCCATCCCTGTCCTTTTCCATGACCACCTTAAATCTCACCATATTATCGTCACTGTCACCAAAGTGCTCACCTACTAGCACTTTTTCCACTTGGCCGGCCACATTCCCTAGATGTTGCCTGACCTGCTGAGTTTTTCCAGCATTTTCTGTTGTTATTTCCCTAGAATTAGGTCCAGTACCGCCCCCTCTCTTGTAGGACTTTCTACATGCTGGCTCAAAAAGCTCTCCTGGATGCACTTTAAGAATTCTACACCCTCTGAGCCTTTCACACTCTGACTATCCCAGTTAATATTGGGGAAGTTGAAATCCCCCATTATTATTACCCTATTATTTGCACATTTCTCTGAGATTTGCCTACATATCTGTTCCTCTATCTCCCCCTGACTGTTTGGAGGCCTATAGTACACTCCCAGCAAAGTGCTTGCCCCCTTTTTGTTTTTAAGCTCCACCCATATGGCCTCATTAGAGGAACCTGCTAATATATCATCCCTCCTTACTGCAGTAATTGACTCCTTAATTAATATTGCGACACCCCCTCCTCTTATACCTCCCCCTCTGTCTCGCCTGAAGATTCTGTACCCCGGAATATTGAGCTGCCAGTCTTGCCTCTCCCTCAACCATGTCTCCGTGATAGCAACAATATCATACTCCCATGTGTTTATCAGGGACAGTGTGTACAGGAGGGAGTGTGATCAGGGTCGGTGTGTACAGGAGCAAGTGTGATCAGGGTCAGTGTATAGAGGAGAGGGTGTGCTCAGGGTCAGTGTGTGCAGGAGGGAGTGTGATCCACGTCAGTGTGTACAGGAGGGAGTGTGATCAGGGTCAGTGTGTACAGGAGGGAGTGTGATCAGGGTCAGTGTGTACATGAGGGAGTGTGATCATGGTCAGTGTGATCAGGGTCAGTGTGTACAGGAGGGAGTGTGATCAGGGGGGATGTGATCAGGGTCAATGTGTACAGGAGGAGGTGTGATCAGGGTCATTGTATACAGGAGGGAGTGTGATCAGGGACAGTGTGTACAGGAGGGAGGGTGATCAGGGTCAGTCTGTACAGGAGGGGGTGTGATCAGGGTCAGTGTGTACAGGAGGGAGTGTGATCAGGGTCAGTCTGTACAGGAGGGGGTGTGATCAGGGTCGATGTGTACAGCAGCGAGTGTGATCAGGGTCAGTGTGTACAGGAGGGAGTGTGATCAGGGACAGTGTGTGTTGAGTCTGTGCTTTCCAAATGTAGTTATGCTGAATAACTGGACACAGACAACAGAATACTTAAACAGGTCTTTAGTAACTGAGGGTCAGGGCTGAACTGAAATACAATTTGCTCCACAGGGTTTATATACCGGTGTGGTCACCACCGGTACTACACTATACAGGAGCCATCAGAAAGTAGTCCATCACCTTAAGGTAGTCTCTTAAGGTGGTACAGGTTACATACACTACAATTCCTCCCCTTTTAGCTTAACAGTGTACACCCCAATTTAAACATAACATGGATAACATATATACAACTTTCATACAAAACTGTTCAAAGATTCAGTCTCTGAGGAGGCCTCCTGATCCGGGCCGGATAACGCCTTTCAGGGGTCTCTGGTTCTCGTTGCTGGGGTGACTCATCCATTTGATCTCTTATGGATTGAACATCATCATGTACGTTCGAGTCTGAGGTAGATGCTACAGGCTCAATAACTTCTTCAACTGGTGTCTCTGCCGTAGAAATGGGGTCGACCCTTGTTCTCGATTCCACAAGTTGGTCAGCATGACGTCGTATTACGTTCTCACCAACGTCTACCGTGTACATCAAGGGTCCTTGTCAGGCACGAATTGTTCCGGATTGCCATTTATCATTCCTATAGTCCCTGGCCAACACTGGTTGTCCTATTTCGAAACTCCGAGTGGCCTTGTTATTTACGTGCTGGAATTGTTTGTTTTCGACTTCCCTACGCACATTGGGTTTTAACAAATCCAACCGGGACCGCAACCTCCTGTTATAGAACATTATGGCAGGGCTTTGATTTGTCACTGCATGCGTGGCGTTTCGATATGCCATCAGGAAATTGTCCACCTTGTGTTGTAGTGGAATATGGTCTTCGCTCATGGCCTTTATCGCCTTTTTGAACATTTGTACAAATCTCTCGGCCAACCCATTGGTAACCGGATGATATGGGGCAGATGTATAGTGTTTCACCCCATTCTTTTTCATGAATTTCTGGAATTCTTCTGACACGAACTGTGGTCCGTGTCTGAACATATTTGTTCCGGCAACCCATTCCTTGCAAATATGGTTCTTAGAACTGCGATCGTCTTTTCAGAGGTAGTGGTCGACATCTTAATCGCTTCTGGCCATTTAGAATGTGCGTCTACCGCTATCAAAAACATGGAATCCATGAATGGACCTGCAAAGTCGATATGCACACGTTGCCATGGGGTTGAAGGCCATTCCCACGGATGCAGTGGTGCAATTGGAGGTGCGTTTTGAACTTTTTGGCACCCTGAGCAGCTTTTAGTCAGATCCTCTATTTGTTGGTCGATACCTGGCCACCACACATAAGCCCTAGCAAGGCTTTTCATCTTGGCTCCCCCCAGATGACCTTCATGCAGTTCCTTCAGAACTCTCTTCCTTAATTTAGGAGGAATAATCACCCTTGTTCCATACATCAATGTTCCTTGACAGACGGACAGCTGTTCTCGTCTGGCTGAGAATGCAGGTAACAGTGGTTCGCCATGTGCTGGCCATCCCTTCACTGTCAAATCGTAGACCCGAGACAGTGTCGGCTCGTTTCGGGTCTCTCTCTCAATACTCGCATTGGTGACTGGTAAGCATTCGATGATGGTCGAGTGAAATATCTCGACAGGGTCAACTGCCGGTGCCTCTTCCGCTGTAGGTAGTGGCAGGCGCGACAGCCCATCAGCATTACCATGTTGCTTTGTACCTTTGAATTCGATATCATATTGATGTGCCCCTAGGAAAAGGGATCATCTCTGAAGCCTCTGCGCCGTCATAACCGGAACACCCTTCTTAGGGTTAAAAATGGAAACCAACGGCTGGTGATCTGTCAGCAGCGTAAACCTTTGGCCTTGCAGGTAATGGTTAAATTTCTTAACTCCCCACACGAGGCTGAGAGCCTCCCTATCTATCTGAGCATAGTTGCGCTCTGCGGAGGTCAATGATCTGGATGCGAACGCGACTGGCCTTTCCAAGCCATTTGGCAACTTATGTGAGAGCACTGCCCCGATACCATATGGAGAAGCATCACAAGCTAAACGAATAGGCAGCATTGGGTTAAAGTGAGCCAACACTTCCTTAGAGGTGATCAGTGCCTTGCTTTTTTGAAAAGCCCGCTTACAGTCCTCGCTCCACTTCCATGGTACTCCCATTTGCAAAAGAGTGTTCAGCGGGTGTAACACTGTGGATAAATTTGGAAGAAACTTGTGGTAATAGTTAATCAACCCAAGGAACGACCTCAACTGGGATACATTTTCCGGAGCGGGAGCTTTCACAACAGCTTCGATCTTGTCAGGTGACTTATGAAGCCCCTCCTGGTCAATGACGTGACTGCAGTACGAGATTCGCTTCTGAAAGAACTCACATTTCTGGCGATTAACTCTGAGTCCATATTCTTTCAATCTGGTGAGCACCTGCTCGAAATTCGCGAGGTGTTCCTTATCATCATCTCCTGTAATCTGAATGTCATCCAGGTAGCATTGTGTGCCTGGAATTCCCTGTAATACCTGCTCCATGGCCCTTTGCCAAATCGCTGGAGCCGATGCCACTCCAAAAACCAGTCTATTATACCGATATAAGCCCTTATGTGTGTTGATCGTGAGATACTGGCGTGACGCTTCATCAACTTCCATCTGTAGGTACGCCTGTGCCAGGTCTATCTTGGTGAAGTGTTTCCCGCCAGACAGCGAAGCGAAGATATCCTCAATCCGCGGAAACGGATATTGCGCCGTGTGAAGAACCGGATTAACAGTGATCTTGAAATCGCCACAGATGCGAACCTTCCCAGGTTCCCCTGGCTTGTTGCTCAACGAACGCTTCATGACGGGAACAATGGGTGTGGCCCATTCGCTCCAGTCCACCTTTGACAGCACTCCTGAACGTTCTAGCCCTTCCAGCTCTGCTTCCACAGCAGGTCGTATCGCATAAGGTACCGGTCTAGCTTTGAAAAATTTTGGGTTTGCATGTTCTTGAACCTTGATGTTTGCCGTAATTCCTTTCAGTGTTCCCAGTCCCTGTTGGAACACCTCCTTAGCATCGTCCAATATTTTGGACAGTCGTTTAGGTTTGACGTCATCCTCTTTACAGGAATCTACAGTTAGTGCTTGTAAGGAATGCCAGTCCACATTTATTCTCCGGATCCATTCCCGTCCCAGTAGTGGCGGACCTCCCTCAGGTAACACATACAAGTCCATTCCCTGACTTTCTTTACCATTGTAGACCACCTTTACCTTTATCTTTCCGATGGGGTATACTCTTTGCCCCGTGTATGTTTTCAATACAATCTCCGTATCCCTCAGGGGAATGTGTGAGAATAACCTTTTGTAATCTTGCTTATTCATGACCGTCAATGCCGATCCAGTGTCCAATTCCATCTTCACTTGGACTCCTGCTATCCGAAGCATGACCCAGATAGTTTGGTGGTCTGCTGTGTTACCCACATTATGTATTTTTAGACAACCAAGTTCCTTACTGCTGGAGTCTGAATCCGTCTTCTGTTCATCTGAACTGTTCTCTGTCACCTTGTGTACTTTTTTGTACTTCTCCTGCGGCGACTTTTTGTTGCTGGTCTTCTTTCCTGACTGGCATACTCTCGCTATGTGACCAAGTTTGCCACATTGCCTGCATTCTTTATCTTTGAACCAGCACTGGTTCTGATCATGCGTTGTCCTTCCGCAACGATAGCACTTTACTGCGCCCAATGCCATTTCATTGGTGCTGAATTCCGATGGCCTTTGCTGCATTTCTGCAGTGCCTCGTGCTGCTGCCTCGTGCGATGCTGCAATGCTGAAAGCTTTGTCCAGCGTAAGATCCTTTTCCTCTAGCAGTCGCTCCTGGGTTCCTTCCTTTAGTAGCCCACACACGAACTTATCTCTCAGAACGTCTGCTAGTCCTGTACCGAACTGACAGTACTTTGATAACTTGCGCAGTTCGATTAAGAATTCAGCGTTGCTTTCCTCTTTAAGCTGAATTCTTTTGTAAAATTTAAATCATTCTGCTATCAGCAGCAGCGTGGGGTTTAAATGCTCTTGCAGGATAGTAACAATATCCGCGAAACTCTTTCCTACCGGTTTATCTGGTGTTACAAGGTGCCTTAATAACCCGTACGTCTTCGCACCCATCGAGTTTAATAGGGTTAGTGCTTTCTTATCCACCGGTACCTCATTCGCTGTACAGTAAACCTCAACGCGTTCCACATAAGTGGCCCAATCTTCTACATCGCTATCAAAAGCAGTGATGTTACCCGTTTTTGGCATCCTTGTTGAGTTTCCTTTATTTTATTTATTTTTCAAAATGGCGGCTTCCCACGCTTGGCGGCTTTTCCCGCGCTTGTCTTCTTCCCCCGCCGACTAAAATGGCGATTACCGCGCTGTTGCCATTCTCGCCTCCCAGCGGTCCTTTCTTTCCCCCGACGCTGCTGCTCTTGTTCCCCGCCGATCCCGCGGTCCTCGTGGACATTAACGCTTTTCTGGCTGCTGCGCGTCTCTGCCCCGATTGCAGTCCGGCCCCTGACATCGGCTGCGGTCGTGTTCTCCGCTCTTTTCTTCGTTTTCCCTCCCCTTCTCCCACTGACAACTCGGCCGACTTCCTCTCCGTGCCGCTCGATCGGGCTTACCCGCCGCTGTCGTAGAAGGGATGATCACTGCCTGTTGCTGATGGTGGACTTTGTGGCCAGCAAACCAAACCGGGTTCCCGATGGCCTCCCGTGCGATGCAGTGCTCAGCAGGATGTTGAGGGCGGATGCCCCTTTTCGATGCCCGTTCTGAGGACGAAGCTTCCTTGGATGCAAAACTGCCGCTAGGTACGATCAGACTCGCCGCTACTGTTGAGTCTGTGCTTTCCAAATATAGTTATGCTGAATAACTGGACACAGACAACAGAATACTTAAACAACAGAAAATGCTGGAAAAACTCAGCAAGTCAGGCAACATCCGTGGAGAGAAATTTGAGTTGACGTTTCGGGCTTGACCCTTCTTCAAAACTGGAGAGAAAAGGAACTAGATCGAAGGCAGGGCTGCGATCGGACAAAAGAATAAAAGAACCAAGAGAAGTAAAAGAGATTAGAAGCTAGACGAGATGGTAATAGGCTGTGATTAGGTGTAAAGTGTGCTGGCAGGGCAAAAGATAGCTGCCAGGTGCGAGAGAGAAACAAAAGGAAAGGGGGGGGGGGGGGGGGGAAAGGAAAGGAGTGGAAAAATATAAGTGAAAATGAAATAGGGGCCGAGGTTATGATCTGAAATTGTTGAACTCGATATTGAGACCGGAAGGCTGCAGACTGCCTAATCGGAAGATGAGGTGCTGTTCCTCGAGTTTACGTTGAGCTTCCGTGGAACAGTACAAGAGGCCAAGGACGGTGAGGTCCGAGTGGGAATGGAGCGGTGAATTGAAATGACAGGCGACCGGAAGCTCGGGGTCACCCTTACGGACTGAACGGAGGTGTTCCGCAAAGCGGTCACCCAATCTGCGTTTGGTCTCCCCAATGTAGAGGAGACCGCATCGTGAGCAGCGAATACAGTATACTAGATTGCGAGAAGTACAAGTAAATCGCTGTTTCACCTGGAAGGGGTGTTTGGGGCCCTGGACAGTGGGGAGGGGGGAGGTATAGGGGCAGGTGTTACATCTCCTCCGCTTGCACGGGAAGGTGCCAGGCGAAGGGGAAGGGCTGTTTGGGGTGATAGAGGAGTGGACTAGGGTGTCTCGGAGAGAGCGGTCCCTGCGGAATGCTGAAAGGGGAGGGGAGGGGAAGATACGTTTGGTGGTGGGATCACTTTGGAGGTAGCGGAAATGCCGGAGGATGATCCGTTGAATGTGGAGGCTGGTGGGGTGAAAGGTGAGGACAAGGGGAACCCTATCGTGGTTCCGGGAGGGAGGGGCAGGGGTGAGGGCAGAGGTGCGGGAGATAGAACTGACACGGTCGAGGGCAGTGTCAACCACGGTAGAGGGGAATCCTCGGTTGCGGAAAAAGGAAGACATGTCTGAAGCACTGGTGTGGAAGGTGGCATCGTCGGAGCAGATACGGCGGAGGCGGAGAAACTGGGAGAATGGAATAGAGTCCTTACAGGAAGCGGGGTGGGAGGAAGTGTAGTCCAGGTAGCTGTCAGTTCTATCTCCCGCACCTCTGCCCTCACCCCTGCCCCTCCCTCCCGGAACCACGATAGGGTTCCCCTTGTCCTCACCTTTCACCCCACCAGCCTCCACATTCAACGGATCATCCTCCGGCATTTCCGCTACCTCCAAAGTGATCCCACCACCAAACGTATCTTCCCCTCCCCTCCCCTTTCAGCATTCCGCAGGGACCGCTCTCTCCGAGACACCCTAGTCCACTCCTCTATCACCCCAAACAGCCCTTCCCCTTCGCCTGGCACCTTCCCGTGCAAGCGGAGGAGATGTAACACCTGCCCCTATACCTCCCCCCTCCCCACTGTCCAGGGCCCCAAACACCCCTTCCAGGTGAAACAGCGATTTACTTGTACTTCTCGCAATCTAGTATACTGTATTCGCTGCTCACGATGCGGTCTCCTCTACATTGGGGAGACCAAACGCAGATTGGGTGACCGCTTTGCGGAACACCTCCGTTCAGTCCGTAAGGGTGACCCCGAGCTTCCGGTCGCCTGTCATTTCAATTCACCGCTCCATTCCCACTCGGACCTCACCGTCCTTGGCCTCTTGTACTGTTCCACGGAAGCTCAACGTAAACTCGAGGAACAGCACCTCATCTTCCGATTAGGCAGTCTGCAGCCTTCCGGTCTCAATATCGAGTTCAACAATTTCAGATCATAACCTCGGCCCCTATTTCATTTTCACTTATATTTTTCCACTCCTTTCCTTTCCCCCCACCCCCCCCCCCCCCCCCCCTTTCCTTTTGTTTCTCTCTCGCACCTGGCAGCTATCTTTTGCCCTGCCAGCACACTTTACACCTAATCACAGCCTATTACCATCTCGTCTAGCTTCTAATCTCTTTTACTTCTCTTGGTTCTTTTATTCTTTTGTCCGATCGCAGCCCTGCCTTCGATCTAGTTCCTTTTCTCTCCAGTTTTGAAGAAGGGTCAAGCCCGAAACGTCAACTCAAATTTCTCTCCACGGATGTTGCCTGACTTGCTGAGTTTTTCCAGCATTTTCTGTTGTTATTTCGGATTTCCAACATCTGCAGTATTTTGCTATCAGAATACTTAAACAGGTCTTTAGTAACTGAGGGTCAGGGCTGAACTGAAATACAATTTGCTCCACCGGTACTACAATATACAGGAGCCATCAGAAAGTAGTCCATCACCTTAAGGTAGTCTCTTAAGGTGGTACAGGTTACATACACTACAGTGTGTACAGGAGGGGGTGTGATCAGGGTCGGTGTGTACAGCAGCGAGTGTGATCAGGGTCGGTGTGATCAGGGTCGGTGTGTACAGGAGGAGGTGTGATCAGGGTCATTGTATACAGGAGGGAGTGTGATCAGGGACAGTGTGTACAGGAGGGGGTGTGATCAGGGGGGCTGTGATCAGGGTCAATGTGTACAGGAGGAGGTGTGATCAGGGTCATTGTATACAGGAGGGAGTGTGATCAGGGACAGTGTGTACAGGAGGGGGTGTGATCAGGGTCGGTGTGTACAGCAGCGAGTGTGATCAGGGTCGGTGTGTACAGGAGGGGGTGTGATCAGGGTCGGTGTGTACAGGAGGGGGTGTGATCAGGGTGTGTACAGGAGCGGGTGTGATCACGGTCAGTGTGTACAGGAGGGAGTGTGATGAGGGTCAGTTTGTACAGATGGAATACAATACTGGAAAGTGTGAGGTTATGCACTTTGGCAGGAAAAATCGTAGAGCAAGTTATTGGGGCAGTAATTCCTCCCCAAACGCGTGAGAATGGAAGGGGTACTCACGCGTCTGGCCAGAGGAAATGCCGGTTTTCAGCATGCACAGTGCATGCGCTGAAAACCGGCATTTCCTCTCCTCTAACCCAAGAGGTGAAGAGGCTAGCGCGTGCGCTGTAGGGGTCTTGGATTTCCTCTGTTTTGGGGGATTTGTGCATGTGTAAAGGCCTCCGGTCTTTACGCTTGTAAAAAGCACACGTAAGTATTTATTTTTACAGTTAAGTGGTGTTTAGTGCAATTTAGAATTTTTTTTCCACAGGTTTATTATTTTAAAGAATCTACAATAAGGTAAGTTTAGTTTTAGAACCTTTTTATAAAAAAATTATTTTTTTCAAAAAAAAAAATTGTTTAAATTATTTTTTTAAACTTATTTATACTTCACCAGCTGAAGTGCCCGGCGGTGCCGAGGCTTTTTCGAGGGCATGTTGTTGTTGGAAGAGAGAGAGAGCGACTGGGGGGAAGGGAGAGAGTGACTGGGGGGAAGAGAGGGAGGGGAGGGGAGGGGGGAGGGAGGGAGGGGGGAGGGCGGGGAAGGGAGGGCGGGGGAGGGGAGGGGGGAAGGGAGGGCGGGAGGGGAAGGGAGGGCGGGGGGAGGGAGGGAGGGGGAAGGGAGGGCAGGGGGAAGGGCGGGGGAGGGGAGGGGGGATGGAGGGCGGGGGGGGAGGGAAGGCGGCGGGCGCCCCCCCCCGAGGGTCGCGCCCCCCCCCCCGGAGGTGAAGACCGCCGATTGCGCGCGCAGCAGGAGCTGAGACGCGGCGTCTCTCTCGACCGGCGGGCCCGGTTGCCAGGGCAACCGTGACGCTGACCAAGCCAGAGAGAGAGACGCCGCGTCTCAGCTGCTCCTGCTGCGCGCGCGCGCGCCCCCCCCGAGGGTCGCGGCCCCCCCGAGGGCCGCGGCCCCCCCCCCCCCCCCGAGGGTCGCGGCCGCCCCCCCCCCCTCCCCCCGAGGTGAAGACCGCCGATTGCGCCCGTTGCCAGGGTAACGCTGGACGCTCAGCAAGCCCCGGCAGAGAGAGACGTCTCAGCTCCTGCTGCGCGCGCACCCTAGCGGCGCCGGCTGAGGCTCGGCCCTCCAGCCTTCGAGTGGGGCCGGGAGGTGCCTAGCTCGGGCGTGGGTGTGGAGGAGACGCCGAGGCTTCTAGGCCTACCTGGAAAAACGGGGAAAGGTAGGAAAATTAATGAGATTAGATAAGTTAATTACTTTCTAAATCATTTTTTTTTTAAAACAATATGTGTTTTAAAAGCAACGTTTTTTTTTAAGACGCAGAAAGCGGGAAAAAGAAAGGAAAAGTTTGGAATCAAGATGGCGGCGACTCACCTCGGTTCAGAACGATAAAGCCCGGCCACACGCGCACCGATTGGCCCGGCGGCACACGCCAGCAACCCGGCGTACGATTGGTCGAGCTCGAGGTCACTCTGTCGCTAATGAGCGGATAATGAGATGCTAATGAGCGGAATGTTGAAGGTTTTTGGGATACCGCGGGCGCAATTTTAGCCCGGCCGAAACGTAAATACGCTTAAAACCGTCTCGGAAGCGTAAGCTTTCTTTGGAGGTAACGCGCGCGTAGGTACGCCCTGTAACTTTCGAGTGCATACCCGCAACGCACACGCGGTGACAGACAGACAGACAGATAGACAGAATGACAGAAGTACCGATTTATATATATAGATTAATGATTGGGATGTTTTTTAAATTTTTATTTAAAGTTCATAAGTGTTTTGGGCCCCCGCAGTTTTCATGAGTTTGAGAGTTCTTACTCTCAAACTCATGAATGAACCTTCCGCTCCCCTGATTGGTTGTGCAGTGCTCACCTGATCCCAGCCAGCACATCGCACCAACTACGCCGCTGGATCAGGTAAGCACTGCTCGCTGACATCTGAACCGGGCCAGGGACAGGAAATGCAAGCAGGCCCGGGCTTCAGATGTCAGCGCGCCAGGTGAGTGCAGATCGGGGGCTTGCACGCGCAGCAAGCCCCCGACACCAAGTTCTGGGCCATTATCTTAATGGCAAGAAACTGGAAAGTACTGAAGTACAAAGGGATCTGGGGGTCCTGGTGCATGAAACTCAAAAGGTTAGTATGCAGGTGCAGCAAGTGATTAAGAAGGCCAATGGAATGTTGGCTTTCATTGCTAGGGGGATAGAATATAAAAATAGGGAGGTATTGCTTCAGTTGTATAAGGTATTGGTGAGACCGCACCTGGAATACTGCATACAGTTTTGGTGTCCATACTTAAGAAAAGACACACTTGCTCTCGAGTCAGTACAAAGAAGGTTCACTCGGTTAATCCCGGGGATGAGGGGATGGACATATGAGAGGTTGAGTAGATTGGGACTCTACTCATTGGAGTTCAGAAGAATGAGAGGCAATCTTATTGAAACATATAAGATTGTGAAGGGGTTGGATCGGGTGGATGCGGGGAGGATGTTCCCGATGATGGGTGAAACTAGAACTAGGGGGCATAGTCTTAGGATAAGGGGCTGCTCTTTCAAAACTGAGATGAGGAGGAACTACTTCACTCAGAGGATGGTAGGTCCATGGAATATGCTGCCCCAAAAAGCTGTACAAGCTACATCATTACATAAATTTAAAACAGAAATAGACAGTTTCCTAGAAGTAAAGGGAATTAAGGGTTACGGGGAGCGGGCAGGAATTTGGACATGAGTCTAGGTTCGGATCGGACATGGCCCTGTGGGTAGCGGAGCAGGCCCAGGGGCCGTGCAGCCTGATCCCGCTCCTATTTTATGTGTCTAATTCTGTTAGGATCAGGAGATGGTTCTCTGATAGTAGATTGGCGGTTAGGATCAGATCAGCCATGATCTTATTGAATGGCGGAGCAGGCTCCAGGGGCCGATTGGCCTACTCCTGCTCCTATTTCTTATGTTCTTAGGAGGGAGTGTGATCTGGGTCAGTGTGTACAGGAGCGGGTGTGATCTGGGTCAGTGTTTAAAGGAGGGAGTGTGATCAGGGTCGGTGTGTACAGGAGTGAGTGTGATCAGGGTCGGTGTGTACAGGAGCGGGTGTGATCAGGGTCAGTGTGTACAGGAGGGGGTGTGATCAGGGTCAGTGTGTACAGGAGGGAGTGTGATCAGGGTCAGTGTGTACAGGAGGGAGTGTGATCAGGGTCAGTTTGTACAGGAGTGGGTGTGATCAGGGACAGTGTGTACAGGAGGGAGTGTGATCAGGGTCAGTGTGTACAGGAGGGAGTGTGATCAGGGTCAGTGTTACAGGAGGGAGTGTGATCAGGGTCAGTGTGCACAGGAGGGAGTGTGATCAGGGTCGGTGTGTACAGGAGGGAGTGTGATCAGGGTCAGTGTGTACAGGAGGGTGTGTGATCAGGGTCAGTGTGTAAAGGAGTGTGTGTGATCAGGGTCAGTGTGTACAGGAGGGGTGTGATCAGGGTCAGTGTGTACAAGACGGACTGTGATCAGGGTCAGCGTATACAGGAGGGAGTGTGATTAGGGTCAGTGTATACAGGAGGGAGTGTGATCAGGGTCAGTGTGTAGAGGAGGAGGTGTGATCAGGGTCGGTGTGTACAGCAGCGAGTGTGATCAGGGTCAGTGTGTACAGGAGCGGGTGTGATCAGGGTCAGTGTGTACAGGAGGGAGTGTGATCAGGGGTAGTGTTTAAAGGAGGGGGTGTGATTAGGTTCGGTGTTTACAGGAGGGGGTGTGATCAGGGTCAGTATGTACAGGAGGGGTTGTGATCAGGGTGTGTACAGGAGCGAGTGTGATCAGGGTCGGTGTGTACAGGAGGGAGTGTGATCGGGGTCAGTGTGTACAGGAGGGAGTGTGATCAGGGTCAGTGCGTACAGGGGCGAGTGTTATCAGGGTCAGTGTGTACAGGAGGGAGTGTGATCAGGGTCAGTGTGTACAGGGGCAAGTGTTATCAGGGTCACTGTGTACAGGAGGGAGTGTGATCAGGGTCAGTGTGTACAGGAGGGAGTGTGATCAGGGTCGGTTTGTACAGGAGGGAGTGTGATGAGGGTCGGTGTGCAAAGGAGGGAGTGTGATCAGGGTCAGGGTGTACAGGAAGGTGTGTGATCAGGGTCGGTGTGTACAGGAGGGAGTGTGATCAGGGTCAGTGTGTACAGGAGGGAGTGTGATCAGGGTCAGGGTGTACAGGAAGGTGTGTGATCAGGGTCGGTGTGTAAAGGAGGGAGTGTGATCAGGGTCAGTGTGTACAGGAGGGTGTGTGATCAGGGTCAGTGTGTACATGAGGGTGTGTGATCAGGGTCAGTGTGTACATGAGGGAGTGTGATCAGGGTCAGTGTGTACAGGGGCGACTGTGATCAGGGTCACCGTGTACAGGAGGGAGTGTGATCAGGGTCAGTGTGTACAGGAGGAAGTGTGATCAGGGTCAGTGTGTACAGGAGGGAGTGTGATCAGGGTCAGTGTGTAAAGGAGGGAGTGTGATCAGGGTCAGTGTGTACAGGAGGGAGTGTGATCAGGATCGGTGTGTACAGGAGGGAGAGTGGTCAGGGTCAGTGTGTACAGCAGGGAGTGTGATCAGGGCCAGTGTGTACAGGAGGGAGTGTGATCAGGGTCGGTGTGTACAGGAGGGAGTGTGATCAGGGTCAGTGTGTAAAGGAGGGAGTGTGATCCGGGTCAGTGTGTACAGGAGGGCGTGTGATCAGTGTCAGTGTGTACAGGTGGGAGTGTGATCAGGGTCAGTGTGTACAGGAGGGAGAGTGGTCAGGGTCAGTGTGTACAGGAGGGAGTGTGATCAGGGCCAGTGTGTACAGGAGGGAGTGTGATCAGGGTCATTGTGTACAGGAGGGTGTGTGATCAGGGTCAGTGTGTACAGGAGGGAGTGTGATCAGGGTCAGGGTGTACAGGAAGGAGTGTGATCAGGGTCGGTGTGTACAGGAGGGTGTGTGATCAGGGTCAGTGTGTACAGGAGGGTGTGTGATCAGGGTCAGTGTGTACATGAGGGAGTGTGATCAGGGTCAGTGTGTACAGGGGCGAATGTGATCAGGGTCACTGTGTACAGGAGGGAGTGTGATCAGGGTCAGTGTGTACAGGAGGGAGTGTGATCAGGGTCGGTGTGTAAAGGAGGGAGTGTGATCAGGGTCGGTGTTTACATGAGGGAGTGTGATCAGGGTCAGTGTGTTCAGGGGCGCGTGTGATCAGGGTCACTGTACAGGAGTGAGTGTGGTCAGGGTCAGTGTGTACAGGAGGGAGTGTGATCAGGGTCAGTGTGTACAGGAGGGAGTGTGATCAGGGTCAGTGTGTACAGGAAGGGTTGTGATCAGGTACAGTGTGTACAGGAGCGAGTGTGATCAGGGTCGGTGTGTACAGGAGGGAGTGTGATCAGGGTCAGTTTGTACAGGAGGGTGTGTGATCAGGGTCAGTGTGTACAGGAGGGTGTGTGATCAGGGTCAGTGTGTAGAAGAGGGAGTGTGATCAGGGTCACTGTGTACAGGAGGGAGTGTGATCTGGCTCAGTATATACAGGAGGGGGTGTGATCAGGGTCAGTGTATACAGGAGGGAGTGTGATCAGGGTCAGTGTATACAGGAGGGAGTGTGATTAGGGTCAGTGTGTAGAGGAGGGGGTATGATCAGGGTCGGTGTGTATAGCAGCGAGTGTGATCAGGGTCAGTGTGTACAGGAGTGGGTGTGTTCAGGATCAGTGTGTACAGGAGGGAGTGTGATCAAGGGCAGTGTGTACAGGAAGGGGTGTGATTAGGGTCGGTGTGTACAGGAGGGGGTGTGATCAGGGTCAGTGTGTAAAGGAGGGGGTGTGATCACAGTGTGTACAGGAGCGAATGTGATCAGAGTCAGTGTGTACAGGAGGGAGTGTGATCAGGGTCAGTGCGTAGAGGAGGGAATGTGATCAGGGTCAGTGTGTACAGGGGCGAGTGTGATCAGGGGCACTGTGTACAGGAGGGAGTGTGTACAGGAGGGGGTGTGATCAGGGACAGTGTGTACAGGAGGGGGTGTGATCAGGGTCAGTGTGTACAGGAGCGAGTGTGATCAGGGTCAGTGTGTACAGGAGGGAGTGTGATCAGGGTCAGTGTGTACAGGAGGGAGTGTGTTCAGGGTCAGTGTGTACAGGAGGGGGTGTGATCAGGTTCATTGTGTATAGCAGTGAGTGTGATCAGGGTAAGTATGTACAGGAGGGAGTTTGATCAGGGTCAGTGTGTGTATTGATTTGTATTTGGGTTCAATGACGACACATTCATGAAAGAGAATGACTTTTTACCTAAAATATGTTCAACTCAGTTAACAGCATTACAGGAGACATCATGTTAGAGATCCATCTAAAACGAAACTAAAACTAAACTCTGCCTCTCTCACATGCCCTCTGCTGGTAAGGCATAAATAATCAAACAGGTAAATATGCTGGTGAGGCATCGTAATCAAACAGGCAAATACCATCACTATTTGCTGATATCATTACATCTCCCTTTCTTAAAACAAAAGTATTTTACTTTTATCTAACAACATGTTTTCTTTGTATTACTCTGCATTTTAACTGTAACACTTAATGAACTTACATTATCATTATCATTATCAATGTTTTTTAACCTTGCTTTGTGTGTTCACATGAAATATGTAAATACCTGGAACTTGAAGAGAGAATAAGATAACATTACTTCCTTCTATAACAAGAGTCCTTAAACTTGCTCAATGAGTCTCTCAGGAGGCTTCACGTGTCTTGAGGATTTTCTGATTGATTGTCCTTGAATCTGAGTTGTTGCCTCAGATGATGATTTCTCAGCTGTGTGATCAGGTTGTTCAACAGTATCAGTCTTTTGACTTGCTGTGTGATCAGGTTGTTCAACAGTATCAGTCTTTTGACTTGCTGTGGCTGGTCCCATGAGAAGATCTCGACGATTTCTTCGCAGAACAGCACCCTCATCTGTCTGAATGGTGTATGATCTTGGTTGGACTTCACTCAGGACAGTTCCCTTCTGAGTCCATATGTTTGTTTTGTCTTTGAACCTTACTTGGTCACCAGTGTGGAGTTCAGGTAGGTTTTGTGTTCCTCTGTCATAGTAGTACTTTTGCTTTTCTTTCTGTTGTTCTTTGAAGTTCCTCACTTTCTCCCCCTCTTTTGTTTTCAGGAGGTTCTCCGGGATGGGTAGGTTTGACCTTAGCCGACGTCCCATAAGGAGTTGGGCTGGTGACATACCACACTCGAGCGGCGTTGTGCGGTATACAAGCATGCTTTGGTAGAAGTCAGTTCCACTGTCTCTTGCCTTGTACATCAGTCTTTTCACTGTCTGGACTGATTTTTCCACCAGTCCATTGGACTGTGGAAAGTGAAGACTTGACGTTGTGTGGACAAAGTCCCACTCTTTGGCAAAGTGTCGGAAACTTGCATTGTAAAACTGGGGTCCGTTGTCTGTGAAGACCTCGCTTGCCACGCCATGTCTGGAGAATATGGCTTTCATACATGTTATCACAGCATCTGCAGTGGTGGTGTACAGTCTACAAACCTCTGGATACAGGGAGTAATAGTCTGTGACTACAAGATAGTCCTTCCCTTGACATACGAATAGGTCAGCGCCTACCTTCTGGTAAGGTCTGTCTGGCGCTGGGTGTGGCTTTAGTGGTTCTACCGGATTG
Organism: Somniosus microcephalus; assembly: GCF_052327205.1. Taxonomy (NCBI): domain Eukaryota; kingdom Metazoa; phylum Chordata; class Chondrichthyes; order Squaliformes; family Somniosidae; genus Somniosus; species Somniosus microcephalus. The sequence goes on along the minus strand of NC_141005.1, from coordinate 81,906,053 downwards.
CTTGCTCGATATTTCAGGCATATTGTGCAGTTTGACACCTCATTTGTCACATCTTGGTTGATTCGCGGCCAGTACATCACCTCTCGTGCTCTTTTCTTACACTTTTCGATTCCCAGATGTCCTCCATGGATCCTTTTTAGCATCTCTTTTCTCAGACTCTTTGGGATAACTATTTTACTTCCTTTGTAGATGATGTCTTCGACCGGTGATAGTTCCGCCCTGCAGTTCCAGTGCTCTGCTATGTCAGGTGAGCAGTCTTGCTTCATGTTGGGCCATCCATCCAAGATGCTTTTCCTCAGTCGTCTCATTGTTTCATCTTTGTTTGTCTCAGTCTTTATGAGCTCCATTTTTGCATCTGCTATGGGCAGTGCACTTGTGATCATGTCCACGTAGGCGTTCACTTTTTCATCCATTTTGGTGTTTGCGGGCTCACTTGGGTCAACAGCTCTGGACAACGTGTCTGCTGTATACATCAGCTTACCCGGTATGTACGCAACATTCAGTGTATAGCGTTGCAGCCTGATCATCATTCTTTGTATTCTAAGCGGACAGCTATTTAGTGGCTTTTGGAACAATGCAATCAAGGGCTTATGGTCAGTCTCTACACTGATTGCTTGTCCTGACACAAACTGGTGAAATCTTTCACAGGCGTATGTGATGCTGAGCAGCTCCTTTTCTATTTGAGCATATCGCGTCTCCGCGTCTGTCATTGAGCGCGATGCATATGCAATAGGTTGCCAGTAGTCATATTTTTGCAGAAGAATGGCACCGAGCCCACTCTGTGATGCATCTGATGATATCTTGATGGGTCTCGCTGGGTCATAAAACCTCAGAACTGGTTCCTCTGTGAGCAGTTTCTTTAGATCGCTCCATGACTTCTCATGCTCATGATTCCATTCCCATTCTATGTTCTTTTCAGTTAGTCGTCTCAGTGGCGCCATCTTTTCTGAGAGGTTGGATATGAATTTACCCATGTAGTTGATCATTCCATTAAACCTCTGCACGTCCTTTTTGCATTGTGGCTTTGGCATATTCTCAATAGCGGACACCTTTCTGGGATCTGGTCTGATGCCCTCACTGCTAAGGATATCTCCCACGAATGTCAGTTCTGTCACCCCGAGCTGGCATTTCTCTCTATTCAGCTTCAGGTTTGTTTTCCTTGTTGCTTCCAGCACTTTTTTCAGTCTCTCGTCATGCTCAGTTCTCGTGGTTCCCCATACTATGATGTCATCCATTGATGTATCAACTCCCTCCAGGTGCTCATAGATTATATGGATAGTTTTGTGATACACTTCAGGAGCTGAGGCAATGCCAAATGGTAACCTTAGGAATCTGTATCTGCCAATTGGACTGTTGAACGTGCACAGTCTTGAACTTGCCTCGTCCAGTTTCATCTGCCAAAATCTAACTTGCTGAAATACTTTGCATTTGCAAACTGTGACATGATTTCCTCACGTGTAGGAAGCTTGAAGTGCTCTCTCTTTATTGCTCTGTTTAGATCTCTTGGATCCAGGCAAATTCTGAGCTTTCCATTCTTTTTGTCCACAACGACGAGGGAACTCACCCACTCAGTTGGCTCATCTATCTTCTGAATCACGTTCAGGCTTTCCATCCTGTCCAACTCTGCCTTCAGTTGCTTTTGAAGAGCAAATGGAACTTTTCTGCATGGATGTATGACCGTTGGCATACTTTTATCTACTCTGATCGTGTGTTCTCCTGGAAGGCAGCCTAGACCCTGAAATAGGTCATTGTACTCTTTCATGAGTTCATCATAGACTGTCTCTCCTTCGCTTTCCACAACGAGGACTCTCTTTACCAGGTTCAGTCTCTCACAGGCTTTTAAACCTAGTATGGCTTGCACATCCTTTGGCACCACGATTAATGCTAGCGTGTGCTCTCTGTCCTTGTGTGTCACTTTGACAATGCATCTTCCTTTCACTGGTATATCAGTACCTGAGTATCCTGTCACTTTCACTTTTATTCCATGTATCTTTGGTCTGGGTCTAATTTTCTTAAAATTAGTCTCTGATATCACATTAACTTGTGCTCCAGTATCCAATTTAAATGGAATATGTATGTCATTCACTTTTAGTGTCAACATCCAGTCTCTTTTTTCTTTTTTGTTTTCAGACTCAACATCTACATAGAACTCCTCTATCTCGCTTTCACCTACTGCATGGACCTTGCTTTGTTGCGCTTGGTTCTTACAGCAACGGGCATAATGGTTGTTTTTGTTGCAACTATTGCATGTTTTACCATATGCTGGACACTTTTTTGGTGGATGCTGTGTACCGCATCGACTACATGACTTTCGATTGCCCCTTTCATTTTTGTTCGCTGGCCACGCCTCTTTTTTCACATTGGCGCTCTTTTTGTTAAACGGTTTGTGTCCGTTCTTTCTCACTGCATCCACGTTGCAGCTACTGTCACTGAACAGCTCCTTTGCCTGCGACTTCACAATCTCTGTAGCCCTACACAGTGCTATGGCTTTTCCCAGGTCTAGATCTTGCTCTCTTAGCAGTCTTTCCCTTAGACCATTACCTGGAATACCACACACCAGCCTGTCTTTTATCAGCGAGTCTGTCAGTCCCCCAAATTCACATGTTTTGCTTTGGTTTCTCAGTTCAGTCACATACTGATCAATAGTCTCACCCGTTTTCTGTACACATGTGAAAAATCTGTGCCTCCCAAACGTCACGTTACGTTTAGGTATGCAGTAGGCCTCAAACTGTTCCATTATTTTATCCAGCTTCATTTTGTCTCCATCAGCAGCGAATGTGAAGTTATTATACACCTCCAGCGCTTCATCACCCACGACATGTAAGAACACTGATGCTTTCATTTTATCACTTTTCTCGTCAGCTCCGATTGCCGCTAAATACAATTCCAAATGTTGTTTGAACCTCCTCCAACTTGCAGCCACATTACCTGTCAACTGAAGCTTCGCCGGTGGGTGTAAACCTTCCATTTTTCACTTCGTTAGCTATTCTCCAATGGTAAGTAACAATGTTCTCTTTTGGCTTGCTAATATGTGGAGCGCTGATTTAACTTCAGATTTTTCCTCTTCATCTCTTTCAATCACTTCTGACACCATGTATTGATTTGTATTTGGGTTCAATGACGACACATTCATGAAAGAGAATGACTTTTTATCTAAAGTATGTTCAACTCAGTTAACAGCATTACAGGAGACATCATGTTAGAGATCCATCTAAAATGAAACTAAAACTAAACTCTGCCTTTCTCACATGCCCTCTGCTGGTAAGGCATAAATAATCAAACAGGCAAATATGCTGTTAAGGCATCATAATCAAACAGGCAAATACCATCACTATTTGCTGATATCATTACAGTGTGTAGAGGAGGGAGTGTGATCAGGGTCGGTGTGTACAGGAGGGTGTGTGATCTGGGGCAGTGTGTAAAGGAGCGAGTGTGATCATGGTCAGTATGTACAGGAGGGGGTGTGATCTGGGTCAGTGTGTACAGGAGCGAGTGTGATCAGGGTCAGTATGTACATGAGGGGGTGTGATCAGGGTCAGTGTGTACAGGTGCGAGTATCATCAGGGCCGGTCTGTACAGGAGGGATTGTGATCAGGGCGTGTACAGGAGGGGGTTTGATCAGGGTCAGTGTGTACAGGAGCGAGTGTCATCAGAGTTGGTGTGTGTAGGAGGGAGTGTGATCAGGGTGTCTACAGGAGGGAGTGTGATCAGGGTGTGTACAGGAGGGGGTGTGATCAGTGTCCGTGTGTACAGGAGGGGGTGTGATCAGGGTCAGTGTGTACAGGAGGGAGGTGATCAGGGTCTGTGTGTACAGGAGGGAGTGTGATCAGGGTGTGTACAGGAGGGAGTGTGATCAGGGTCACTGTGTACATGAGGGGGTGTGATCAGGGTCAGTGTGTACAAGAGGGAGTGTGCTCAGGGTCAGTGAGTACAGGAGGAAGTGTGATCAGCGTCAGCGTGTACAGGAGGGAGTGTGATCAGGGTCAGTGTGTACAGGAGGGAGTGTGATCAGGGTGTGTTCAGGAGGGAGTGTGATCAGGGTCAGTGTGTACAGCAGCGACTGTGATCAGGGTGTGTACAGGAGGGAATGTGATCACGGTCGGTGTGTACAGGAGCGAGTGTCATCAGGGTGTTTACAGGAGGGGGTGTGATCGGGGTCACTGGGTACAGGAGGGATTGTGATCAGGGTCGGTGTGTACAGGAGGGAGTGTGATCAGGGTCGCTGTGTACAGGAGGGAGTGTGATCAGGGTCACTGTGTACAGGAGGGAGTGTGATCTGGCTCAGTATATACAGGAGGGGGTGTGATCAGGGTCAGTGTATACAGGAGGGAGTGTGATCAGGGTCAGTGTATACAGGAGGGAGTGTGATTAGGGTCAGTGTGTAGAGGAGGGGGTATGATCTGGGTCGGTGTGTATAGCAGCGAGTGTGATCAGGGTCAGTGTGTACAGGAGTGGGTGTGTTCAGGATCAGTGTGTACAGGAGGGAGTGTGATCAAGGGCAGTGTGTACAGGAGGGGGTGTGATTAGGGTCGGTGTGTACAGGAGGGGGTGTGATCAGGGTCAGTGTGTAAAGGAGGGGGTGTGATCACAGTGTGTACAGGAGCGAATGTGATCAGGGTCAGTGTGTACAGGAGGGAGTGTGATCAGGGTCAGTGCGTAGAGGAGGGAATGTGATCAGGGTCAGTGTGTACAGGGGCGAGTGTGATCAGGGGCACTGTGTACAGGAGGGAGTGTGTACAGGAGGGGGTGTGATCAGGGACAGTGTGTACAGGAGGGGGTGTGATCAGGGTCAGTGTGTACAGGAGCGAGTGTGATCAGGGTCAGTGTGTACAGGAGGGAGTGTGATCAGGGTCAGTGTGTACAGGAGGGAGTGTGTTCAGGGTCAGTGTGTACAGGAGGGGGTGTGATCAGGTTCATTGTGTATAGCAGCGAGTGTGATCAGGGTAAGTATGTACAGGAGGGAGTTTGATCAGGGTCAGTGTGTGTATTGATTTGTATTTGGGTTCAATGACGACACATTCATGAAAGAGAATGACTTTTTACCTAAAATATGTTCAACTCAGTTAACAGCATTACAGGAGACATCATGTTAGAGATCCATCTAAAACGAAACTAAAACTAAACTCTGCCTCTCTCACATGCCCTCTGCTGGTAAGGCATAAATAATCAAACAGGTAAATATGCTGGTGAGGCATCATAATCAAACAGGCAAATACCATCACTATTTGCTGATATCATTACATCTCCCTTTCTTAAAACAAAAGTATTTTACTTTTATCTAACAACATGTTTTCTTTGTATTACTCTGCATTTTAACTGTAACACTTAATGAACTTACATTATCATTATCATTATCAATGTTTTTTAACCTTGCTTTGTGTGTTCACATGAAATATGTAAATACCTGGAACTTGAAGAGAGAATAAGATAACATTACTTCCTTCTATAACAAGAGTCCTTAAACTTGCTCAATGAGTCTCTCAGGAGGCTTCACGTGTCTTGAGGATTTTCTGATTGATTGTCCTTGAATCTGAGTTGTTGCCTCAGATGATGATTTCTCAGCTGTGTGATCAGGTTGTTCAACAGTATCAGTCTTTTGACTTGCTGTGTGATCAGGTTGTTCAACAGTATCAGTCTTTTGACTTGCTGTGGCTGGTCCCATGAGAAGATCTCGACGATTTCTTCGCAGAACAGCACCCTCATCTGTCTGAATGGTGTATGATCTTGGTTGGACTTCACTCAGGACAGTTCCCTTCTGAGTCCATATGTTTGTTTTGTCTTTGAACCTTACTTGGTCACCAGTGTGGAGTTCAGGTAGGTTTTGTGTTCCTCTGTCATAGTAGTACTTTTGCTTTTCTTTCTGTTGTTCTTTGAAGTTCCTCACTTTCTCCCCCTCTTTTGTTTTCAGGAGGTTCTCCGGGATGGGTAGGTTTGACCTTAGCCGACGTCCCATAAGGAGTTGGGCTGGTGACATACCACACTCGAGCGGCGTTGTGCGGTATACAAGCATGCTTTGGTAGAAGTCAGTTCCACTGTCTCTTGCCTTGTACATCAGTCTTTTCACTGTCTGGACTGATTTTTCCACCAGTCCATTGGACTGTGGAAAGTGAGGACTTGACGTTGTGTGGACAAAGTCCCACTCTTTGGCAAAGTGTCGGAAACTTGCATTGTAAAACTGGGGTCCGTTGTCTGTGAAGACCTCGCTTGCCACGCCATGTCTGGAGAATATGGCTTTCATACATGTTATCACAGCATCTGCAGTGGTGGTGTACAGTCTACAAACCTCTGGATACAGGGAGTAATAGTCTGTGACTACAAGATAGTCCTTCCCTTGACATACGAATAGGTCAGCGCCTACCTTCTGGTAAGGTCTGTCTGGCGCTGGGTGTGGCTTTAGTGGTTCTACCGGATTGCTTGCTCGATATTTCAGGCATATTGTGCAGTTTGACACCTCATTTGTCACATCTTGGTTGATTCGCGGCCAGTACATCACCTCTCGTGCTCTTTTCTTACACTTTTCGATTCCCAGATGTCCTCCATGGATCCTTTTTAGCATCTCTTTTCTCAGACTCTTTGGGATAACTATTTTACTTCCTTTGTAGATGATGTCTTCGACCGGTGATAGTTCCGCCCTGCAGTTCCAGTGCTCTGCTATGTCAGGTGAGCAGTCTTGCTTCATGTTGGGCCATCCATCCAAGATGCTTTTCCTCAGTCGTCTCATTGTTTCATCTTTGTTTGTCTCAGTCTTTATGAGCTCCATTTTTGCATCTGCTATGGGCAGTGCACTTGTGATCATGTCCACGTAGGCGTTCACTTTTTCATCCATTTTGGTGTTTGCGGGCTCACTTGGGTCAACAGCTCTGGACAACGTGTCTGCTGTATACATCAGCTTACCCGGTATGTACGCAACATTCAGTGTATAGCGTTGCAGCCTGATCATCATTCTTTGTATTCTAAGCGGACAGCTATTTAGTGGCTTTTGGAACAATGCAATCAAGGGCTTATGGTCAGTCTCTACACTGATTGCTTGTCCTGACACAAACTGGTGAAATCTTTCACAGGCGTATGTGATGCTGAGCAGCTCCTTTTCTATTTGAGCATATCGCGTCTCCGCGTCTGTCATTGAGCGCGATGCATATGCAATAGGTTGCCAGTAGTCATATTTTTGCAGAAGAATGGCACCGAGCCCACTCTGTGATGCATCTGATGATATCTTGATGGGTCTCGCTGGGTCATAAAACCTCAGAACTGGTTCCTCTGTGAGCAGTTTCTTTAGATCGCTCCATGACTTCTCATGCTCATGATTCCATTCCCATTCTATGTTCTTTTCAGTTAGTCATCTCAGTGGCGCCATCTTTTCTGAGAGGTTGGATATGAATTTACCCATGTAGTTGATCATTCCATTAAACCTCTGCACGTCCTTTTTGCATTGTGGCTTTGGCATATTCTCAATAGCGGACACCTTTCTGGGATCTGGTCTGATGCCCTCACTGCTAAGGATATCTCCCACGAATGTCAGTTCTGTCACCCCGAGCTGGCATTTCTCTCTATTCAGCTTCAGGTTTGTTTTCCTTGTTGCTTCCAGCACTTTTTTCAGTCTCTCGTCATGCTCAGTTCTCGTGGTTCCCCATACTATGATGTCATCCATTGATGTATCAACTCCCTCCAGGTGCTCATAGATTATATGGATAGTTTTGTGATACACTTCAGGAGCTGAGGCAATGCCAAATGGTAACCTTAGGAATCTGTATCTGCCAATTGGACTGTTGAACGTGCACAGTCTTGAACTTGCCTCGTCCAGTTTCATCTGCCAAAATCTAACTTGCTGAAATACTTTGCATTTGCAAACTGTGACATGATTTCCTCACGTGTAGGAAGCTTGAAGTGCTCTCTCTTTATTGCTCTGTTTAGATCTCTTGGATCCAGGCAAATTCTGAGCTTTCCATTCTTTTTGTCCACAACGACGAGGGAACTCACCCACTCAGTTGGCTCATCTATCTTCTGAATCACGTTCAGGCTTTCCATCCTGTCCAACTCTGCCTTCAGTTGCTTTTGAAGAGCAAATGGAACTTTTCTGCATGGATGTATGACCGTTGGCATACTTTTATCTACTCTGATCGTGTGTTCTCCTGGAAGGCAGCCTAGACCCTGAAATAGGTCATTGTACTCTTTCATGAGTTCATCATAGACTGTCTCTCCTTCGCTTTCCACAACGAGGACTCTCTTTACCAGGTTCAGTCTCTCACAGGCTTTTAAACCTAGTATGGCTTGCACATCCTTTGGCACCACGATTAATGCTAGCGTGTGCTCTCTGTCCTTGTGTGTCACTTTGACAATGCATCTTCCTTTCACTGGTATATCAGTACCTGAGTATCCTGTCACTTTCACTTTTATTCCATGTATCTTTGGTCTGGGTCTAATTTTCTTAAAATTAGTCTCTGATATCACATTAACTTGTGCTCCAGTATCCAATTTAAATGGAATATGTATGTCATTCACTTTTAGTGTCAACATCCAGTCTCTTTTTTCTTTTTTGTTTTCAGACTCAACATCTACATAGAACTCCTCTATCTCGCTTTCACCTACTGCATGGACCTTGCTTTGTTGCGCTTGGTTCTTACAGCAACGGGCATAATGGTTGTTTTTGTTGCAACTATTGCATGTTTTACCATATGCTGGACACTTTTTTGGTGGATGCTGTGTACCGCATCGACTACATGACTTTCGATTGCCCCTTTCATTTTTGTTCGCTGGCCACGCCTCTTTTTTCACATTGGCGCTCTTTTTGTTAAACGGTTTGTGTCCGTTCTTTCTCACTGCATCCACGTTGCAGCTACTGTCACTGAACAGCTCCTTTGCCTGCGACTTCACAATCTCTGTAGCCCTACACAGTGCTATGGCTTTTCCCAGGTCTAGATCTTGCTCTCTTAGCAGTCTTTCCCTTAGACCATTACCTGGAATACCACACACCAGCCTGTCTTTTATCAGCGAGTCTGTCAGTCCCCCAAATTCACATGTTTTGCTTCGGTTTCTCAGTTCAGTCACATACTGATCAATAGTCTCACCCGTTTTCTGTACACATGTGAAAAATCTGTGCCTCCCAAACGTCACGTTACGTTTAGGTATGCAGTAGGCCTCAAACTGTTCCATTATTTTATCCAGCTTCATTTTGTCTCCATCAGCAGCGAATGTGAAGTTATTATACACCTCCAGTGCTTCATCACCCACGACATGTAAGAACACTGATGCTTTCATTTTATCACTTTTCTCGTCAGCTCCGATTGCCGCTAAATACAATTCCAAACGTTGTTTGAACCTCCTCCAACTTGCAGCCACATTACCTGTCAACTGAAGCTTCGCCGGTGGGTGTAAACCTTCCATTTTTCACTTCGTTAGCTATTCTCCAATGGTAAGTAACAATGTTCTCTTTTGGCTTGCTAATATGTGGAGCGCTGATTTAACTTCAGATTTTTCCTCTTCATCTCTTTCAATCACTTCTGACACCATGTATTGATTTGTATTTGGGTTCAATGACGACACATTCATGAAAGAGAATGACTTTTTATCTAAAGTATGTTCAACTCAGTTAACAGCATTACAGGAGACATCATGTTAGAGATCCATCTAAAATGAAACTAAAACTAAACTCTGCCTCTCTCACATGCCCTCTGCTGGTAAGGCATAAATAATCAAACAGGCAAATATGCTGTTAAGGCATCATAATCAAACAGGCAAATACCATCACTATTTGCTGATATCATTACAGTGTGTAGAGGAGGGAGTGTGATCAGGGTCGGTGTGTACAGGAGGGTGTGTGATCTGGGGCAGTGTGTAAAGGAGCGAGTGTGATCATGGTCAGTATGTACAGGAGGGGGTGTGATCTGGGTCAGTGTGTACAGGAGCGAGTGTGATCAGGGTCAGTATGTACATGAGGGGGTGTGATCAGGGTCAGTGTGTACAGGTGCGAGTATCATCAGGGCCGGTCTGTACAGGAGGGATTGTGATCAGGGCGTGTACAGGAGGGGGTTTGATCAGGGTCAGTGTGTACAGGAGCGAGTGTCATCAGAGTTGGTGTGTGTAGGAGGGAGTGTGATCAGGGTGTCTACAGGAGGGAGTGTGATCAGGGTGTGTACAGGAGGGGGTGTGATCAGTGTCCGTGTGTACAGGAGGGGGTGTGATCAGGGTCAGTGTGTACAGGAGGGAGGTGATCAGGGTCTGTGTGTACAGGAGGGAGTGTGATCAGGGTGTGTACAGGAGGGAGTGTGATCAGGGTCACTGTGTACATGAGGGGGTGTGATCAGGGTCAGTGTGTACAAGAGGGAGTGTGCTCAGGGTCAGTGAGTACAGGAGGAAGTGTGATCAGCGTCAGCGTGTACAGGAGGGAGTGTGATCAGGGTCAGTGTGTACAGGAGGGAGTGTGATCAGGGTGTGTTCAGGAGGGAGTGTGATCAGGGTCAGTGTGTACAGCAGCGACTGTGATCAGGGTGTGTACAGGAGGGAATGTGATCACGGTCGGTGTGTACAGGAGCGAGTGTCATCAGGGTGTTTACAGGAGGGGGTGTGATCGGGGTCACTGGGTACAGGAGGGATTGTGATCAGGGTCGGTGTGTACAGGAGGGAGTGTGATCAGGGTCGCTGTGTACAGGAGGGAGTGTGATCAGGGTCAGTGTGTACAGGAGGGAGTGTGATCAGGAGGGGGTGTGATCAGGGTCATTGTGTACAGGAGGGAATGTGATCACGGTCGGTGTGTACAGGAGCGAGTGTCATCAGGGTGTTTACAGGAGGGGGTGTGATCGGGGTCACTGGGTACAGGAGGGAGTGTGATCAGGGTCAGTGTGTATAGGAGGGAGTGTGATCAGGGTCAGTGAGCACAGGACGGGATGTGATCAGGGTCAGTGTGTACAGGAGGGAGTGTGATCAGGGTCAGTGTGTACAGGAGGGAGTGTGATCAGGGTGTGTACAGGAGGGGGTGTGATCAGTGTCAGCGTGTACAGGAGGGAGTGTGATCAGGGTGTGTACAGGAGGGAGTGTGATCAGGGTCAGTGTGTACAGGAGGGGGTGTGATCAGGGACAGTGTGTACAGGAGGGAGTGTGATCAGGGTCAGTGTGTACAGGAGGGGGTGTGATCAGGGTTGGTGTGTACAGGAGGGAGTGTGATCAGGGTCAGTGTGTACAGGAGGGGGTGTGATCACGGTCGGTGTGTACAGGAGGGGGTGTGATCAGGGTCAGTGTGTACAGGAGGGAGTGTGATCAGGGTCAGTGTGTACAGGAGGGAGTGTGATCAGAGTCAGTGTGTACAGGGGGGAGAGTGATCAGGGTCAGTATGTACAGGAGGGGGTGTGATCAGGGTCGGTGTGTACAGGAGCGAGTGTGATCAGAGTCTGTGCGTACAGGAGGGAGTGTGATCAGGGTCAGTGAGCACAGGAGGGGGTGTGATCAGGGTCAGTGTATACAGGAGGGAGTGTGATCAGGATCAGTCTGTACAGGAGGAAGTGTGATCAGGGTGTGTACAGGAGGGGGTGTGATCAGGGTCAGTGTGTACAGGAGGGAGTGTGATCAAGGTGTGTACAGGAGGGAGAGTGATCAGGGTTTGTACAGGAGCAAGTGTGATCAGGGTCAGTGTGTACAGGAGGGGGTGTGATCAGGGTCAGTGTGTACAGGAGGTGGTGTGATCAGGGTCAGTATGTACAGGAGGGAGTGTGATCAGGGTCAGTATGTACAGAGCGAGTGTGATCTGGGTCAGTGTGTACAGGAGGGATTGTGATCAGGGTCAGTGTGTACAGGATGGAGTGTGATCAGGATCTGTGTGTAGAGGAGGGGGTGTTATCAGGGTCAGTGTGTGCAGGAGGGGGTGTAATCTTGGTCAGTGTGTACAGGAGGGAGTGTGATCAGGGTCAGTGTGTACAGGAGGGAGTGTGATCAGGATCAGTGTGTACAGGAGGGAGTGTGATCAGAGTCAGTGTGTGTATTGATTTGTATTTGGGTTCAATGACGACACATTCATGAAAGAGAATGACTTTTTACCTAAAATATGTTCAACTCAGTTAACAGCATTACAGGAGACATCATGTTAGAGATCCATCTAAAACGAAACTAAAACTAAACTCTGCCTCTCTCACATGCCCTCTGCTGGTAAGGCATAAATAATCAAACAGGTAAATATGCTGGTAAGGCATCATAATCAAACAGGCAAATACCATCACTATTTGCTGATATCATTACATCTCCCTTTCTTGAAACAAAAGTATTTTACTTTTATCTAACAACATGTTTTCTTTGTATTACTCTGCATTTTAACTGTAACACTTAATGAACTTACATTATCATTATCATTATCAAGGTTTTTTAACCTTGCTTTGTGTGTTCACATGAAATATGTAAATACCTAGAACTTGAAGAGAGAATAAGATAACATTACTTCCTTCTATAACAAGAGTCCTTAAACTTGCTCAATGAGTCTCTCAGGAGGCTTCACATGTCTTGAGGATTTTCTGATTGATTGTCCTTGAATCTGAGTTGTTGCCTCAGATGATGATTTCTCAGCTGTGTGATCAGGTTGTTCAACAGTATCAGTCTTTTGACTTGCTGTGTGATCAGGTTGTTCAACAGGAGGGGGTGTGATCAGGGTCAGTGTGTTCAGGAGGGGGTGTGATCAGGGTCGGTGTGTACAGGAGCGAGTATGATCAGGGTGTGTGTGTACAGGAGGGAGTGTGATCAGGGTCAGTGAGTACAGGAGGGGGTGTGATCAGGGTCAGTGTGTACAGGAGGGAGTGTGATCAGGGTCAGTGTGTACAGGAGGGGGTGTGATCAGGGACAGTGTGTACAGGAGGGAGTGTCATCAGGATCGGTGTGTACAGGAGGGGGTGTGATCAGGGTCAGTATGTACGGAGCGAGTGTGATCAGTGTCAGTGTTTATAGGAGGGAGTGTGATCAGGGTCTGTGTGTACAGCAGGGCGTGTGATCAGGGTCGGTGTGTACAGGAGGGGGTGTGATCAGGGTCAGTGTGTTCAGGAGGGGGTGTGATGAGGTTCGGTGTGTTCAGGAGGGAGTGTGATCAGGGTCGGTGTGTACAGGAGGCAGTGTGATCAGGGTCAGTGTGTACAGGAGGGAGTGTGATCAGGGTCAGTGTGTACAGGAGGGGGTGTGATCAGGTTCGGTGTGTACAGGAGGGAGTGTGATCAGGGTCGGTGTGTACAGGAGGGAGTGTCATCAGGGCAGTATGTACGGAGCGAGTGTGATCAGGGTCAGTGTGTACTGGAGGGAGTGTGATCAGGATCGGTGTGTACAGGAGTGGGTGTGATCAGGGTCAGTATGTGCAGGAGGGAGTATAATCAGTGTCAGTGTGTACAGGAGCGAGTGTGATCAGGGTCAGTGTGTACAGGAGGGAGTGTGATCAGGGTGTGTACAGCAGGGCGGGTGATCAGGGTGAGTATGTGCGGGAGGGAGTGTGATCAGGGTCAGTGTGTACAGGAGCGAGTGTGATCAGGGTCAGTGTGTACAGGAGGGAGTGTGATCAGGGTGTGTACAGGAGGGGGTGTGATCAGGGTCAGCATGTACAGGAGGGAGTGTGATCAGGGTGTGTACAGGAGCGAGTGCGATCAGGGTCAGTGTGTACAGGAGCGAGTGTGTTCAGGGTCAGTGTGTACAGGAGGGGGTGCGATCAGGGTCACTGTGTACAGGAGCGAGTGTGATCAGGGTCAGTTTGCACAGGAGGGGGTGTGATCAGGGTCAGTCTGTACAGGAGGGAGAGTGATCAGGGTCAGTGTGTTCAACAGGGGGTGTGATCAGGGTCGGTGTGTACAGGAGGAGCGAGTGTGATCAGGGTCTGTGTGTACAGGAGGGAGTGTGATCAGGGTGTGTACAGGAGGGGGTGTGATCAGGGTCAGCATGTACAGGAGGGGGTGTGATCAGGGTGTGTACAGGAGCGAGTGCGATCAGGGTCAGTGGGTACAGGCGCGAGTGTGTTCAGGGTCAGTTTGTACAGGAGGGGGTGTGATCAGGGTCGGTTTGTACAGGAGGGCGTGTGATCAGGGTCAGTGTGTACAGGAGGGAGTGTGATCAGGATCGGTGTGTACAGGAGGGGTTGTGATCAGGGTCAGTGTGTACAGGAGGGAGTGTGATCAGGGTCAGTATGTACGGAGCGAGTGTGATCAGGGTCAGTGTGTACAGGAGGGGGTGTGATCTGGGTCAGTGTGTACAGGAGGGAGTGTGATCAGGGTCAGTGTGTGCAGGAGGGCGTGTGATGAGGGTCAGTGTGTACAGCAGGGCGTGTGATCAGGGTCAGTATGTGCAGGATGGGGTGCGATCAGGGTCGGTGTGTACAGGAGGCAGTGTGATCAGGGTCAGTGTGTACAGGAGGGAGTGTGATCAGGGTCAGTGTGTACAGGAGGGAGTGTCATCAGGGCAGTATGTACGGAGCGAGTGTGATCTGGGTCAGTGTGTACTGGAAGGAGTGTGATCAGGATCGGTGTGTACAGGAGGGTGTGTGATCAGGGTCAGTATGTGCAGGAGGGAGTGTGATCAGTGTCAGTATGTATGGAGCGAGTGTGATCAGGGTCAGTGTGTACAGGAGGGGGTGTGGTCAGGGTCAGTGTGTACAGGAGGGAGTGTGATCAGGGTCAGTGTGTACAGTAGGGAGTGTAATCAGGGTCAGTGTGTACAGCAGGGCGGGTGATCAGGGTCACTATGTACGGAGCAAGTGTTATCAGGGTCAGTGAGTTCAGGAGGGGGTGTGATCAGGGTCGGTATGTACAGGAGCGAGTGTGATCAGGGTCTGTGTGTACAGGAGGGAGTGTGATCAGTGTCAGAGAGTACAGGAGGGGGTGTGATCAGGGTCAGTTTGTACAGGAGGGAGTGTGATCAGGGTCAGTGTGTACAGGAGGGAGTGTGATCAGGGTGTGTACAGGAGGGGGTGTGATCAGGGTCAGTGTGTACAGGAGGGAGAGTGATCAGGGTCAGTGTGTACAGGAGGGAGTATGATCAGGGTGTGTGTGTACAGGAGGGAGTATGATCAGGGTGTGTGTGTACAGGAGGGAGTGTGATCAGGGTCAGTGAGTACAGGAGGGGGTGTGATCAGGGTCAGTGTGTACAGGAGGGAGTGTGATCAGGGTGTGTACAGGAGCGAGTGTGATCAGGGTCAGTGTGTACAGGAGGGGGTGTGATCAGGGACAGTGTGTACAAGAGGGAGTGTGATCAGGGTCAGTGTGTACAAGAGGGGGTGTGATCAGGGTCGGTTTGTACAGGAGGGAGTGTGATCAGGGTCAGTGTGTACAGGAGGGAGTGTGATCAGGATCGGTGTGTACAGGAGGGGGTGTGATCAGGATCAGTGTGTACAGGAGGGAGTGTGATCAGGGTCAGTATGTACGGAGCGAGTGTGATCAGTGTCAGTGTTTACAGGAGGGAGTGTGATCAGGGTGTGTATAGGAGGGGGTGTGATCAGGGTCAGCGTGTACAGGAGGGAGTGTGATCATGGTCAGTGTGTACAGGAGTGAATGTGTTCAGGGTCGGTGTGTACAGGAGGGAATGTTATCAGGGTCAGAGTGCACAGGAGGGAGTGTGATCAGGATCGGTGTGTACAGGAGGGGGTGTGATTAGGGTCAGTATGTACAAGAGGGAGTGTGATCAGGGTCAGTATGTACAGGAGGGTGTGTGATCTGGGTCAGTGTGTACAGGAGGGAGTGTGATCAGGGTCAGTGTGTACAGGAGGGAGTGTGATCAGGGTCAGTGTGTACAGCAGGGCATGTGATCAGGATCGGTGTGTACAGGAGGGGGTGTGATCAGGGTCAGTATGTGCAGGAGGGGGTGCGATCAGGGTCGGTGTGTACAGGAGGCAGTGTGGTCAGGGTCAGTGTGTACAGGAGGGAGTGTGATCAGGGTCAGTGTGTACAGGAGGGAGTGTAATCAGGGTCAGTGTGTACAGCAGGGCGGGTGATCAGGGTCACTATGTACGGAGCGAGTGTTATCAGGGTCAGTGAGTTCAGGAGGGAGTGTGATCAGGGTCGGTGTGTACAGGAGCGAGTGTGATCAGGGTGTGTGTTTACAGGAGGGAGTGTGATCAGGGTCAGTGAGTACAGGAGGGGGTGTGATCAGGGTCAGTTTGTACAGGAGGGAGTGTGATCAGGGTCAGTGTGTACAGGAGGGAGTGTGATCAGGGTCGGTGTGTACAGGAGCGAGTATGATCAGGGTGTGTGTTTACAGGAGGGAGTGTGATCAGGGTCAGTGAGTACAGGAGGGGGTGTGATCAGGGTCAGTGTGTACAGGAGGCAGTGTGATCAGGGACAGCGTGTACAGGAGGGAGTGTGATCAGGGTCAGTGTGTACAGGAGTGGGTGTGATCAGGTTCGGTGTGTTCAGGAGGGAGTGTGATCAGGGTCGGTGTGTACAGGAGGGAGTGTGATCAGGATCGGTGTGTACAGGAGGGGGTGTGATCAGCTCAGTGTGTACAGGAGGGAGTGTCATCAGGGTCAGTATGTACAGGAGGGAGTGTGATCAGGATCGGTGTGTACAGGAGGGGGTGTGATCAGGGTCAGTATGTGCAGGAGGGGGCGCGATCAGTGTCGGTGTGTACAGGAGGCAGTGTGATCAGGGTCAGTGTGTACAGGAGGGGGTGTGATCAGGTTCGGTGTGTACAGGAGGGAGTGTGATCAGGGTCGGTGTGTACAGGAGGGAGTGTCATCAGGGCAGTATGTACGGAGCGAGTGTAATCAGTGTCAGTGTTTATAGGAGGGAGTGTGATCAGGGTCTGTGTGTACAGGAGGGGGTGTGATCAGGGACAGTGTGTACAGGAGGGAGTGTCATCAGGATCGGTGTGTACAGGAGGGGGTGTGATCAGGGTCAGTATGTACGGAGCGAGTGTGATCAGTGTCAGTGTTTATAGGAGGGAGTGTGATCAGGGTCTGTGTGTACAGCAGGGCGTGTGATCAGGGTCGGTGTGTACAGGAGGGGGTGTGATCAGGGTCAGTGTGTTCAGGAGGGGGTGTGATGAGGTTCGGTGTGTTCAGGAGGGAGTGTGATCAGGGTCGGTGTGTACAGGAGGCAGTGTGATCAGGGTCAGTGTGTACAGGAGGGGGTGTGATCAGGTTCGGTGTGTACAGGAGGGAGTGTGATCAGGGTCGGTGTGTACAGGAGGGAGTGTCATCAGGGCAGTATGTACGGAGCGAGTGTGATCAGGGTCAGTGTGTACTGGAGGGAGTGTGATCAGGATCGGTGTGTACAGGAGCGGGTGTGATCAGGGTCAGTATGTGCAGGAGGGAGTATAATCAGTGTCAGTGTGTACAGGAGCGAGTGTGATCAGGGTCAGTGTGTACTGGAGGGAGTGTGATCAGGGTGTGTACAGCAGGGCGGGTGATCAGGGTCAGTTTGTGCGGGAGGGAGTGTGATCAGGGTCAGTGTGTACAGGAGCGAGTGTGATCAGGGTCAGTGTGTACAGGAGGGAGTGTGATCAGGGTGTGTACAGGAGGGGGTGTGATCAGGGTCAGCATGTACAGGAGGGAGTGTGATCAGGGTGTGTACAGGAGCGAGTGCGATCAGGGTCAGTGTGTACAGGAGCGAGTGTGTTCAGGGTCAGTGTGTACAGGAGGGGGTGTGATCAGGGACAGTGTGTACAGGAGGGAGTATGATCAGGGTCAGTTTGCACAGGAGGGAGAGTGATCAGGGTCAGTGTGTTCAACAGGGGGTGTGATCAGGGTCGGTGTGTACAGGAGGAGCGAGTGTGATCAGGGTCTGTGTGTACAGGAGGGAGTGTGATCAGGGTGTGTACAGGAGGGGGTGTGATCAGGGTCAGCATGTACAGGAGGGAGTGTGATCAGGGTGTGTACAGGAGCGAGTGCGATCAGGGTCAGTGGGTACAGGCGCGAGTGTGTTCAGGGTCAGTTTGTACAGGAGGGGGTGTGATCAGGGTCGGTTTGTACAGGAGGGCGTGTGATCAGGGTCAGTGTGTACAGGAGGGAGTGTGATCAGGATCGGTGTGTACAGGAGGGGTTGTGATTAGGGTCAGTGTGTACAGGAGGGAGTGTGATCAGGGTCAGTATGTACGGAGCGAGTGTGATCAGGGTCAGTGTGTACAGGAGGGGGTGTGATCTGGGTCAGTGTGTACAGGAGGGAGTGTGATCAGGGTCAGTGTGTGCAGGAGGGCGTGTGATGAGGGTCAGTGTGTACAGCAGGGCGTGTGATCAGGGTCAGTATGTGCGGGAGGGAGTGCGATCAGGGTCGGTGTGTACAGGAGGCAGTGTGATCAGGGTCAGTGTGTACAGGAGGGAGTGTGATCAGGGTCAGTGTGTACAGCAGGGGGTGTGATCAGGGTCGGTGTGTAGAGGAGGGAGTGTGATCAGGGATGGTGTGTACAGGAGGGAGTGTTATCAGGGTCAGTGTGTACAGGAGGGAGTGTCATCAGGGCAGTATGTACGGAGCGAGTGTGATCTGGGTCAGTGTGTACTGGAAGGAGTGTGATCAGGATCGGTGTGTACAGGAGGGTGTGTGATCAGGGTCAGTATGTGCAGGAGGGAGTGTGATCAGTGTCAGTATGTATGGAGCGAGTGTGATCAGGGTCAGTGTGTACAGGAGGGGGTGTGGTCAGGGTCAGTGTGTACAGGAGGGAGTGTGATCAGGGTCAGTGTGTACAGTAGGGAGTGTAATCAGGGTCAGTGTGTACAGCAGGGCGGGTGATCAGGGTCACTATGTACGGAGCAAGTGTTATCAGGGTCAGTGAGTTCAGGAGGGGGTGTGATCAGGGTCGGTATGTACAGGAGCGAGTGTGATCAGGGTCTGTGTGTACAGGAGGGAGTGTGATCAGTGTCAGAGAGTACAGGAGGGGGTGTGATCAGGGTCAGTTTGTACAGGAGGGAGTGTGATCAGGGTCAGTGTGTACAGGAGGGAGTGTGATCAGGGTGTGTACAGGAGGGGGTGTGATCAGGGTCAGTGTGTACAGGAGGGAGAGTGATCAGGGTCAGTGAGTACAGGAGGGGGTGTGATCAGGGTCAGTGTGTACAGGAGGGAGTGTGATCAGGGACAGCGTGTACAGGAGGGAGTGTGATCAGGGTCAGTGTGTACAGGAGGGGGTGTGATCAGGGACAGTGTGTACAAGAGGGAGTGTGATCAGGGTCAGTGTGTACAAGAGGGGGTGTGATCAGGGTCGGTTTGTACAGGAGGGAGTGTGATCAGGGTCAGTGTGTACAGGAGGGAGTGTGATCAGGATCGGTGTGTACAGGAGGGGGTGTGATCAGGATCAGTGTGTACAGGAGGGAGTGTGATCAGGGTCAGTATGTACGGAGCGAGTGTGATCAGTGTCAGTGTTTACAGGAGGGAGTGTGATCAGGGTGTGTATAGGAGGGGGTGTGATCAGGGTCAGTGTGTACAAGAGGGGGTGTGATCAGGGTCGGTGTGTACAGGAGGGAATGTTATCAGGGTCAGAGTGCACAGGAGGGAGTGTGATCAGGATCGGTGTGTACAGGAGGGGTTGTGATTAGGGTCAGTATGTACAAGAGGGAGTGTGATCAGGGTCAGTATGTACAGGAGGGTGTGTGATCTGGGTCAGTGTGTACAGGAGGGAGTGTGATCAGGGTCAGTGTGTACAGGAGGGAGTGTGATCAGGGTCAGTGTGTACAGCAGGGCATGTGATCAGGATCGGTGTGTACAGGAGGGGGTGTGATCAGGGTCAGTATGTGCAGGAGGGGGTGCGATCAGGGTCGGTGTGTACAGGAGGCAGTGTGATCAGGGTCAGTGTGTACAGGAGGGAGTGTGATCAGGGTCAGTGTGTACAGGAGGGAGTGTAATCAGGGTCAGTGTGTACAGCAGGGCGGGTGATCAGGGTCACTATGTACGGAGCGAGTGTTATCAGGGTCAGTGAGTTCAGGAGGGGGTGTGATCAGGGTCGGTATGTACAGGAGCGAGTGTGATCAGGGTCTGTGTGTACAGGAGGGAGTGTGATCAGTGTCAGTGAGTACAGGAGGGGGTGTGATCAGGGTCAGTTTGTACAGGAGGGAGTGTGATCAGGGTCAGTGTGTACAGGAGGGAGTGTGATCAGGGTCGGTGTGTACAGGAGCGAGTATGATCAGGGTGTGTGTTTACAGGAGGGAGTGTGATCAGGGTCAGTGAGTACAGGAGGGGGTGTGATCAGGGTCAGTGTGTACAGGAGGCAGTGTGATCAGGGACAGCGTGTACAGGAGGGAGTGTGATCAGGGTCAGTGTGTACAGGAGTGGGTGTGATCAGGTTCGGTGTGTTCAGGAGGGAGTGTGATCAGGGTCGGTGTGTACAGGAGGGAGTGTGATCAGGATCGGTGTGTACAGGAGGGGGTGTGATCAGCTCAGTGTTTACAGGAGGGAGTGTCATCAGGGTCAGTATGTACAGGAGGGAGTGTGATCAGGGTCAGTGTGTACAGGAGGGAGTGTGATCAGGGTCGGTGTGTACAGGAGGGAGTGTGATCAGGATCGGTGTTTACAGGAGGGGGTGTGATCAGGGTCAGTATGTGCAGGAGGGGGCGCGATCAGTGTCGGTGTGTACAGGAGGCAGTGTGATCAGGGTCAGTGTGTACAGGAGGGGGTGTGATCAGGTTCGGTGTGTACAGGAGGGAGTGTGATCAGGGTCGGTGTGTACAGGAGGGAGTGTCATCAGGGCAGTATGTACGGAGCGAGTGTAATCAGGGTCAGTGTGTACTGGAGGGAGTGTGATCAGGATCGGTGTGTACAGGAGCGAGTGTGATCAGGGTCAGTATGTACAGGAGCGAGTATAATCAGAGTCAGTGTGTACAGCAGGGCGGGTGATCAGGGTCAGTATGTGCGGGAGGGAGTGTGATCAGGGTCAGTGTGTACAGGAGCGAGTGTGATCAGGGTCAGTGTGTACAGGAGGGAGTGTGATCAGGGTCAGTCTGTACAGGAGCGAGAGTGATCAGGGTCAGTGTGTTCAACAGGGGGTGTGATCAGGGTCGGTGTGTACAGGAGGAGCGAGTGTGATCAGGGTCTGTGTGTACAGGAGGGAGTGTGATCAGGGTGTGTACAGGAGGGGGTGTGATCAGGGTCAGCATGTACAGGAGGGAGTGTGATCAGGGTGTGTACAGGAGCGAGTGCGATCAGGGTCAGTGTGTACAGGAGCGAGTGTGTTCAGTGTCAGTGTGTACAGGAGGGGGTGTGATCAGGGACAGTGTGTACAGGAGGGAGTATGATCAGGGTCAGTGTGTACAGGAGCGGGTGTGATCAGGGTCGGTTTGTACAGGAGGGAGTGTGATCAGGGTCAGTGTGTACAGGAGGGAGTGTGATCAGGATCGGTGTGTACAGGAGGGGTTGTGATCAGGGTCAGTGTGTAAAGGAGGGAGTGCGATCAGGGTCAGTGTGTACGGAGCGAGTGTGATCAGGGTCAGTATGTACAGGAGGGGGTGTGATCTGGGTCAGTGTGTATAGGAGGGAGTGTGATCAGGGTCAGTGTGTACAGGAGGGCGTGTGATGAGGGTCAGTGTGTACAGCAGGGCGTGTGATCAGGGTCAGTATGTGTAGGAGGGGGTGCGATCAGGGTCGGTGTGTACAGGAGGTAGTGTGATCAGGGTCAGTGTGTACAGGAGGGTGTGTGATCAGGGTCAGTGTGTACAGCAGGGGGTGTGATCAGGTCGGTGTGTAGAGGAGGGAGTGTGATCAGGGTTGGTGTGTACAGGAGGGAGTGTTATCAGGGTCAGTGTGTACAGGAGGGCGTGTCATCAGGGCAGTATTTACGGAGTGAGTGTGATCTGGGTCAGTGTGTACTGGAAGGAGTGTGATCAGGATCGGTGTGTACAGGAGGGTGTGTGATCAGGGTCAGTTTGTACAGGAGGGAGTGTGATCAGTGTCAGTATGTACGGAGCGAGTGTGATCAGGGTCAGTGTGTACAGGAGGGGGTGTGATCAGGGTCAGTGTGTACAGGAGGGAGTGTGATCAGGGTCAGTGTGTACAGCAGGGCGGGTGATCAGGATCACTATGTACGGAGCGAGTGTGATCAGGGTCTGTGTGTACAGGAGGGAGTGTGATCAGTGTCAGTGAGTACAGGAGGGGGTGTGATCAGGGTCAGTGTGTACAGGAGGGAGTGTGATCAGGGTGTGTACAGGAGGGGATGTGATCAGGGTCAGTGTGTACAGGAGCGAGTGTGATCAGGGTCAGTGTGTACAGGAGGGAGAGTGATCAGGGTCAGTGTGTTCAGGAGGGGGTGTGATCAGGGTCGGTGTGTACAGGAGCGAGTATGATCAGGGTGTGTGTGTACAGGAGGGAGTGTGATCAGGGTCAGTGAGTACAGGAGGGAGTGTGATCAGGGACAGCGTGTACAGGAGGGAGTGTGATCAGGGTCAGTGTGTACGGGAGGGGGTGTGATCAGGGACAGTGTGTACAGGAGGGAGTGTGTACAGGATTGGGTGTGATCAGGGTCGGTTTGTACAGGAGGGAGTGTGATCAGGGTCAGTGTGTACAGGAGGGAGTGTCATCAGGATCTGTGTGTGCAGGAGGGGGTGTGATCAGGATCAGTATGTACGGAGCGAGTGTGATCAGTGTCAGTGTTTACAGGAGGGAGTGTGATCAGGGTGTGTATAGGAGGGGGTGTGATAAGGGTCAGCGTGTACAGGGGGGAGTGTGATCATGGTCAGTGTGTACAGGAGTGAATGTGTTCAGGGTCAGTGTGTACAGGAGGGGGTGTGATCAGGGTCGGTGTGTACAGGAGGAAGTGTAATCAGGGTCAGAGTGTACAGGAGGGGGTGTGATCAGGGTCGGTGTGTACAGGAGGAAGTGTAATCAGGGTCAGAGTGTACAGGAGGGAGTGTGATCAGGATCGTTGTGTACAGGAGGGGGTGTGATTAGGGTCAGTATGTACAAGAGGGAGTGTGATCAGTGTCAGTATGTACGGAGCGAGTGTGATCAGGGTCAGTATGTACAGGAGGGGGTGTGATCTGGGTCAGTGTGTACAGGAGGGAGTGTGATCAGGGTCAGTGTGTACAGGAGGGAGTGTAATCAGGGTCAGTGTGTACAGCAGGCCGGGTGATCAGGGTCACTATGTACGGAGCGAGTGTGATCAGGGTCTGTGTGTACAGGAGGGAGTGTGATCAGTGTCAGTGAGTACAGGAGGGGGTGTGATCAGGGTCAGTTTGTACAGGAGGGAGTGTGATCAGGGTCAGTGTGTACAGGAGGGAGTGTGATCAGGGTGTGTACAGGAGGGGGTGTGATCAGGGTCAATGTGTACAGGAGGGAGAGTGATCTGGGTCAGTGTGTTCAGGAGGGGGTGTGATCAGGGTCGGTGTGTACAGGAGCGAGTATGATCAGGGTGTGTGTGTACAGGAGGGAGTGTGATCAGGGTCAGTGAGTACAGGAGGGGGTGTGATCAGGGTCAGTGTGTACAGGAGGGAGTGTGATCAGGGACAGCGTGTACAGGAGGGAGTGTGATCAGGGTGTGTACAGGAGCGAGTGTGATCAGGGTCAGTGTGTACAGGAGTGGGTGTGATCAGGGACAGTGTGTACAGGAGGGAGTGTGATCAGGGTCAGTGTGTACAGGAGGGGGTGTGATCAGGGTCGGTTTGTACAGGAGGGAGTGTTATCAGGGTCAGTGTGTACAGGAGGGAGTGTGATCAGGGTCGGTGTGTAGAGGAGGGAGTGTCATCAGGGCAGTATGTACGGAGCGAGTGTGATCTGGGTCAGTGTGTACTGGAAGGAGTGTTATCAGGATCGGTGTGTACAGGAGGGTGTGTGACCAGGGTCAGTATGTACAGGAGGGAGTGTGATCAGTGTCAGTATGTACGGAGCGAGTGTGATCAGGGTCAGTGTGTACAGGAGGGAGTGTCATCAGGGCAGTATGTACGGAGCGAGTGTGATCTGGGTCAGTGTGTACTGGAAGGAGTGTGATCAGGATCGGTGTGTACAGGAGGGTGTGTGATCAGGATCAGTGTGAACAGGAGGGAGTGTGAACAGGGTCAGTATGTACGGAGCGAGTGTGATCAGTGTCAGTGTGTACAGGAGGGAGTGTGATCAGGATCAGTGTGAACAGGAGGGAGTGTGAACAGGGTCAGTATGTACGGAGCGAGTGTGATCAGGGTCCGTGTGTACAGGAGGGAGTGTTATCAGGGTCAGTGAGTTCAGGAGGGGGTGTGATCAGGGTCGGTATGTACAGGAGCGAGTGTGATCAGGGTCTGTGTGTACAGGAGGGAGTGTGATCAGTGTCAGAGAGTACAGGAGGGGGTGTGATCAGGGTCAGTTTGTACAGGAGGGAGTGTGATCAGGGTCAGTGTGTACAGGAGGGAGAGTGATCAGGGTCAGTGTGTTCAGGAGGGGGTGTGATCAGGGTCGGTGTGTACAGGAGCGAGTATGATCAGGGTGTGTGTGTACAGGAGGGAGTGTGATCAGGGTCAGTGAGTACAGGAGGGGGTGTGATCAGGGTCAGTGTGTACAGGAGGGAGTGTGATCAGGGTGTGTGCAGGAGCGAGTGTGATCAGGGACAGCGTGTACAGGAGGGAGTGTGATCAGGGTGTGTGCAGGAGCGAGTGTGATCAGGGTCAGTGTGTACAGGAGGGGGTGTGCTCAGGGACAGTGTGTACAGGAGGGAGTGTGATCAGGGTCAGTGTGTACAGGAGTGGGTGTGATCAGGGTCGGTTTGTACAAGAGGGAGTGTGATCAGGGTCAGTGTGTACAGGAGGGAGTGTCATCAGGATCGGTGTGTACAGGAGGGGGTGTGATCAGGATCGGTGTGTACAGGAGGGGGTGTGATCAGGATCAGTGTGTACAGGAGGGAGTGTGATCAGGGTCAGTATGTACGGAGCGAGTGTGATCAGTGTCAGTGTTTATAGGAGGGAGTGTGATCAGGGTGTGTATAGGAGGGGGTGTGATCAGTGTCAGCGTGTACAGGAGCGACTGTGATCAGGGTGTGTACAGGAGGGGATGTGATAAGGGTCAGCGTGTACAGGAGGGAGTGTGATCATGGTCAGTGTTTACAGGAGTGAATGTGTTCAGGGTCAGTGTGTACAGGAGGGGGTGTGATCAGGGTCGGTGTGTACAGGAGGGAGTGTTATCACGGTCAGAGTGTGCAGGAGGGAGTGTGATCAGGATCGGTGTGTACAGGAGGGTGTGTGATTAGGGTCAGTATGTACAAGAGGGAGTGTGATCAGTGTCAGTATGTACGGAGCGAGTGTGATCAGGGTCAGTATGTACAGGAGGGGGTGTGATCTGAGTCTGTGTGTACAGGAGGGAGTGTGATCAGGGTCTGTGTGTACAGGAGGGCATGTGATGAGGATCAGTGTGTACAGCAGGGCATGTGATCAGGGTCAGTATGTGCAGGAGGGGGTGCGATCAGGGTCGGTGTGTACAGGAGGCAGTGTGATCAGGGTCAGTGTGTACAGGAGGGAGTGTGATCAGGGTCAGTGTGTACAGGAGGGGGTGTGATGAGGTTCGGTGTGTTCAGGAGGGAGTGTGATCAGGGTCGGTGTGTACAGGAGGGAGTGTGATCAGGATCAGTGTGTACAGGAGGGGGTGTGATCAGGGTCAGTGTGTACAGGAGGGAGTGTCATCAGGGTCAGTATGTACGGAGCGCGTGTGATCAGGGTCAGTGTGTACAGGAGGGAGTGTGATCAGGATCGGTGTGTACAGGAGGGGGTGTGATCAGGGTCAGTATGTACAGGAGGGAGTGTGATCAGTGTCAGTATGTACGGAGCGAGTGAGATCAGGGTCAGTGTGTACAGGAGGGGGTGTGATCTGGGTCAGTGTGTACAGGAGGGAGTGTGATCAGGGTCAGTGTGTACAGGAGGGCGTGTGATGAGGGTCAGTGTGTACAGCAGGGCGTGTGATCAGGGTCAGCATGTGTGGGAGGTGGTGTGATCAGGGTCGGTGTGTACAGGAGGCAGTGTGATCAGGGTCAGTGTGTACCGGAGGGAGTGTGATCATGGTCAGGGTGTACAGGAGTGAGTGTGATCAGGGTGTGTACAGGAGCGAGTGTGATCACGGTCAGTGTGTACAGGAGGGAGTGTGATAATGGTCAATGTGTACAGGAGGGAGTGTGATCAGGGCGAGCGTGTACAGGAAGGTGTGTGATCTGGGTCAGTGTGTACAGGAGGGAGTGTGATCAGGGTCAGTCTGTACAGGAGGGAGAGTGATCGGGGTCAGTATGTTCAACAGGGGGTGTGATCAGGGTCAGTGTGTACCGGAGGGAGTGTGATCATGGTCAGGGTGTACAGGAGTGAGTGTGATCAGGGTGTGTACAGGAGCGAGTGTGATCACGGTCAGTGTGTACAGGAGGGAGTGTGATAATGGTCAATGTGTACAGGAGGGAGTGTGATCAGGGCGAGCGTGTACAGGAAGGTGTGTGATCTGGGTCAGTGTGTACAGGAGGGAGTGTGATCAGGGTCAGTCTGTACAGGAGGGAGAGTGATCGGGGTCAGTATGTTCAACAGGGGGTGTGATCAGGGTCGGTGTGTACAGGAGCGAGTGTGATCAGGATCTGTGTGTACAGGAGGGAGTGTGATCAGGGTGTGTACAGGAGGGGGTGTGATCAGTGTCAGCATGTACAGGGGGGAGTATGATCAGGGTGTGTACAGGAGCGAGTGTGATCAGGGTCAGTGTGGACAGGAGCGAGTGTTTACAGGGTCAGTGTGTACGGGAGGGGGTATGATCAAGGACAGTGTGTACAGGAGGGAGTATGATCAGGGTCAGTGTGTACAGGAGGGGGTGTGATCAGGGTCGGTTTGTACAGGAGGGGGTGTGATCGGGGTCAATGTGTGCAGGAGGGAGTGTTATCAGGGTCAGTATGTACGGAGCGAGTGTGATCAGGGTCAGTGTGTACAGGAGGGGGTGTGATCAGGGTCAGTATGTACGGAGCGAGTGTGATCAGGGTCAGTGAGTTCAGGAGGGGGTGTGATCAGGGTCAGTGAGTACAGGAGGGGGTGTGATCAGTGTCAGTTTGTACAGGAGGGAGTGTGATCAGGGTCAGTGTGTACAGGAGGGAGTATGATCAGGGTGTGTACAGGATGGGGTGTGATCAGTGTCAGTGTGTACAGGAGCGAGTGTGATCAGGCTGTGTTTGTACAGGAGGGAGTGTGACCAGGGTCAGTGAGTACAGGAGGGGGTGTGATCAGGGTCAGTGTGTACAGGAGGGGGTGTGATCGGGGTCAGTGTGTACAGGAGGGAGTGTGATCAGGGTGTGTGCAGGAGCGAGTGTGATCAGGGACAGCGTGTACAGGAGGGAGTGTGATCAGGGTGTGTGCAGGAGCGAGTGTGATCAGGGTCAGTGTGTACAGGAGGGGGTGTGCTCAGGGACAGTGTGTACAGGAGGGAGTGTGATCAGGGTCAGTGTGTACAGGAGTGGGTGTGATCAGGGTCGGTTTGTACAGGAGGGAGTGTGATCAGGGTCAGTGTGTACAGGAGGGAGTGTCATCAGGATCAGTGTGTACAGGAGGGAGTGTGATCAGGGTCAGTATGTACGGAGCGAGTGTGATCAGTGTCAGTGTTTATAGGAGGGAGTGTGATCAGGGTGTGTATAGGAGGGGGTGTGATCAGTGTCAGCGTGTACAGGAGCGACTGTGATCAGGGTGTGTACAGGAGGGGATGTGATAAGGGTCAGCGTGTACAGGAGGGAGTGTGATCATGGTCAGTGTTTACAGGAGTGAATGTGTTCAGGGTCAGTGTGTACAGGAGGGGGTGTGATCAGGGTCGGTGTGTACAGGAGGGAGTGTTATCAGGGTCAGAGTGTGCAGGAGGGAGTGTGATCAGGATCGGTGTGTACAGGAGGGGGTGTGATTAGGGTCAGTATGTACAAGAGGGAGTGTGATCAGTGTCAGTATGTACGGAGCGAGTGTGATCAGGGTCAGTATGTACAGGAGGGGGTGTGATCTGGGTCTGTGTGTACAGGAGGGAGTGTGATCAGGGTCTGTGTGTACAGGAGGGCGTGTGATGAGGATCAGTGTGTACAGCAGGGCATGTGATCAGGGTCAGTATGTGCAGGAGGGGGTGCGATCAGGGTCGGTGTGTACAGGAGGCAGTGTGATCAGGGTCAGTGTGTACAGGAGGGAGTGTGATCAGAGTCAGTGTGTACAGGAGGGGGTGTGATGAGGTTCGGTGTGTTCAGGAGGGAGTGTGATCAGGGTCGGTGTGTACAGGAGGGAGTGTGATCAGGATCAGTGTGTACAGGAGGGGGTGTGATCAGGGTCAGTGTGTACAGGAGGGAGTGTCATCAGGGTCAGTATGTACGGAGCGCGTGTGATCAGGGTCAGTGTGTACAGGAGGGAGTGTGATCAGGATCGGTGTGTACAGGAGGGGGTGTGATCAGGGTCAGTATGTACAGGAGGGAGTGTGATCAGTGTCAGTATGTACGGAGCGAGTGTGATCAGGGTCAGTGTGTACAGGAGGGGGTGTGATCTGGGTCAGTGTGTACAGGAGGGAGTGTGATCAGGGTCAGTGTGTACAGGAGGGCGTGTGATGAGGGTCAGTGTGTACAGCAGGGCGTGTGATCAGGGTCAGTATGTGTGGGAGGTGGTGTGATCAGGGTCGGTGTGTACAGGAGGCAGTGTGATCAGGGTCAGTGTGTACCGGAGGGAGTGTGATCATGGTCAGGGTGTACAGGAGTGAGTGTGATCAGGGTGTGTACAGGAGCGAGTGTGATCACGGTCAGTGTGTACAGGAGGGAGTGTGATAATGGTCAATGTGTACAGGAGGGAGTGTGATCAGGGCGAGCGTGTACAGGAAGGTGTGTGATCTGGGTCAGTGTGTACAGGAGGGAGTGTGATCAGGGTCAGTCTGTACAGGAGGGAGAGTGATCGGGGTCAGTATGTTCAACAGGGGGTGTGATCAGGGTCGGTGTGTACAGGAGCGAGTGTGATCAGGATCTGTGTGTACAGGAGGGAGTGTGATCAGGGTGTGTACAGGAGGGGGTGTGATCAGTGTCGGCATGTACAGGGGGGAGTATGATCAGGGTGTGTACAGGAGCGAGTGTGATCAGGGTCAGTGTGGACAGGAGCGAGTGTTTACAGGGTCAGTGTGTACGGGAGGGGGTATGATCAAGGACAGTGTGTACAGGAGGGAGTATGATCAGGGTCAGTGTGTACAGGAGGGGGTGTGATCAGGGTCGGTTTGTACAGGAGGGGGTGTGATCAGGGTCAATGTGTGCAGGAGGGAGTGTTATCAGGGTCAGTATGTACGGAGCGAGTGTGATCAGGGTCAGTGTGTACAGGAGGGGGTGTGATCAGGGTCAGTATGTACGGAGCGAGTGTGATCAGGGTCAGTGAGTTCAGGAGGGGGTGTGATCAGGGTCAGTGAGTACAGGAGGGGGTGTGATCAGTGTCAGTTTGTACAGGAGGGAGTGTGATCAGGGTCAGTGTGTACAGGAGGGAGTATGATCAGGGTGTGTACAGGATGGGGTGTGATCAGTGTCAGTGTGTACAGGAGCGAGTGTGATCAGGCTGTGTTTGTACAGGAGGGAGTGTGACCAGGGTCAGTGAGTACAGGAGGGGGTGTGATCAGGGTCAGTGTGTACAGGAGGGAGTGTGATCAGGGTCAGCGTGTACAGGAGTGAGTGTGATCAGGGTGTGTGCAGGAGCGAGTGTGATCAGGGTCAGTGTGTACAGGAGCGAGTGTGTTCAGGGTCAGTGTGTACAGGAGGGGGTGTGATCAGGGACAGTGTGTACAGGAGGGAGCGTGATCAGGGTGAGTGTGTGCAGGAGCAGGTGTGATCAGGGTCAGTTTGTACAGGAGGGATTGTGATCAGGGTCAGTGTGTACAGGAGGGAGTGTGATCAGGATCGGTGTGTACAGGAGCGGGTGTGATCAGGGTCAGTGTGTACAGGAGGGAGTGTGATCAGGGTCAGTATGTACGGAGCGAGTGTGATCAGGGTCAGTGTGTACGGGAGGGGATGTGGTCTGGGTCAGTGTGTACAGGAGGGAGTGTGATCAGGGTCAGTGTGCACAGGGGGGAGTGTGATCAGGGTCAGTGTGTACAGGAGGGAGTGTAATCAGGGCCAGTGTGTACAGGAGGGAGTGTGATCAGCATCATTGTGAACAGGAGGGAGTGTGATCAGGATCGGTGTGTACAGGAGGGCGTGTGATGAGGGTCAGTGTGTACAGCAGGGCGTGTGATCAGGGT
Source organism: Somniosus microcephalus (assembly GCF_052327205.1). Taxonomy (NCBI): domain Eukaryota; kingdom Metazoa; phylum Chordata; class Chondrichthyes; order Squaliformes; family Somniosidae; genus Somniosus; species Somniosus microcephalus. The sequence continues at coordinate 81,876,003 of NC_141005.1, read as the reverse complement.
CAGTATGTACAGGAGTGGGTGCAATCTGGGTCGGTGTTTACAGGAGGGAGTGTGATCAGGGTCAGTGTGTACAGGAGGGAGTGTGATCAGCGTCAGTGTGTACAGGAGGGAGTGTGATCAGGGTCAGTGTGTACAGGAGCGAGTGTGATCCGGGTCAGTGTGTACAGGAGGGAGTGTGATCAGGGTCAGTGTGTACTTAAGGGGGTGTGTTAAGGGTCATTGTGTACAGGAGGGAGTGTGATCATGGTCAGTGTGTACAGGAGCGAGTGTGTTCAGGGTCAGTGTGTACAGGAGTGGGTGTGATCAGGGTCAGTGTGCACAGGAGGGAGTGTCATCAGGGTCAGTGTGTACAGGAGCAAGTGTGATCAGGGTCAGTGTGTACAGGAGGGAGTGTGATCAGTGGCAGTCTGTACAGGACGGGGGTTGATCTGGGTCAGTGTGTACAGGAGCGAGTGTGATTAGGGTCTGTTTGTGCAGGAGGGAGTGTGATCAGGGTCACCGTGTACAGGAGGGGGTGTGATCAGGGTCAGTGTGTGCAGTAGCGAGTGTGATCAGGGTTAGTATGTACAGGAGGATGTGTGATCAGGGTCAGTGTGTACAGGAGGGAGTGTGATCAGGGTCGGTGTGTACAGAAGGGAGTGTGATCAGGATCAGTGTGTACAGGAGGGAGTGTGATCAGGGTGTTTACAGGAGCGGGAGTGATCAGGGTCAGTGTGTATAGGAGGTGTTGGATCCGTGGTTCAGTGGATATGCTGTTATTAAATAATCACACGGATGCTGTACATTAACAATAAACAGGTCTTTACTGGAGGAGGGTAGTCTCAAGACTGTGGGTACAGAGGCATGGGCAAAGCTTATATACAGGTGTGGTCACTGCCGGTACTACAGTATACAGGAGCTGTAAAAGTAGTTCTGGCTTAAAGGCACATACACTACAATTCCTCCCCATTTAGATTAGTAGTCCCCCTAATATTCAAATAACAATTAACATTTCAACATGTACATTAAACAACAAAAGTCCATTTATAGATTCAGTCTTTGGGGCGGCTTCCTGACCCTTTCGGGATTGCGCCTTTCCGGAGGTTCTTGTTCTTGGTGCAGAGGCGATTCTGACTTCTTTTCATCAGGTAGTTCATCGGGTTCCACTGCTACTGGATCTGAGGTAGATGCTACTGGTATGTCGGGTTCATCCCCAGGTACTCGAGACATGGGGTTGACGCGTTCCTGTGATGCTAAGATCTGATCGACGTGGCGTCTCACAATGTTCTCCCCGACATCCACTGTGTACATTAATGGCCCCTGCCTTGTACATATCGTTCCGGGTTGCCATTTCTCTGTTCGATAGTCACGGGCCAAGACTGGTTGCCCTACATTGAAGCTCCTTGTCGGCTTCTCATTGATGTGCTGGAATTGTTTGTCCTCAACATTTCTTCGCAAATTTGGTCTGAGCAAGTCCAGACGAGATCTCAACCTTCGGTTAAAGAACATCATGGCCGGGGTCTGGTTGGTAACTGCATGTGTCGCGTTTCGGTAGGCTAATAAGAAATTGTCCATCTTATGCTGTAGTGGAATTTCATCGTCGCACATGGCCTTTATCGCCTTCTTAAAGGTTTGTACGAACCTCTCAGCCAATCCATTTGTGGCTGGATGATATGGGGCGGATGTGTAATGCCTTACCCCATTCCTTCTCATAAATTTTTGGAACTCGTCAGACACAAACTGTGGTCCATTATCAGAGCAAATCTGCTCTGGCAAACCATTTCTGGCAAATATGGTTCATAGGACTGCAATCGTTTTCTCTGTAGTGGTTGAAGACATTTTTAATCACCTCAGGCCACTTTGAATGAGCATCCACTGCTATTAAGAACATTGAGTCCATGAATGGACCAGCTAAATCAATATGCACCCGTTGCCATGGAGAGGAGGGCCACTCCCATGGGTGTAGAGGGGCATGTGGTGGTGCATTTTGGACCTTCTGGCATCCTAAGCAGCTCTTAGTTAGATCTTCGATTTGTTGATCGATTCCCGGCCACCACACATAAGCCCTAGCAAGGCTTTTCATTTTCACTCCCCCCAGATGACCTTCATGTAGCTCATTTAGCACTCTCTCCCTTAACTTGGGTGGAATCACCACTCTGGATCCACACATCACTGTCCCCTGGCATACTGACAGCTGTTCTCTTCTGGATGAGAATGCTGGCAACAGTGAGTCGCCATGAGTTGGCCATCCCCTCACCGTCAATTCATATACCCGAGACAGCGTCGGATCATTGCGGGTCTCCTTCTCTATATCCGCGTTCGTTACTGGCAATCGTTCAATTATTGACGAATAAAATATCTCGATAGCGTCCACTGCTGGTGCTTCCTCCACAGTAGGCAGTGGCAGGCGCGATAGCCCATCAGCGTTCCCATGCTGTTTCGTGCCTTTATATTCTATTTCATATTGATTCGCCCCTAGAAACAGGGACCATCTTTGTAACCGCTGTGCAGTCATCACTGGCACGCCCTTCTTAGGATTAAAGATGGAGACCAGTGGTTGGTGGTCAGTCAGCAAGGTGAACTTCTGCCCATGCAGATAGTGGTTGAATTTTTTTACTCCCCTTACTAGGCTGAGGGCCTCCCTGTCAATCTGGGCGTAGTTGCACTCGGCTGAGGTTAGTGACCGAGACGCAAAGGCTACTGGCCTCTCCAACCTGTCAGGGAATTTGTGCGACAGCACCGCTCCAATACCATAGGGTGATGCATCACATGCCAAATGAATTGGTAGTGCTGGGTTGAAATGGGCCAACACCTCTTTTGATGTGATCAATTCTTTACACTTCTGGAAAGCTCGTCTACGTTCGTCATCCCACTTCCATGATACCCCTGTTTGCAGTAGGGTGTTCAGTGGGTGTAATACCGTAGACAAATTTGGTAAGAACTTGTGGTCGTAGTTTACCAGCCTGAGGAACGACCTCAGTTGTGACACATTTTCCGGTGCTGGAGACTTGACTACTGCCTCAATCTTGTCAGGGGACTTATGTAAACCCTCTTCATCGATAACGTGGCCACAATACGAGATCTGTTTCTGGAAAAACTCGCACTAGTGGCGATTAGCTCGGAGCCCATACTCCTTTAATCTGGTGAGCACCTTCTCCAAGTTGGCGAGGTGATCACCGTCATTTTCGCCCGTGACCAAGATGTCATCCAAATAACACTGGGTCCCTGGAATCCCTTGCAGGACCTGATCCATCGCCCTTTGCCAGATAGCCGGAGCCGAGGCTACTCCAAACATCAGCCGGTTGTATTGATAGAGACCTTTATGAGTGCTGATCGTAAGGTATTGTTTCGAAGCTTCTTCTACCTCCATTTGCCAGTACGCCTGGGCTAGATCAATTTTGGTGAAGCGTTTACCTCCAGATAGCGAGGCGAAAATATCCTCAATTCGTGGAAGCGGATATTGTACCGTGTGAAGGACTGGGTTCACTGTCACCTTAAAATCCCCACAGATGCGGACCTTCTTTGGTTCCCCTGGCATATTACTCAACGACCTCTTCATTACAGGAATGATGGGTGTAGCCCACTCGCTCCAGTCCACTTTGGACAGTACTCCTGAATGTTCCAACCCTTCCAGCTCTGCTTCAACAGCTGGTCTGATCGCATAAGGCAGTGGTCTGGCCTTCAGAAACTTTGGGCTTGCATTTCCCTCTATTTTAATCATTGCTGTTATTCCTTTTAGTGTTCCTAGTCCCTCCTGGAATACTTCTTTTGCGTCAGTTAGCATTTTTGACAGTCGTCCAGGTGTGACGTCGTCATCCTTTTTGGCCTCAACCTTCAGTGCCTGTGGAATGCCAATCTAATTGTATCTTCCGGATCCATTCACATCCTAGCAGTGGTGGTCCTCCATCTGGCAATACATATATATCCATTCTAGGTATTTCCTGGCCTTTATATGTCACTTTCACCCTTATTTTTCCTTTGGGGTAGACTTTTTGCCCTGTATACGTCTTCAAGACAATCTCTGTAGCTTTCAAGGGTATGTGTGAAAATAGCCGCTTGTAGTCTCTTTGATTTATGACTGTTAGCACTGACCCTGTGTCCAATCCCATTTTCACTTGGACTCTGTCTATCTTGAGTGTAACCCAGATAGTCTGGTGATCCTCCATTTCTGTTACCTTATGTAGTTTCAGACAACCCAGCTCCTTGATTCCGGAGTCTGTGTCACTTTTCTGTTCGTCTGAACCACTGTCCATCACCTGGTGTACCTTTTTGTACTTCTCCTGTGGAGATTTCTTACTGTTGGTTTTCTTCCCAGACCTGCAGACTCTTGCTATGTGTCCTGCTTTCCCACACTGTCTGCACACTTGGTCCTTGAACCAACAACCTTTCTGGTCATGTGTTGTTCTGCCGCAGCGATAGCACTTCCCTGTTCCACAGGACAGTTCATTGGTGCCATATTCTTGCGGTCTCCGTTGTATCTCTGCAGCGCCCCTTGCGGCTGCTTCGTGTGATACTGCCATACTGAAAGCTTTGTCCAGCGTAAGGTCCTTTTCTGATAGAAGCCGTTTCTGTGTTCCTTCACTTTGTAGCCCACACACAAACTTGTCCCTTAACGTATCTGCTAGTCCCGCTCCAAACTGGCAGTGTTTCGATAGCTTGCGCAATTCCGTTAGGTACTCAGCATTGCTTTCGTCTTTGTGTTGGTTCCTTTTATGGAACTTAAATCTTTCTGCTATCAGCAGCGGTGTGGGGTTTAAGTGGTCCTGTAGGATTTCTACTATGCTTTCAAAATTCTTGTTTACCGGCTTCTCTGGGGTTATTAGATTTCGCAGTAACCCATAAGTTTTTGCACCCATGGAATTTAACAGAACCAGTGCTTTATTAGCATCTGGCACTTCATTCGCCCTGCAGTGCACCTCAATACGTTCCACATATGTCACCCAATCTTCGACTTCATTGTCGAACGTAGAGATACTGCCACTCTTCAGCATCCTTGGGTGTGAGTTAACTGTCAAAAATGGCGCCTCCCACGCTTCCCCTTCTTCTCCGCTGGCACAAAATGGCGTCTCCCGCGCTTTCCTTCTTTCCCGCGCTCGCACTTCTTCTCTGCTGCGGCTTCTAAAAATGGCGTCTCCCGCGCTCCCCTTTCTTCGCCCTGCGGACCCTGTTCAGCCCGTGAGCCCTGGCTGTGCACTGCGTGTTCTTTTTATATTTTTCGACGCCGCTCACTGTAGAACCCGACTGTTTCTCTACCCTCTCTCGCTCCGGTTTGTTTTCTCTTCCTCGACGCCGCTCGGTGTTCAACCCCCGGCTGCGCCCTGCGCTCTTCACCCTCTGTCTTACCCCGTCGACGCTGCTCGGCTTTCTCTCTGCCGTCGGTCGGCTCCAGCTGCCGCTGCTCGGGAAGGGTCTGCGCTGGACCTGTCGTCGGTCTCTTGCTGCTCGTCGTGGCTGGGGAACCAAGCCCGGCTCTCCACAGCCTCCCCAGTGAAGTTCAATCTCTGCCTGACTGCTGGGTGGTTGCTCGTGGTCGACGCCCGTGTTCCTGGCCTCGACTATTTTGTTTTTTATGTTGCAGTTAGATTCGAATCGACACTCGTCACCACTGTTGGATCTGTGGTTCAGTGGATATGCTGTTATTAAATAATCACACGGATGCTGTACATTAACAATAAACAGGTCTTTACTGGAGGAGGGTAGTCTCAAGACTGGGGGTACAGAGGCATGCGCAAAGCTTATATACAGGTGTGGTCACTGCCGGTACTACAGTATACAGGAGCTGTAAAAGTAGTTCTGACTTAAAGGCACATACACTACAGGAGGGAGTGTGATCAGGATCAGTGTGTACAGGAGGGAGTGTGATCAGGGTGTTTACAGGAGGGAGTATGATCAGGGTGTTTACAGGAGGGAGTGTGATCAGGGTGTTTACAGGAGGGAGTGTGATCAGGGTGTTTACAGGAGGGAGTGTGATCAGGGTGTTTACAGGAGGGAGTGTGATCAGGGTCAGTGTGTATAGGAGGGAGTGTGATCAGGGTCAGTGTGTACAGGAGGGAGTGTGATCAGGGTCAGTGTGTACAGGAGGGATTGTGATCAGGGTCAGTGTGTACAGGGAGGAGTGTGATCAGGGTCAGTGTGTACAGGAGCGAGTTTGATCAGGGTGTGTACAGGAGGGAGTGTGATCAGGGTCAATGTGTACAGGACGGAGTGTGATCCGGGTCAGTGTGTACAGGAGGGAGTGTGATCAGGGTCAGTCTGTACAGGAGGGAGTGTGATCAGGGTCAGTCTGTACAGGAGGGAGTGTGATCAGGGTCAGTGTGTACAGGAGCAAGTGTGATCAGGGTCAGTGTGTACAGGAGCGAGTGTGATTAGGGTCAGTGTGTACAGGAGGGAGTGTGATCAGGGTCAGTGTGTACAGGAGCAGGGGTGATCAGGGTCAGTGTGTACAGGAGCGAGTGTAATCAGGGTCAGTGTGTACAGGAGGGATTGTGATCAGGGTCAGTGTGTACAGGAGCGAGTGTGATCAGGGTCAGTGTGTACAGGAGGGAGTGTGATCAGGGTCAGTGTGTACAGGAGGGAGTGTGATCAGGGTCAGTGTGTACAGGAGCGGGGGTGATCAGGGTCAGTGTGTACAGGAGCGAGTGTAATCAGGGTCAGTGTGTACAGGAGGGATTGTGATCAGGGTCGGTGTGTACAGGAGGGGGTGTGATCAGGGTCAGTGTGTGCACGAGTTCCATGTCTCTGGCTTAACTCTGCACGATGTCCTTTTCTGCTGGGTCAGGTGAGGCTCGATTCTGTCGTCTCCATTTTGCCCTTCGGTTTTTAAACCAGACCTGTCAATAGACAGCAGAATGAGACTTGCTGCATTATTCACAGAACCAGACTGGATATCGCCACACCGCACCTCCCTGCCCATTGCCTTCGAGCAGCTCAGAAACCTGCCAGTTACAATTGTTATCCAGCATGATGTTATGGGGAGCGGGCAGGGAAGTGGAGTTGAGGCCAAGATCAGATCAGCCATGATCTTATTGAATGGCGGAGCAGGCTCAAGGGGCCCAATGGCCTACACCTGCTCCTATTTCTTATGTTCTTATGTTCTTAATTGCTGGCGATCCTATTTCTGTCACAAATTAAAGGTCTGCATGAGGGAACATGCCATGACCTCATCTTCCTGTCAGCCATACAGCCCTGAGAGCAATCAGCAATTCATGGGACATTTGTCGGGCAGTAATCAGGTAGAAATCAGGATGGCAATCGAATAATCAAACAGTGTATCAGACAAAAATCACAAAATCAATGATTCATATTGATAGAGCGCCTTCAACATAAGAAAATATCTCAGGGTGCTTCACAGGAGTGTTAAATATAAAAAACATTTGACGCCGAGCCACTAAGGAGATGTTAGGCCAGATGACCAAAAGCTTGGTCGAAGAGGTAGGTTTTGAGGAGTGCCTTAAAGGAAGAAAGCGGAATGGAGAGGCGGAGAGGTTTAGGGAGGGAATTCCAGAGCTTAGGACCTCGGCAGCTGAAGGCACGGCCGTCAATGGTGGAGCGGTTAAAATTGGGGATGTTCAAATGGTCAGAATAGGAGGAGCGCAGAGATCTTGGCGGGTTTGTAGGGCGGGAGGAGATTACAGAGATGGGGAGGGAGTGAGGCCATGGAGAGTTGTGAAAACAAGGATGCAAATTTAAAAATCAAGGCGTTGCTTAACTGGGAGCCAATGTAGGTCAGCGAGCACAGTGGAGATGAGTGAGCCGGACTTAGTGCGAGTTGGGACATGGGCGCCAGCGTTTTGGATGACTTCAAGTTTACGTAGGGTAGAACATGGGAGGCCGGCCAGGAGAGCATAGGAATAGTCATGTCTAAGGTGATAAAGGCATGGTTGAGGGTTTCAGCAGCAGATAAGTTGAGGTAAGGGTGGAGACGAGCGATATTACGAAGGTGAAAATGGTCAGTATTAATGATGGAACAGATAAATTGGAGCAATTAGACAGAAACAGAGCAATCAAGCAATTAAGGGAATGGGAGCATGGTGGTCATGTCACTGGGCTAGTAATCCAGAGGCCTGGACTAATGATCCAGAGACGTGAGTTCAAATCCCACCACGGCAGCTGGGCAACTTAAATAAATCTGGAATAAAAAGCTAGTGTCAGTAATGGTAACCATGAAACTATCGGATTGTCGTAAAAACCCATCTGGTTCACTAATGCCCTTTAGGGAAGGAAATCTGCTGTCCTTACCCGGTCTGGCCTATATGTGACTCCAATGTGGTTGACTCTTAACTGCCCTCTGAAATGGCCCAGCAAGCTATTCAGTTGCAACAAACCGCTACGAAAGCCAAGAAGAATTAAACCGGATGGACCACCCGGCATCGACCTCAGCACCGGCTACGGACACAGCAATGGCACACCCAGCCCAGTCGACCCTGCAAAGTCCTCCTCACCAACATCTGGGAACTTGTGCCAAATTTGGGAGAGCTGTCCCACAGACTAGTCAACAACCTGACATAGTCATACTCATACTCACAGAATCATACCATTTAGCCAATGTCCCAAACTCCTCCATCACTTGGGTATGTCCTATCCCACCGGCAGGACAGACCCACCAGGGGTGGTGGCACAGTGGCACAGCCTTGGTCCAAACATGGACAAAGGTGCTGAATTCCAGAGGTGAGGTGAGAGTGACTGCCCTTGACATCAAGGCAGCATTTGAACAAGTGTGGCATGAACGAGCCCTAGTAAAATTTAAGTCAATGGGAATTAGGGGTAAAACTCTCCACTGGCTGGAGTCAGCCCCAGGACATCGCTGCAGGAGTTCCTCAGGGCAGTGTCCTAGGCCCAACCATCTTCAGCTGCTTCATCAATGACCTTCCTTCCAACATAAGGTCAGAAATGGGGATGTTCGCTGGTGACTGCACAATGTTCAGTGCCATTCACAACTCCCCAGATAATGAAGCAGTCCATGCCCGCATGCAAGAAGACCTGGACGACATTCAGGCTTGAGCTGATAAGTGGCAGGTAACATTCGCGCCACAGAAGTGGCAGGCAATGACTATCTCCAACAAGCGAGAGTCTAACCACCGCCCCTTGACAATCAATGGCATTACCATCACCAAATACCCCACCATCAACATCCTGGGGGTCACCATTGACCAGAAACTTAACAAGACCAGCCACATATATACTGTGGCTACAAGAGCAGGTCAGAGGCCTCACCTCCTGACTCCCCAAAGCCTTTCCACCATCTACAAAGTGCAAGTAAGGAGTGTGATGGAACTTGCCTGGATGAGTGCAGCTCCAACAACACTCAAGAAGCTCGACACCATCCAGGACAAAGCAGCCCACTTGATTGGCACCCCATCCACCACATTAAACATTCACTCCCTCCACCACTGGCGTACCATGGCTGCAGTGTGTGCCATCTACAAGATGCATTGCAGCAACTCACCAAGGCTTCTTCGGCAGCACCTCCCAAACCCGCAACCTCTTCCACCTAGAAGGACAAGGGCAGCAGGCACATGGGAACACCACCACCTCCAAGTTCCCCTCCAAGTCACACAGTATCCTGACTTAGAAGTATATCGCTGATCCTTCATCGTCGCTGGGTCAAAATTCTGGAACTCTCTCCCTGATAGCACTGTGGGAGTACCTTCACCACATGGACTGCAGCGCTTCATGAAGGCAGCGCACCATCACCTTCTCAAGGGTAATTAGGGATGGGCAATAAATGCTGGCCTTGCCAGCAACGCCCACATCCCATAAATTAGTTTATTTTAAAATGGGACCGAAACAGAGTAATCAGACAGAATCAGAGTAATCAGCCAACAATCAGAGTAATCAGCCAACAATCAGAGAAATCTGGCCGAATCAGAGCAATCAGACAGAGTCAGAGTAATCAGGCAGAATCAGAGCAATCAGACAACAATCAGAGCAATCAGACAGAATCAGAGCAATCAGACAGAGTCAGAGTAATCAGGCAGAATCAGAGTAATCAGCCAACAATCAGAGAAATCTGACAGAATCAGAGTAATCAGACAGAGCCAGAGTAATCAGGCAGAATCAGAGCAATCAGACAACAATCAGAGCAATCAGACAGAATCAGAGTAATCAGACAGAATCAGAGTAATCAGCCAACAATCAGAGAAATCTGACCGAATCAGAGTAATCAGAAAACAATCAGAGAAATCTGACAGAATCAGAGCAATCAGACAGAGTCAGAGTAAACAGGCAGAATCAGAGCAATCAGCCAACAATCAGAGCAATCAGACAACAATCAGAGTAATCAGGCAGAATCAGAGCAATCAGACAACAATCAGAGCAATCAGACAGAATCAGAGCAATCAGACAGAATCAGAGTAATCAGACAGAATCAGATAAATCACACAGAATCAGAGAAATCAGACAACAACCAGAGTAATCTGACAGAATCAGGGCAATCAGACAACAATCAGAGAAATCTGACAGAATCAGAGTAATCAGAAAACAATCAGAGAAATATGACAGAATCAGAGCAATCAGACAGAGTCAGAGTAATCAGGCAGAATCAGAGCAATCAGCCAACAATCAGAGCAATCAGACAACAATCAGAGTAATCAGGCAGAATCAGAGCAATCAGACAACAATCAGAGCAATCAGACAACAATCAGAGTAATCAGGCAGAATCAGAGCAATCAGACAGAATCAGATAAATCACACAAAATCAGAGAAATCAGACAACAATCAGAGCAATCAGACAACAATCAGAGTAATCAGACAGAATCAGAGTAATCAGACAGAATCAGAGTAATCAGACAGAGTCAGAGCAATCCGACAACAATCAGAGTAATCAGACAAAAGCAGAGCAATCAGGCAGAATCAGATAAATCTGACAAAATCAGCACAATCAGACAACAATCAGAAATCAGACATAAACAGATCATTCAGGCAGAATCAGAGCAATCAGACAGAATCAGAGCAATCAGACAACAATCAGAGTAATCAGACAGAATCAGAGTAATCAGACAGAATCAGAGTAATCAGACAGAATCAGAGTAATCACACAGAATCAGAGCAATCAGACAACAATCAGAGTAATCAGACAAAAGCAGAGCAATCAGGCAGAATCAGATAAATCTGACAAAATCAGCACAATCAGACAACAATCAGAAATCAGACATAAACAGATCATTCAGGCAGAATCAGAGCAATCAGACAGAATCAGAGCAATCAGACAGAATCAGAGTAATCAGACAGAATCAGAGTAATCAGACAGTATCAGAGTAATCAGACAACAATCAGAGTAATCAGACAACAATCAGAGTAATCAGACAGTATCAGAGTAATTGTGATATCCGAGTGGTAAGGTCAGAAACTGAGAGAAGCGAGATATTAGGAACAAAACCCAATTGTTTATTTACCCGGTGTAGCAGAGAAACATCTCTTACAGGCTGCAAGCAAAGCACACAATTCTTACTGCATGATGGCAAGATGGAGGATTAACCTCTGAGTCATACCCATAATGCAATGCCACATTACCGTATAAACTGGTGTACCAGGACATTGAATACATGACCCATTACCTTAAAAACTGGTGAATGTGAACCCTTAATATTTGGCTCCATCTGGTGGATAACTTAAACATTACATCCCAGATTACTATATCCCTCCCCTCTTAAGTTGAACCTTAATTTCTTAACAACATTCTTAAAAAGTCCCATAAGGAAACTCCTTTAATGATCGTCCATACTGAATGAATCTAGCAGGTCGTTATCAATCTCTCTGGTGGCTTGTGAGTCCTTGGTGAATGTCTTACAGTCAAGTCCCTGCTTGGTTGTGGCAGAGCCACCTGCTGCTCCTGAGCAGTACTCAGAGTATCTGACTCTGCTACGATGGTTTCCTCTTGACGAAGGGGTCCAGGTGGAACTGGCTCTGTTCGTGGTGGTGGTACCACCAATGCATTTGGATAACTGGGGGCCAACTTGTCCTCCAACATCTCCTCTGGAACCTCCATTTTGATTTCCCCTTGTCTGGTCAGTATCTGCTCTACATGTCTGCGTACTACCTGACCAGTTCCCACCATGACCGTATATGATACTGGACCGGTCATTGAGTCTATGATGCCAGGAATCCATTTTGGACCATAACTGAAATTCCTGGTAAGGACCGCATCTCCTTCTCCAAAACTGCGGCTCTTTGTCCTTCTGGCATGGTTCTCCTTTTGTTTGATTTGTTGGTTTTCCACCTTCCTTTTTAGGTCTGGGTGAACCAGGTCAAGAGTGGACCGTAGTCGATGTCCTAACAACAGCTCAGCAGGAGAGAGTCCTGTGGTAGATTGAGGTGTTATTCTGTAGCTGAACAGAACTCGTGACACCTTGGTTGCCAAACTCCCTTCCGCACTTTTTTTCATCATCTCCTTAAATGTTTGTACGGCTCTCTCTGCAAGTCCATTTGAAGATGGATGATATGGAGCTGAGGTCACATGCACTATGCCATTGTTTCTCATGAACTCTTTTGTTTCTGTACTCACAAAACACGTGGCATTGTCACTTACTATGATCTCCAGTAGCCCTTGATTACTAAAACTCCTATGCAGGCAGTCTATAGTAACAGTAGATGAAGCAGAATTTACAGGATAAACATCCATCCATTTGGAATGGGCATCAATGATTATGAGGAACATCTTTCCCATGAATGGACCCGCATAATCTACATGTAATCTTCTCCATGGTTTATCCGGCCACTCCCAAGGGTGGAGAGGAGCCGCTGCTGGTGCCTTCCTGTGTACTTGACAAGTGCTGCATGTCTTGACTAGATTTTCTATCTCCTCATCTAGCTTTGGCCACCACAAGTAACTCCTCGCCAAGGCTTTCATATGTGAAACTCCAGGATGACACTGATGTAGTTGCCCTAGGATAGACTGTCGTGCTGGCTGTGGAATAATCATTCGTGCTCCCCACAACACGCAACCATCCTGCACACCCAGCTCTGTCTTCCTGACACTGTAAGGTGTGAAATCAGTCCCTTCCGGATGCTGTGGCCAACCCCTCATCACATATTCTCGGACTCTAGACAGTACTGGATCTTTACCGGTCTATGTCCTTACTTGTTCTGCGGTCACAATTGCCGTGTCCGTGTCCTCCAACATCAAAACTCTGTCCTCTGGAGCTGCACGGATAGGTGTACCTGGCAGTGGAAGATGGGTCAAGGCATCTGTGTTCCCATGGTACTTGCCCGCCTTGTAAATGATGACATACTCATATGCCCTCAACATCACTGCCCACCTCTGGATCCGGGGTGACACCATCTGTGGTACTGCTTTCATTTCATTAAAAAGAGATAGAAGAGGTTTATGATCGGTGCATATGGTGAATTTCCTGCCATATATGTACTTGTGAAACCTCTGTAACCCAAACATTACTGCTAACCCCTCTTTATCTAACTGGGAATAGTTTTTTTCTGCTGGTGTCAGAGTTCGAGACCTAAACCCTATTGGTCTTTCTGTTCCATCTTCCAAGCTGTGTGAAAGAACCACCCCCACCCCGTAAGGTGAAGCATCGCAAGAGAGAATGATGTCTTTCTCTGCATTGTAGTGAACCAGCACATCCGAGGACAGCATCAGTTTCTTGGACTGTTCAAATGAAACCCTCTGTTCCTCTTCCCACTGCCACTGTGTCTCCTTGTGCAGAAGTTTGTGAAGAGGTGCTAACACTGTTGCCAAGTTTGGTAAAAATCTGTTATAATAGTTTAGCAGTCCCAGGTAAGCTTTTAACTCAGTCACATTAGTAGGAGCTGGGGCCTCCTGCAGTGCTTGTACCTTCTCCTTGATTGGACGGAGCCCAGTGGCATCCACTCTGTGTCCCAGGAACACGGCCTCATTCCCCAGGAAAGTGCACTTACTCCTCTTGAGCCGTAACCCAGCCTTATCCAATCTTTGTAGTACCTCTCTCAGAGTGCTCAGATGCTCCTGGTCGGTTCTTCCCATCACCAGAATGTCATCCAGATAGATTGAAACATGTGGGATCCCTTGCAGTACACCCTCGATAGTCCTCTGGAAAATAGCTGGACTAGATGAGACGCCGAATGGTAAGCGGTTATAGGTAAACAAACCCTTGTGTGTATTTATGGTTACATACTTCTTGGATTCCTCATCTAGTACAATCTGCAAGTATGCATGACTCATATCCAGCTTCGTGAATTTCTTCCCTCCAGCCAGGTTTGCAAAGAGAGCCTCTGTTTTGGGAATAGGATACTGTTCTAGTTTAGACACCCTATTTACTGTCAATTTATAATCTCCACAGATTCTTACCGAATTGTCCGGTTTTAAAACAGGTACAATGGGAGCTGCCCATTCTGAACATTTCACGGGTTCCAGAATGTTCTCTCTCAAAAGACGGTCCAGCTCAACCTCTACCTTCGGTTTCATGGCATACGGCACAGGTCGTTGTTTAAAAAACCTTGGCAGTGCCTCCTTGTCTACATAAATCTTAGCTGGGGGGCCATTAAATGTGCCAAGTTCTTCCTTGAACACATTCTCCTGTTCAATCAACACTTCTTGCAAAGACAACTGTTGGCCTCCCTCTATTTGATTTATTGCTCCCCAATCTAATTTAAGTTCTTGTATCCAGCCCTGACCTAACAGGTTTGGTCCAGAACCCGATACTACAACTACAGGTAGCTGTTCCACGGTGTCCCTGTGTTGCACAGTTACAGTAGCTGTACCCAATGTCGCCACTCATTCACCGGTATATGTTTTAAGCTGCATAGAGCAAGACTTTAACTCTGGAACTTTTGCACGGTTCCACAATTTTGAGTACTCCTCCCTGTTCATTATGGTCACCCTGCATCCTGTATCCACTTCAAAGTTGACCTTGGAGTCATTCACTGTCAGATGCAAAGTGATAGGATCCACTTTTGGAATGTTCTCTACCATACTATGCATTATGAACATGTCGTCTTCTTTCTGAGCTCCTCTGCTGATGTGATGTGCTCCCTGTCTTTTCACTTCTCTTCCTAGGTTTTGCTTTCCTCCCCCTTTTGGTTTGTATTCCTCCACGATTGCTTTTGCCCTGCATGCACATTTTATGTGCCCTTTTTTCCCACACTTGTGGCACTTTTCCTCCAGGAACCTGCGTTCCCTCACCAGGTGATCGCCATTGCATCTATAACATGCCTTGACATGCTCACGTTGTGGTTTCTGACGCCTGTTTAACTTGTGCACAACAACTGGACCTGCAACTTGCTTTGTAGTAGCCCAGTCTGAACCTTGTATCTCCTTTACATCTCGGTTCACTGTCTCTATGGCTTGAGCAAGCTCCAACGCTTTATCATATGTAAGCCCAGTCTCAGACAATAATCTCCTCTGCATTCGATCATCCATTATCCCGCAAACTAGCCTATCTCTCAGCATGTCTTTCAGGTTGTTTCTGTAATTGCAATCGTGTGCCAATTTTCGCAACACCACTACATAATCCAGCACAGTCTCTCCCGGTTTTCTGTTCCATGAATTAAATTTGAAACGCTGTACAATCTCACTCGGTCTGGGATTGAAATGGTCCTTCAGCAAGGCCACTAAGTTAGCAAATGATCTGTCTCCAGGCTTTGCAGGACTGCATAAGTTTCTCATTAAACTATATGTCTGACTTCCCATGGAAGTGAGCAAAATAGCTCTCCTTTTTCCGACATCATTTATATCATTTGCTTCAAAGAAATGCATCAGCAACACGCAGTATTCATCCCAGGTCTGCGTCTGAACATCAAAAGCAGAGATCTTTCCTACCATAGCAGCCATGATCCTCTATTCAGTACTCTTTTTTGTTTCTTCTTCAAGATGTGATCTGTTTATCCTCATCGCCAATATGTGATATCTGAGTGGTAAGGTCAGAAACTGAGAGAAGCGAGATATTAGGAACAAAACCCAACTGTTTATTTACCTGGTGTAGCAGAGAAACATCTCTTACAGGCTGCAAGCAAAGCACACAATTCATACTGCACGATGGCAAGATGGAGGATTATCCTCTGAGTCATACCCATAATGCAATGCCACATTACCATATAAACTGGTGTACCAGGACATTGAATACATGACCCATTACCTTAAAAACTGGTGAATGTGAACCCTTAATATTTGGCTCCATCTGGTGGATAACTTAAACATTACATCCCAGATTACTATAGTAATCAGAAAACAATCAGAGTAATCAGACAGAATCAGAGCAATCAGACAGAATCAGAGCCATCAGACAGAATCAGAGAAATGAGACAGAATCAGAGACACCAGACAGAATCAGAGAAATCAGACAGAATCAGAGTAATCAAACAGAATCAGAGTAATCAGACAGAATCAGAGAAATCAGACAGAATCAGAGCCACCAGACAGAATCAGAGTAATCAGCCAACAATCAGAGTAATCAGACAGAATCAGAACAATCACACAGAATCAGAGTAATCAGACAGTATCAGAGCAATGAGACAGAATCAGAGCAATGATACAGAATCAGAGCAATGTGACAGAATCAGAGCAATCAGACAACAATCATAGTAATCAGACAGAATCAGAATAATCAGAGAGAATCAGAGCAATCAGACAGAATCAGAGTAATCAGACAGATTCAGACTAATCAGACAGAATCAGAGAAATCAGATAGAATCAGAGCCACCAGACAGAATCAGAGTAATCAGCCAACAGTCAGAGTAAACAGACAGAATCAGACAGAATCAGAACAATCAGACAGAATCAGAATAATCAGACAGTATCAGAGCAATGAGACAGAATCAGAGCAATGATACAGAATCAGAGCAATCTGACAGAATCAGAGCAATCTGACAGAATCAGAGCAATCAGACAACAATCATAGTAATCAGACAGAATCAGAGTAATCAGAGAGAATCAGAGCAATCAGACAGAATCAGAGTAATCAGCCAGCAATCAGCGTAATCAGACAGAATCAGAACAATCACACAGAATCAGAGTAATCAGACAGTATCAGAGCAATGAGACAGAATCAGAGCAATGATACAGAATCAGAGCAATCTGACAGAATCAGAGCAATCAGACAACAATCATAGTAATCAGACAGAATCAGAGTAATCAGAGAGAATCAGAGCAATCAGACAGAATCAGAGTAATCAGACAGATTCAGACTAATCAGACAGAATCAGAGAAATCAGATAGAATCAGAGCCACCAGACAGAATCAGAGTAATCAGCCAACAGTCAGAGTAAACAGACAGAATCAGACAGAATCAGAACAATCAGACAGAATCAGAGTAATCAGACAGTATCAGAGCAATGAGACAGAATCAGAGCAATGATACAGAATCAGAGCAATCTGACAGAATCAGAGCAATCAGACAACAATCATAGTAATCAGACAGAATCAGAGTAATCAGAGAGAATCAGAGAAATTAGATAGAATCAGAGTAATCAGGCAGATTCAGAGTAGTCAGACAGAATCAGAGCAATAAGACAGAATCAGAGTAATCAGCCAACAATCAGAGTAATCAGGCAGAATCAGAACAATCAGACAGAATCAGAGTAATCAGACAACAATCAGTGGAATCAGACAGAGTCAGAGTAATCAGACAGAATCAGAGCAATCAGCCAACAGTCAGAGCAATCAGACAACAATTAGAGTAATCAGACAGAATCAGAGTAATCAGACGGAATCAGAGTAATCAGATGGAATCAGAGTAATCAGACGGAATCAGAGTAATCAGATGGAGTCAGAGTAATCAGACGGAATCAGAGTAATCAGACGGAATCAGAGTAATCAGATGGAATCAGAGCAATCAGACAACAATCAGTGTAATCAGACAGAGTCAGAGTAATCAGACAGAGTCAGAGTAATCAGACAGAATCAGAGCAATCAGTCAACAGTCAGAGCAATCAGACAACAATCAGAGTAATCAGATGGAATCAGAGTAATCAGACAGAATCAGATTAATCAGAGTAATCAGACAGAATCAGCGTAAACAGACAACAATCAGAATAATCAGACAGTATCAGCGTAATCAGAGAGAATTAGAGAAATCTGACAATCAACAAAATCAGACAGAATCCGAGAATCAGACAGAGTCCGAGTAATCAGGCAAAGTCCGAGTAATCAAACAGAATCAGAGTAATCAGGCAGAATCAGAGAAATCAGACAGAATCAGAGCCACCAGACAGAATCAGAGTAATCAGCCAACAATCAGAGTAATCAGACAGAATCAGAGCAATGATACAGAATCAGAGCAATCTGACAGAATCAGAGCAATCTGACAGAATCAGAGCAATCTCACAGAATCAGAGCAATCAGACAGAGTCAGAGTAATCAGACAGAATCAGAGAAATCAGTCAGAATCAGAGTAATCAGACAGAATCAGAGCAATCAGAGTAATCAGACAGAATCAGAGCCATCAGACAACAATCAGACAGAATCAGAGAAATTAGACAGAATCAGAGCAATCAGACAACAATCATAGTAATCAGACAGAATCAGAGTAATCAGAGAGAATCAGAGCAATCAGACAGAATCAGAGTAATCAGACAGAATCAGAGTAATCAGACAGAATCAGAGCACTCAGACAACAATCAGAGTAATCAGACAGAATCAGAGAAATAAGACAGAATCAGAGTAGTCAGACAGAGTCAGAGCAATCAGCCAACAGTCAGAGCAATCAGACAACAATCAGAGTATTCAGACGGATTCAGAGTAATCAGACGGAATCAGAGTAATCAGACGGAATCAGAGTAATCAGATGGAATCAGAGCAATCAGACAGAATCAGAGTAATCAGACAGAATCAGAGTAATCAGACAGAATCAGAGCACTCAGACAACAATCAGAGTAATCAGACAGAATCAGAGAAATAAGACAGAATCAGAGTAATCAGACAGAGTCAGAGCAATCAGCCAACAGTCAGAGCAATCAGACAACAATCAGAATAATCAGACGGAAACAGAGTAATCAGACGGAATCAGAGTAATCAGATGGAATCAGAGCAATCAGACAACAATCAGAGTAATCAGCCAACAATCAGTGTAATCAGACAGAGTCAGAGTAATCAGACAGAGTCAGAGTAATCAGACAGAATCAGAGCAATCAGTCAACAGTCAGAGCAATCAGACAACAATCAGAGTAATCAGACGGAATCAGTAATCAGACAGAATCAGATTAACCAGAGTAATCAGACAGAATCAGCGTAAACAGACAACGATCAGAATAATCAGACAGTATCAGCGTAATCAGAGAGAATTAGAGAAATCTGACAATCAACAAAATCAGACAGAATCCGAGAATCAGACAGAGTCCGAGTAATCAGGCAGAGTCCGAGTAATCAAACAGAATCAGAGTAATCAGACAGAATCAGAGAAATCAGACAGAATCAGAGCCACCAGACAGAATCAGAGTAATCAGCCAACAATCAGAGTAATCAGACAGAATCAGAGCAATGAGACAGAATCAGAGCAATGATACAGAATCAGAGCAATCTGACAGAATCAGAGCAATCAGACAGAGTCAGAGTAATCAGACAGAATCAGAGAAATCAGTCAGAATCAGAGTAATCAGACAGAATCAGAGCAATCAGCGTAATCAGACAGAATCAGAGCCATCAGACAACAATCAGACAGAATCAGAGAAATTAGACAGAATCAGAGCAATCAGACAACAATCATAGTAATCAGACTGAATCAGAGTACTCAGAGAGAATCAGAGCAATCAGACAGAATCAGAGTAATCAGACAGAATCAGAGTAATCAGACAGAATCAGAGCACTCAGATAACAATCAGAGTAATCAGACAGAATCAGAGAAATAAGACAGAATCAGAGTAATCAGACAGAGTCAGAGCAATCAGCCAACAGTCAGAGCAATCAGACAACAATCAGGGTAATCAGACGGAATCAGAGTAATCAGACGGAATCTGAGTAATCAGACGGAATCAGAGTAATCAGATGGAATCAGAGCAATCAGACAGAATCAGAGTAATCAGACAGAATCAGAGTAATCAGACAGAATCAGAGCACTCAGACAACAATCAGAGTAATCAGACAGAATCAGAGAAATAAGACAGAATCAGAGTAATCAGACAGAGTCAGAGCAATCAGCCAACTGTCAGAGCAATCAGACAACAATCAGAGTAATCAGACGGAATCAGAGTAATCAGACGGAATCAGAGTAATCAGACGGAATCAGAGTAATCAGATGGAATCAGAGCAATCAGACAACAATCAGAGTAATCAGCCAACAATCAGTGTAATCAGACAGAGTCAGAGTAATCAGACAGAGTCAGAGTAATCAGACAGAATCAGAGCAATCAGTCAACAGTCAGAGCAATCAGACAACAATCAGAGTAATCAGACGGAATCAGTAAGCAGACAGAATCAGATTAATCAGAGTAATCAGACAGAATCAGCGTAAACAGACAACAATCAGAATAATCAGACAACATCAGCATAATCAGAGAGAATTAGCGAAATCTGACAGAATCAACAAAATCAGATAGAATCCGAGTAATCAGACAGAGTCTGAGTAATCAGACAGAGTCCGAGTAATCAGACAGAATCAGAGCACTCAGACAACAATCAGAGTAATCAGACAGAATCAGAGAAATTAGACAGAATCAGAGAAATTAGACAGAATCAGAGTAATCAGGCAACAATCAGTGTAATCAGACAGAGTCAGAGTAATCAGACAGAATCAGAGCAATCAGCCAACAGTCAGAGCAATCAGACAACAATCAGAGCAATCAGACAGGAATCAGAGCAATCAGACAGAATCAGAGCAATCAGATGGAATCAGAGCAATCAGACAGAATCAGAGCAATCAGATGGAATCAGAGTAATCAGACAGAATCAAATTAATCAGAGTAAGCAGACAGAATCAGCATATACAGACAACAATCAGAATAATCAGACAATATCAGCGTAATCAGAGAGAATTAGAGAAATCGGACAGAATCAACAAAATCAGACAGAGTCCGAGTAATCAGACAGAGGCCGAGTAATCAGACAGAGTCCGAGCAATCAGACAGAGTCCGAGCAATCAGACAGAGTCCGAGCAATCAGACAGAGTCCGAGCAATCAGAAAGAATCAGAGCAATCAGACAGAATCAGAGACACCAGAAAGAATCAGAGAAATCAGACAGAATCAGAGAAATCAGACAGAATCAGAGCCACCAGACAGAATCAGAGTAATCAGACAGAATCAGACCAATGATACAGAATCAGAGCAACCTGACAGAATCAGAGCAATCAGACAACAATCATAGTAATCAGACAGAATCAAAGCAATTAGACAGAATCAGAGTAATCAGGCAACAATCAGAGTAATCAGACAGAACCAGAGCAATCAGACAGAATCAGAGAAATCAGTCAGAATCAGAGTAATCAGACAGAATCAGAGCAATCAGAGTAATCAGACAGAATCAGAGCCATCAGACAACAATCAGACAGAATCAGAGAAATTAGGCAGAATCAGAGCAATCAGACAACAATCATAGTAATCAGACAGAATCAGAGTAATCAGAGAGAATCAGAGCAATCAGACAGAATCAGAGTAATCAGACAGAATCAGAGTAATCAGACAGAATCAGAGCATTCAGACAACAATCAGAGTAATCAGACAGAATCAGAGAAATAAGACAGAATCAGAGTAATCAGACAGAGTCAGAGCAATCAGCCAACAGTCAGAGCAATCAGACAACAATCAGAGTAATCAGACGGAATCAGAGTAATCAGACGGAATCTGAGTAATCAGACGGAATCAGAGTAATCAGATGGAATCAGAGCAATCAGACAGAATCAGAGTAATCAGACAGAATCAGAGTAATCAGACAGAATCAGAGCACTCAGACAACAATCAGAGTAATCAGACAGAATCAGAGAAATAAGACAGAATCAGAGTAATCAGACAGAGTCAGAGCAATCAGCCAACTGTCAGAGCAATCAGACAACAATCAGAGTAATCAGACGGAATCAGAGTAATCAGACGGAATCAGAGTAATCAGACGGAATCAGAGTAATCAGATGGAATCAGAGCAATCAGACAACAATCAGAGTAATCAGCCAACAATCAGTGTAATCAGACAGAGTCAGAGTAATCAGACAGAGTCAGAGTAATCAGACAGAATCAGAGCAATCAGTCAACAGTCAGAGCAATCAGACAACAATCAGAGTAATCAGACGGAATCAGTAAGCAGACAGAATCAGATTAATCAGAGTAATCAGACAGAATCAGCGTAAACAGACAACAATCAGAATAATCAGACAACATCAGCATAATCAGAGAGAATTAGCGAAATCTGACAGAATCAACAAAATCAGATAGAATCCGAGTAATCAGACAGAGTCTGAGTAATCAGACAGAGTCCGAGTAATCAGACAGAATCAGAGCACTCAGACAACAATCAGAGTAATCAGACAGAATCAGAGAAATTAGACAGAATCAGAGAAATTAGACAGAATCAGAGTAATCAGGCAACAATCAGTGTAATCAGACAGAGTCTGAGTAATCAGACAGAGTCAGAGTAATCAGACAGAATCAGAGCAATCAGCCAACAGTCAGAGCAATCAGACAACAATCAGAGCAATCAGACAGGAATCAGAGCAATCAGACGGAATCAGAGCAATCAGATGGAATCAGAGCAATCAGACAGAATCAGAGCAATCAGATGGAATCAGAGTAATCAGACAGAATCAAATTAATCAGAGTAAGCAGACAGAATCAGCATATACAGACAACAATCAGAATAATCAGACAATATCAGCGTAATCAGAGAGAATTAGAGAAATCTGACAGAATCAACAAAATCAGACAGAGTCCGAGTAATCAGACAGAGGCCGAGTAATCAGACAGAGTCCGAGCAATCAGACAGAGTCCGAGCAATCAGACAGAGTCCGAGCAATCAGACAGAGTCCGAGCAATCAGAAAGAATCAGAGCAATCAGACAGAATCAGAGACACCAGAAAGAATCAGAGAAATCAGACAGAATCAGAGAAATCAGACAGAATCAGAGCCACCAGACAGAATCAGAGTAATCAGACAGAATCAGACCAATGATACAGAATCAGAGCAATCTGACAGAATCAGAGCAATCAGACAACAATCATAGTAATCAGACAAGAATCAGAGTAATCAGAGAGAATCAGAGTAATCAGACAGAATCAGAGCAATTAGACAGAATCAGAGTAATCAGGCAACAATCAGAGTAATCAGACAGAACCAGAGCAATCAGACAGAATCAGAGAAATTAGACAGAATCAGAGTAATCAGACAGATTCAGAGTAATCAGACAGAATCAGAGCAATCAGACAGAACCAGAAGACTCAGAACAATCAGACAGAATCAGAGTAATCAGCCAACAATCAGAGTAATCAGACAGAACCAGAAGACTCAGAACAATCAGACAGAATCAGAGTAATCGGACAATATCAGAGTAATCAGACAGCATCAGAAGACTCAGAACAATCAGACAGAATCAGAGTAATCGGACAATATCAGAGTAATCAGACAGAATCAGAGCCACCAGACAGAATCAGAGTAATCAGCCAACAATCAGAGCAATCAGACAGAATCAGAGAAATTAGACAGAATCAGAGTAATCAGACAGATTCAGAGTAATCAGACAGAATCAGAGCAATCAGACAGAATCAGAGTAATCGGACAATATCAGAGAAATCAGACAGAATCAGAGCCACCAGACAGAATCAGAGTAATCAGACAGTATCAGAGCAATGAGACAGAATCAGAGCAATGATACAGAATCAGAGCAATCTGACAGAATCAGAGCAATCAGACAGAGTCAGAGTAATCAGACAGAATCAGAGAAATCAGTCAGAATCAGAGTAATCAGACAGAATCAGAGTAATCAAACAGAATCAGAGCCATTAGACAACAATCAGACAGAATCAGAGAAATTAGACAGAATCAGAGCAATCAGACTGCAATCATAGTAATCAGACAGAATCAGAGTAATCAGAGAGAATCAGAGCAATCAGACAGAATCAGAGTAATCAGACAGAATCAGAGAAATTAGACAGAATCAGAGTAATCAGACAGATTCAGAGTAGTCAGACAGAATCAGAGCAATCAGACAGAATCAGAGTAATCAGACAACAATCAGTGTAATCAGACAGAGTCTGAGTAATCAGACAGAGTCAGAGTAATCAGACAGAGTCAGAGCAATCAGCCAACAGTCAGAGCAATCAGACAACAATCAGAGCAATCAGACAGGAATCAGAGCAATCAGACGGAATCAGAGCAATCAGATGGAATCAGAGCAATCAGACGGAATCAGAGTAATCAGACAGAATCAGATTAATCAGAGTAATCAGACAGAATCAGCGTAAACAGACAACAATCAGAATAATCAGACAATATCAGCGTAATCAGAGAGAATTAGAGAAATCTGACAATCAACAAAATCAGACAGAGTCCGAGTAATCAGACAGAGGCCGAGTAATCAGACAGAGTCCGAGTAATCAGACAGAGTCCGAGTAATCAGACAGAGGCCGAGAAATCAGACAGAGTCCGAGCAATCAGACAGAGTCCGAGCAATCAGAGAGAGTCCGAGCAATCAGACAGAGTCCGAGCAATCAGAAAGAATCAGAGCAATCAGACAGAATCAGAGACACCAGAAAGAATCAGAGAAATCAGACAGAATCAGAGAAATCAGACAGAATCAGAGCCACCAGACAGAATCAGAGTAATCAGACAGAATCAGAGCAATCAGGCAGAATCAGAGTAATCGGACAATGTCAGAGAAATCAGACAGAATCAGAGCCACCAGACAGAATCAGAGTAATCAGACAGTATCAGAGCAATGAGACAGAATCAGAGCAATCTGACAGAATCAGAGCAATCTGACAGAATCAGAGCAATCAGACAGAGTCAGAGTAATCAGACAGAATCAGAAATCAGTCAGAATCAGAGTAATCAGACAGAATCAGAGCAATCAGAGTAATCAGACAGAATCAGAGCCATCAGACAACAATCAGACAGAATCAGAGAAATTAGACAGAATCAGAGCAATCAGACAACAATCATAGTAATCAGACAGAATCAGAGTAATCAGAGAGAATCAGAGCAATCAGACAGAATCAGAGTAATCAGACAGAATCAGAGTAATCAGACAGAATCAGAGCATTCAGACAACAATCAGAGTAATCAGACAGAATCAGAGAAATAAGACAGAATCAGAGTAATCAGACAGAGTCAGAGCAATCAGCCAACAGTCAGAGCAATCAGACAACAATCAGAGTAATCAGACGGAATCAGAGTAATCAGATGGAATCAGAGCAATCAGACAGAATCAGAGTAATCAGAGAGAATCAGAGTAATCAGACAGAATCAGAGCACTCAGACAACAATCAGAGTAATCAGACAGAATCAGAGAAATAAGACAGAATCAGAGTAATCAGACAGAGTCAGAGCAATCAGCCAACAGTCAGAGCAATCAGACAACAATCAGAGTAATCAGACGGAATCAGAGTAATCAGACGGAATCAGAGTAATCAGACGGAATCAGAGTAATCAGATGGAATCAGAGCAATCAGACAACAATCAGAGTAATCAGCCAACAATCAGTGTAATCAGACAGAGTCAGAGTAATCAGACAGAGTCAGAGTAATCAGACAGAATCAGAGCAATCAGTCAACAGTCAGAGCAATCAGACAACAATCAGAGTAATCAGACGGAATCAGTAATCAGACAGAATCAGCGTAAGCAGACAACAATCAGAATAATCAGACAACATCAGCGTAATCAGAGAGAATTAGTGAAATCTGACAGAATCAACAAAATCAGATAGAATCCAAGTAATCAGACAGAGTCTGAGTAATCAGACAGAGTCCGAGTAATCAGACAGAATCAGAGCGCTCAGACAACAATCAGAGTAATCAGACAGAATCAGAGAAATTAGACAGAATCAGAGAAATTAGACAGAATCAGAGTAATCAGACAACAATCAGTGTAATCAGACAGAGTCTGAGTAATCGGACAGAGTCAGAGTAATCAGACAGAATCAGAGCAATCAGCCAACAGTCAGAGCAATCAGACAACAATCAGAGCAATCAGACAGGAATCAGAGCAATCAGACGGAATCAGAGCAATCAGATGGAATCAGAGCAATCAGACGGAATCAGAGCAATCAGATGGAATCAGAGTAATCAGACAGAATCAAATTAATCAGAGTAAGCAGACAGAAT
Source organism: Somniosus microcephalus (assembly GCF_052327205.1). NCBI lineage: Eukaryota > Metazoa > Chordata > Chondrichthyes > Squaliformes > Somniosidae > Somniosus > Somniosus microcephalus. Next base: position 81,849,863 of record NC_141005.1, on the reverse strand, counting down.
CAGCGTATACAGACAACAATCAGAATAATCAGACAATATCAGCGTAATCAGAGAGAATTAGAGAAATCTGACAGAATCAACAAAATCAGACAGAGTCCGAGTAATCAGACAGAGGCCGAGTAATCAGACAGAGTCCGAGCAATCAGACAGAGTCCGAGCAATCAGACAGAGTCCGAGCAATCAGAAAGAATCAGAGCAATCAGACAGAATCAGAGACACCAGAAAGAATCAGAGAAATCAGACAGAATCAGAGAAATCAGACAGAATCAGAGCCACCAGACAGAATCAGAGTAATCAGACAGAATCAGACCAATGATACAGAATCAGAGCAATCTGACAGAATCAGAGCAATCAGACAACAATCATAGTAATCAGACAAGAATCAGAGTAATCAGAGAGAATCAGAGTAATCAGACAGAATCAGAGCAAATAGACAGAATCAGAGTAATCAGGCAACAATCAGAGTAATCAGACAGAACCAGAGCAATCAGACAGAATCAGAGAAATTAGACAGAATCAGAGTAATCAGACAGATTCAGAGTAATCAGACAGAATCAGAGCAATCAGACAGAACCAGAAGACTCAGAACAATCAGACAGAATCAGAGTAATCAGCCAACAATCAGAGTAATCAGACAGAACCAGAAGACTCAGAACAATCAGACAGAATCAGAGTAATCGGACAATGTCAGAGAAATCAGACAGAATCAGAGCCACCAGACAGAATCAGAGTAATCAGACAGTATCAGAGCAATGAGACAGAATCAGAGCAATCTGACAGAATCAGAGCAATCTGACAGAATCAGAGCAATCAGACAGAGTCAGAGCAATCAGACAGAATCAGAGAAATCAGTCAGAATCAGAGTAATCAGACAGAATCAGAGCAATCAGAGTAATCAGACAGAATCAGAGCCATCAGACAACAATCAGACAGAATCAGAGAAATTAGACAGAATCAGAGCAATCAGACAACAATCATAGTAATCAGACAGAATCAGAGTAATCAGAGAGAATCAGAGCAATCAGACAGAATCAGAGTAATCAGACAGAATCAGAGTAATCAGACAGAATCAGAGCATTCAGACAACAATCAGAGTAATCAGACAGAATCAGAGAAATAAGACAGAATCAGAGTAATCAGACAGAGTCAGAGCAATCAGCCAACAGTCAGAGCAATCAGACAACAATCAGAGTAATCAGACGGAATCAGAGTAATCAGATGGAATCAGAGCAATCAGACAGAATCAGAGTAATCAGAGAGAATCAGAGTAATCAGACAGAATCAGAGCACTCAGACAACAATCAGAGTAATCAGACAGAATCAGAGACATAAGACAGAATCAGAGTAATCAGACAGAGTCAGAGCAATCAGCCAACAGTCAGAGCAATCAGACAACAATCAGAGTAATCAGACGGAATCAGAGTAATCAGACGGAATCAGAGTAATCAGACGGAATCAGAGTAATCAGATGGAATCAGAGCAATCAGACAACAATCAGAGTAATCAGCCAACAATCAGTGTAATCAGACAGAGTCAGAGTAATCAGACAGAGTCAGAGTAATCAGACAGAATCAGAGCAATCAGTCAACAGTCAGAGCAATCAGACAACAATCAGAGTAATCAGACGGAATCAGTAATCAGACAGAATCAGATTAATCAGAGTAATCAGACAGAATCAGCGTAAGCAGACAACAATCAGAATAATCAGACAACATCAGCGTAATCAGAGAGAATTAGTGAAATCTGACAGAATCAACAAAATCAGATAGAATCCAAGTAATCAGACAGAGTCTGAGTAATCAGACAGAGTCCGAGTAATCAGACAGAATCAGAGCGCTCAGACAACAATCAGAGTAATCAGACAGAATCAGAGAAATTAGACAGAATCAGAGAAATTAGACAGAATCAGAGTAATCAGACAACAATCAGTGTAATCAGACAGAGTCTGAGTAATCGGACAGAGTCAGAGTAATCAGACAGAATCAGAGCAATCAGCCAACAGTCAGAGCAATCAGACAACAATCAGAGCAATCAGACAGGAATCAGAGCAATCAGACGGAATCAGAGCAATCAGATGGAATCAGAGCAATCAGACGGAATCAGAGCAATCAGATGGAATCAGAGTAATCAGACAGAATCAAATTAATCAGAGTAAGCAGACAGAATCAGCATATACAGACAACAATCAGAATAATCAGACAATATCAGCGTAATTAGAGAGAATTAGAGTAATCTGACAGAATCAACAAAATCAGACAGAGTCCGAGTAATCAGACAGAGGCCGAGTAATCAGACAGAGTCCGAGCAATCAGACAGAGTCTGAGCAATCAGAAAGAATCAGAGCAATCAGACAGAATCAGAGACACCAGAAAGAATCAGAGAAATCAGACAGAATCAGAGAAATCAGACAGAATCAGAGCCACCAGACAGAATCAGAGTAATCAGACAGAATCAGACCAATGATACAGAATCAGAGCAATCTGACAGAATCAGAGCAATCAGACAACAATCATAGTAATCAGACAAGAATCAGAGTAATCAGAGAGAATCAGAGTAATCAGACAGAATCAGAGCAATTAGACAGAATCAGAGTAATCAGGCAACAATCAGAGTAATCAGACAGAACCAGAGCAATCAGACAGAATCAGAGAAATTAGACAGAATCAGAGTAATCAGACAGATTCAGAGTAATCAGACAGAATCAGAGCAATCAGACAGAACCAGAAGACTCAGAACAATCAGACAGAATCAGAGTAATCAGCCAACAATCAGAGTAATCAGACAGAACCAGAAGACTCAGAACAATCAGACAGAATCAGAGTAATCGGACAATATCAGAGTAATCAGACAGAATCAGAAGACTCAGAACAATCAGACAGAATCAGAGTAATCGGACAATATCAGAGTAATCAGACAGAATCAGAGCCACCAGACAGAATCAGAGTAATCAGCCAACAATCAGAGCAATCAGACAGAATCAGAGAAATTAGACAGAATCAGAGTAATCAGACAGATTCAGAGTAATCAGACAGAATCAGAGCAATCAGACAGAATCAGAGTAATCGGACAATATCAGAGAAATCAGACAGAATCAGAGCCACCAGACAGAATCAGAGTAATCAGACAGTATCAGAGCAATGAGACAGAATCAGAGCAATGATACAGAATCAGAGCAATCTGACAGAATCAGAGCAATCAGACAGAGTCAGAGTAATCAGACAGAATCAGAGAAATCAGTCAGAATCATAGTAATCAGACAGAATCAGAGTAATCAGAGAGAAACAGAGCAATCAGACAGAATCAGAGTAATCAGACAGAATCAGAGTAATCAGACAGAATCAGAGCAATCAGCCAACAGTCAGAGCAATCAGACGGAATCAGATGGAATCAGAGTAATCAGAGGGAATCAGAGTAATCAGATGGAATCAGAGTAATCAGATGGAATCAGAGTAATCAGACGGAATCAGAGTAAACAGACGGAACCAGAAGACTCAGAACAATCAGACAGAATCAGAGTAATCAGCCAACAATCAGAGTAATCAGACAGAACCAGAAGACTCAGAACAATCAGACAGAATCAGAGTAATCGGACAATATCAGAGTAATCAGACAGAATCAGAAGACTCAGAACAATCAGACAGAATCAGAGTAATCGGACAATATCAGAGTAATCAGACAGAATCAGAGCCACCAGACAGAATCAGAGTAATCAGCCAACAATCAGAGCAATCAGACAGAATCAGAGAAATTAGACAGAATCAGAGTAATCAGACAGATTCAGAGTAATCAGACAGAATCAGAGCAATCAGACAGAATCAGAGTAATCGGACAATATCAGAGAAATCAGACAGAATCAGAGCCACCAGACAGAATCAGAGTAATCAGACAGTATCAGAGCAATGAGACAGAATCAGAGCAATGATACAGAATCAGAGCAATCTGACAGAATCAGAGCAATCAGACAGAGTCAGAGTAATCAGACAGAATCAGAGAAATCAGTCAGAATCATAGTAATCAGACAGAATCAGAGTAATCAGAGAGAAACAGAGCAATCAGACAGAATCAGAGTAATCAGACAGAATCAGAGTAATCAGACAGAATCAGAGCAATCAGCCAACAGTCAGAGCAATCAGACGGAATCAGATGGAATCAGAGTAATCAGAGGGAATCAGAGCAATCAGACGGAATCAGAGTAATCAGATGGAATCAGAGTAATCAGACGGAATCAGAGTAAACAGACGGAATCAGAGTAATCAGATGGAATCAGAGTAATCAGAAGGAATCAGAGTAATCAGATGGAATCAGAGCAATCAGACAACAATCAGCGTAATCAGCCAACAATCAGTGTAATCAGATAGAGTCAGAGTAATCAGACAGAGTCAGAGTAATCAGACAGAATCAGAGCAATCAGTCAACAGTCAGAGCAATCAGACAACAATCAGAGTAATCAGACAGAATCGGAGTAATCAGACAGAATCAGATTAATCAGAGTAATCAAACAGAATCAGCGTAAACTGACAACAATCAGAATAATCAGACAATATCAGCGTAATCAGAGAGAATTAGAGAAATCTGACAGAATCAACAAAATCAGACAGAATCCGAGTAATCAGACAGAGGCCGAGCAGCACGGTGGCATAGTGGTTAGCACTGTTGCCTCACAGCGCCAGGGACCCGGGTTCGAATCTGGCCTCGGGTGACTGTCTGTGTGGAGTTTGCACATTCTCCCCGTGTTTGCGTGGGTTTCCTCCGGGTGCTCCAGTTTCCTCCCACAGTCCAAAGATGTGCGGGTTAGGTTGATTGGCTATGATAAATTGACCCTTAGTGTTAGGGGGATTAAATACTTGGGGTTACGGGGATCGGGTGGGATATGTGTCGGTGCAGGCTCGATGGGCCGAAATGGCCTCTATCTGCACTGTGGGGTTTCTGTGGTTTCTGTGGTTTCTGTGGTTAATCAGACAGAGGCCGAGTAATCAGACAGATGCTGAGTAATCAGACAGAGTCCGAGTAATCAGACAGAGTCCGAGTATTCAGACAGCGTCCGAGTAATCAGACAGCGTCCAAGTAATCAGACAGCATCCGAGTAATCAGACAGCATCCAAGTAATCAGACACCGTCTGAGTAATCAGACAGCGTCCGAGTAATCAGACAGCGTCCAAGTAATCAGACAGAGTCCGAGTAATCAGACAGAGTCGGAGTAATCAGACAGAGTCCGAGTAATCAGACAGAGTCCGAGTAATCAGACAGAGTCTGAATAATCAGACAGAGATCAGAGTATTCAGACAACAATCAGAGTAATCAGACAGAGTCAGAGCAATCAGACAGAATCAGAGCAATCAGACAGAATCAGAGCAATCAGTCAGAATCAGAGCAATCAGACAACAATGAAAATATTCAGACAACAGTCAGAGTAATCAGACAAGTCCCAGTAATCAGACAGAGTCCGAGTAATCAGACAGAGTCCCGGGACCAGCGGGAGCAGCGAGGAGGAGCTCGGGAGAAAACCCAGCGACCAGCGAGGTCCGAGACCAGTCGGGAGCAGTGTGGTGAGACCGGTATAAAAATCGGAGAGAGGCGAGGCCCGAGACCAGTCGGGACCAGCGGGAGCAGCGAGGAGGAGCTCGGGAGAAAACCCGGCGGCCAGCGAGGCCCGAGACCAGTCGGGAGCAGTGTGGTGAGACCGGTATAAAAGCCGGAGAGAGACGAGGCCCGAGACCAGTCGGGACCAGCGGGAGCAGCGAGGAGGAGCTCGGGAGAGGACCCGGCGACCAGCGAGGCCCGAGACCAATCGGGAGCAGTGTGGTGAGACTGGTATAAAAACCGGAGAGAGGCAAGGCCCGAGACCAGTCGGGACCAGCGGGAGCAGCGAGGAGGAGCTCGGGAGAAAACCCGGCGACCAGCGAGGCCCGAGACCAGTCGGGAGCAGTGTGGTGAGACCGGTATAAAAACCGGAGAGAGGCGAGGCCCGAGACCAGTCGGGACCAGTGGGAGCAGCGAGGAGGAGCTCGGGAGAAAACCCGGCGACCAGCGAGGCCCGAGACCAGTCGGGAGCAGTGTGGTGAGACCGGTATAAAAACCGGAGAGAGGCGAGGCCCGAGACCAGTCGGGACCAGCGGGAGCAGCGAGGAGGAGCTCGGGAGAAAACCCGGCGACCAGCGAGGCCCGAGACCAGTCGGGAGCAGTGTGGTGAGACCGGTATAAAAACCGGAGAGAGGCGAGGCCCGAGACCAGTCGGGACCAGCGGGAGCAGCGAGGAGGAGCTCGGGAGAAAACCCAGCGACCAGCGAGGCCCGAGACCAGTCGGGAGCAGTGTGGTGAGACCGGTATAAAAACCGGAGAGAGGCGAGGCATACCAACTCAGCAGCGGGGAGAGAGGTAAAAAGTAATCAGTGTGTGACGTCACCAGGGAGCAGGTAGGTGATTGGTTGGTGAGTATTTCTCTTTTTTCAATACAAGCTTGAATTCTGTGGTGTTAAATTTCTGTGGTGTAGTGGGGATAGTTGGTAAATAAAGCGCCCTAGAGCATACCTGTAACTGGGGTATTGAATAAATTTTTAAAGTAATTAAAGGGGTAAGTCATGGCAGGAGAGTTCAGACCCGTGCTCTGCTCCTCCTGCTCTATGTGGGAAGTCAGGGATGCTGCCAGTGTCCCTGATGACCATGTGTGCGGGAAATGCATCCAGCTGCAGCTACTTGTAGACCGCATTGCGGCGCTCGAGCTGCGGGTGGATGAATTTTGGAGCATGCGCGATGCTGAAAGGCTGGTGGATAACACGTTTAGCGAGTTGTGCACGCCTCAGGGTAGGGCAGCACAGGGGGTGACCATCAGGCGGAGCAACAAAGGCAGGCAGGTAGTGCAGGGAACCCCTGCGGACATCCCCCTTTCAAACAAGTATACCGCTTTGGATACTGTTGAGGGGGATGACTCACCAGGGGAAGGCAGCAGCGGCCAACTTCCTGGCACTGGGGGTGCTCCTGCTGCCCAGGAAGGGGGGAAAAAGAGTGGGAGAGCAATAGTGGTAGGGGATTCTATAGTAAGGGGAACAGATACGCGTTTCTGTGGCCGTAGACGTGAATCCAGGATGGTTTGTTGCCTCCCTGGTGCCAGGGTCAAGGATGTCACTGAGCGGCTGCAGGGCATTCTGGAGGGGGAGGGAGAACAGCCAGTGGTCGTGGTCCACATTGGTACCAACGACATAGGTAAAAAGAGGGATGAGGTCCTGCAGCAAGAATTTAGGGAGCTAGGTGAAGGATTAAGGAGCAGGACCTCAAAGGTTGTAATCTCTGGATTACTCCCGGTGCCACGTGCTAGTAAGTATAGGAATAGGAAGATAGAACAGATGAATGCGTGGCTAAAGGGATGGTACAGGGGGGAGGGCTTTAGTTTCCTGGATCACTGGGTCTGCTTCTGGGAAAGGTGGGACTTGTACAAGTCGGACGGTTTACACCTGAACCAGGGGGGAACCAATATCCTTGCGGGGAGGTTTGCTAGCACTGCTGGGGAGGGTTTAAACTAACTTGGCAGGGGGTTGGGGTACAGAGTGGAGCTATAGTAGGGGGTGATTTACGGCCAAATACAGAGGGAAAAACAAGTCAGCTGGGAAGGCAGAGCAAATATGTGAAGGCAAAAGAGAATATGGCAGGGCTGGAAGGCATTTATTTTAATGCAAGGAGTCTTGCAAATAAGGTGGATGAACTGAAGTTGTTGTTGAACACATGGGAGTACGATATTGTTGCTATCACGGAGACATGGTTGAGGGAGGGTCAGGACTGGCAGCTCAATATTCCGGGGTATAGAATCTTCAGGCGAGACAGAGGGGGGTGTAAAAGGGGAGGGGGTGTTGCAATATTAATTAAGGAGTCAATTACTGCTGTAAGGAGGGATGATATATTAGCGGGTTCCTCTAATGAGGCCATATGGGTAGAACTTAAAAACAAAAAGGGGGCAAGCACTTTGCTGGGAGTGTACTATAGGCCCCCAAACAGTCAGGGGGAGATAGAGGAACAGATATGCAGGCAAATCTCAGTGAAGTGCGAAAATAATAGGGTAATAATAGTGGGGGATTTCAACTTCCCCAATATAAATTGGGACAGTCAGAGTGTGAAAGGCTTAGAGGGTGCAGAATTCTTAAAGTGCATCCAGGAGAGCTTTTTGAGCCAACATGTAGAAAGTCCTACAAGAGAGGGGGCGGTACTGGACCTAATCCTGGGGAATGTAGCCGGGCAAGTGGTGGAAGTGTCAGTAGGAGAGCATTTTGGCGACAGTGACCATAATTCGGTGAGATTTAAGGTGGTCATGGAAAAAGACAAAGACGGCCCGGAAATAAGGGTTCTAAATTGGGGGAAGGCCGATTTTAATATGATAAGGCAGGATCTGGCCAAAGTGGACTGGGAGCAGCTGCTTATAGGAAAATCCACATCAAAACAGTGGGAGACTTTCAGAAGGGAAATAGAGAGAGTACAACGCCAACATGTTCCTGTAAAGGTCAAGGGTGGGACCAACAAGCAAAGGGAACCTTGGATGACAAGGGATATACAAAAATGCATTAGAAATAAAAGGGGGGCTTTTGGCAGTTACAAAAGACTAAAGACAGAAGAAGCCCTAGAGGAGTATAAAAAGTGCAGGGGCATACTTAAAAAAGAAATTAGGAGGGCGAGGAGGGGCCATGAAATAACACTGGTGAGCAAAATAAAGGAAAATCCTAAGATGTTTTATAAGTATATTAAGGGCAAGAGGATAACCAGGGAAAGGGTAGGGCCCATTAGGGACAAAAGTGGCAATCTGTGTGTAGAGCCAGAGGATGTAGGCGGGGTTTTAAATGAATTTTTTGCATCTGTGTTCACTATGGAGAAAGACGATGCAGACATAGAAATCGGGCAAGGGGACTGTGACATACTTGAACATATTAGCATCGAGAGGGAGGAGGTGGTAGCGGTTTTAGCGGGCCAAAAAGTGGATAAATCCCCAGGCCCGGACGAGATGTATCCCAGGCTGCTGTGGGAGGCAAGGGAGGAGATTGCAGGGGCTCTGACACTAATTTTCAGAACCTCTCTGGCCACAGGGGATGTACCAGAGGACTGGAGAACAGCTAACGTAGTACCATTATTCAAGAAGGGTAGCAGGGATAAACCAGGGAATTACAGGCCAGTGAGTCTAACATCTGTGGTGGGGAAATTATTGGAAAAAATTCTGAGGGACAAAAATAATCTCCGCTTGGAGAGGCAAGGATTAATCGGGGATAGTCAGCATGGCTTTGTCAAGGGTAAATCATGTCTAACAAATCTGATCGAATTTTTCGAGGGGGTGACTAGTGGGGTGGATGAGGGAAATGCTGTGGATGTGGTTTACATGGACTTCAGTAAAGCTTTTGACAAAGTCCCGCATAGGAGACTGGTCAAGAAGGTAAGAGCCCATGGGATCCAGGGTGCCTTGGCGCGTTGGATCCTAAACTGGCTGAGTGGCAGGAGGCAGAGGGTGATGGTCGAAGGTTGCTTTTGTGACTGGAAGCCTGTGTCCAGTGGGGTACCTCAGGGATCGGTGCTGGGTCCCTTATTGTTTGTGATCTACATAAATGATTTGGATGAGAATGTAAAAGGTATGATCAGTAAGTTCGCAGATGACACGAAAATTGGTGGGGTGGTAAATTGCGAGGAGGAAAGCCTCCGGCTACAGGACGATATAAACGGGTTGGTCAGATGGGCGGAAAAGTGGCAAATGGAATTTAACCCTGAAAAGTGCGAGGTGATGCATTTTGGACGGACAAATAAGGCAAGGGAATACACAATGAGTGGTAGGACCCTAGGAAGTACAGAGGGTCAGAGGGACCTTGGTGTACATGTACATAGATCCCTGAAGGCAGCGGAGCAGGTAGATAAGGTGGTTAAAAAGGCATATGGGATACTTGCCTTCATTAGCCGAGGCATAGAATATAAGAGCAGGGAGGTTATGATGGAGCTGTACAAAACGCTGGTGAGGCCACAGCTGGAGTACTGTGTGCAGTTCTGGTCGCCTCACTATAGGAAGGATGTGATTGCTTTGGAGAGGGTGCAGAGAAGATTCACCAGGATGTTACCTGGGATGGAGCGCCTCAGCTATGAAGAGAGGCTGGACAGGCTGGAGTTGTTTTCCTTGGAGCAGAGAAGGCTGAGGGGGGACCTGATTGAGGTGTACAAAATAATGAGGGGCATAGATAGGGTAGATAAAGAGGAACTTTTCCCCTTAGTGGGGGGGGGTCAATAACAAGGGGGCATAGATTCAGGGTAAGGGGCAGGAGATTTAGAGGGGATTTGAGGAGGAACTTTTTCACCCAGAGGGTGGTTGGAATGTGGAACTCAATGCCTGAAAGGGTGGTGGAGGCAGGAACCCTCTCAACATTCAAGAAGCATTTGGATGAGCACTTGAAATGCCATTGCATACAAGGCTATGGACCAAATGCTGGAAAATGGGATTAGACTGGACAGGGATGCATGGGCGGCGCAGACACGATGGGCCGAAGGGCCTCTTTCTGTGCTGTAAAACTCTATGACTCTCTATGACTCTATAATCAGACAACAATCAGAGTAATCAGACAGAATCAGAGCAATCAGACAGAATCAGAGCAATCAGACAGAATCAGAGCAAGCAGACAGAATCAGAGCAATCAGTCAGAATCAGAGTAATCAGACAACAATGAACATATTCAGACAACAATCAGAGTAGTCAGACAGAATCAGAGTAATCAGTCAACAATCAGAATATTCAGACAACAATCAGAGTAATCAGACAGAGTCAGAGTAATCAGACAGAGTCAGAGTAATCAGACCGAGTCAGAGAAATCTGACAGAATCAAAGCAATCAGACAACAATCAGAATACTCAGACAACAATCAGAGTAATCAGACAGAATCAGAGTAATCAGACAACAATGAAAATATTCAGACAACAGAGTAATTGGACAGAGTCAGAGTAATCGGACAGATTCAGAGTAATCGGACAGAGTCAGAGCAATCAGACAATAATCAGAATATTCAGACAACAATCAGAGCAATCAGACAGAATCAGAGCAATCAGACAGAATCAGAGCAATCTGACAGAATCAGAGTAATCAGTCAGAATCAGAGTAATCAGACAACAATGAAAATATTCAGACAACAATCAGAGTAATCGGACAGAGTCGGAGTAATCGGACAGAGTCAGAGTAATCGGACAGAGTCAGAGTAATCGGACAGAGTCAGAGTAATCAGACAGAATCAGAGAAATCGGACAGAGTCAGAGTAATCGGACAGAGTCAGAGTAATCGGACAGAGTCAGAGTAATCGGTCCGAGTCAGAGTAATCGGACAGAGTCAGAGTAATCAGACAGAATCAGAGCAATCAGTCAACAGTCAGAGCAATCAGACAACAATCAGAGTAATCAGACGGAATCAGAGTAATCAGACAGAATCAGATTAATCAGAGTAATCAGACAGAATCAGCGTAAACAGACAACAATCAGAATAATCAGACAATATCAGCGTAATCAGAGAGAATTAGAGAAATCTGACAGAATCAACAAAATCAGACAGAATCCAAGTAATCAGACAGAGTCCAAGTAATCAGACAGAGTCCGAGTATTCAGACAGAGTCCGAGTAATCATACAGAGGCCGAGTAATCAGACAGAGGCTGAGTAATCAGACAGAGGCTGAGTAATCAGACAGATGCCGAGTAATCAGACAGAGTCCGAGTAATCAGACAGAGTCCGAGTAATCAGACAGAGGCCTAGTAATCAGACAGAGGCTGAGTAATCAGACAGAGTCAGAGTAATCAGACAGAGTCAGAGTAATCAGACAGAGTCAGAGAAATCTGACAGAATCAGAGCAATCAGACAGAATCAGAGCAATCAGACAGAATCAGAGTAATCAGTCAGAATCAGAGTAATCAGACAACAATGAAAATATTCAGACAACAGAGTAATTGGACAGAGTCGGAGTAATCGGACAGATTCAGAGTAATCGGACAGAGTCAGAGCACTCAGACAACAATCAGAATATTCAGACAACAATCAGAGCAATCAGACAGAATCAGAGCAATCAGACAGAATCAGAGCAATCAGACAGAATCAGAGTAATCAGTCAGAATCAGAGTAATCAGACAACAATGAAAATATTCAGACAACAATCAGAGTAATCGGACAGAGTCGGAGTAATCGGACAGAGTCAGAGTAATCGGACAGAGTCAGAGTAATCGGACAGAGTCAGAGTAATCAGACAGAATCAGAGAAATCGGACAGAGTCAGAGTAATCGGACAGAGTCAGAGTAATCGGACAGAGTCAGAGTAATTGGTCAGAGTCAGAGTAATCGGACAGAGTCAGAGTAATCAGACAGAATCAGAGCAATCAGTCAACAGTCAGAGCAATCAGACAACAATCAGAGTAATCAGACGGAATCAGAGTAATCAGACAGAATCAGATTAATCAGAGTAATCAGACAGAATCAGCGTAAACAGACAACAATCAGAATAATCAGACAATATCAGCGTAATCAGAGAGAATTAGAGAAATCTGACAGAATCAACAAAATCAGACAGAATCCAAGTAATCAGACAGAGTCCGAGTAATCAGACAGAGTCTGAGTATTCAGACAGAGTCCGAGTAATCATACAGAGGCCGAGTAATCAGACAGAGGCTGAGTAATCAGACAGAGGCTGAGTAATCAGACAGATGCCGAATAATCAGACAGAGTCCGAGTAATCAGACAGAGTCCGAGTAATCATACAGAGGCCGAGTAATCAGACAGAGGCTGAGTAATCAGACAGAGGCTGAGTAATCAGACAGATGCCGAGTAATCAGACAGAGTCCGAGTAATCAGACAGAATCCGAGTAATCAGACAGAGTCCGAGTAATCAGACAGAGGCCGAGTAATCAGACAGAGGCCGAGTAATCAGACAGAGTCAGAGTAATCAGACAGAGTCAGAGTAATCAGACAGAGTCAGAGAAATCTGACAGTCAGAGTAATCAGACAGAGTCCGAGTAATCAGACAGAGGCCGAGTAATCAGACAGAGTCAGAGTAATCAGACAGAGTCAGAGTAATCTGACAGAATCAGAGCAATCAGACAGAATCAGAGCAATCAGACAGAATCAGAGTAATCAGTCAGAATCAGAATAATCAGACAACAATGAAAATATTCAGACAACAATCAGAGTAATCGGACAGAGTCGGAGTAATCGGACAGAGTCAGAGTAATCCGACAGAATCAGAGAAATCGGACAGAGTCAGAGTAATCGGACAGAGTCAGAGTAATCGGACAGAGTCAGAGTAATCGGACAGAGTCCGAGTAATCGGACAACAATCAGAGTAATCAGACAGAATCAATGTAATCAGACAGAATCAGAATAATCAGACAGAATCAGAGTAATCAGACAGAATCAGGGTAATCAGACAGAATCAGGGTAATCAGACAGGGTCAGAGTAATCAGACAGAGTCAGAGTAATCAGACAGAGTCAGAGTAATCCAACAGAGTCAGAGCAATCCAACAGAGTCAGAGCAATCAGACAGAGTCAGAGCAATCAGACAGAGTCAGAGCAATCAGACAGAGTCAGAGCAATCAGACAGAATCAGAGCAATGACAAGGAATCAGAGTAATCAGACAGGATCAGAGCAATCGGACAGAATCAGAGCAATCGGACAGAATCAGAGCAATCGGACAGAATCACACTAATCAGACAACAATCAGAGTAATCAGACAACACTCAAAGTGATCAGACAGAATCAGAGAAATTAGACAGATTCAGAGCAATCAGAGAGAATCAGAGTAATCAGACAGAATCAGAGTAATCAGGCAGAATCAGAGTAATCAGACAAAATCATAGCAATCAGACAGAATCAGAGCAATCAGACAAGAATCAGAGGAATCAGAGTAATCAGACAACAATCAGAGCAATCAGACAGAATCAGAGTAATCAGGCAGAATCAGAGTAATCAGGCAATATCAGAGCAATCAGACAGAATCAGAGCAATCAGACAGAATCAGAGCAATCAGACAGAATCAGAGTAATCAGTCAGAATCAGAGTAATCAGACAACAATGAAAATATTCAGACAACAATCAGAGTAATTGGACAGAGTCGGAGTAATCGGACAGGGTCAGAGTAATCGGACAGAGTCAGAGAAATCGGACAGAGTCAGAGTAATCGGACAGAGTCAGAGTAATCGGACAGAGTCAGAGTAATCGGTCAGAGTCAGAGTAATCGGACAGAGTCAGAGTAATCAGACAGAATCAGAGCAATCAGTCAACAGTCAGAGCAATCAGACAACAATCAGAGTAATCAGACGGAATCAGATTAATCAGAGTAATCAGACAGAATCAGCGTAAACAGACAACAATCAGAATAATCAGACAATATCAGCGTAATCAGAGAGAATTAGAGAAATCTGACAGAATCAACAAAATCAGACAGCATCCGAGTAATCAGACAGAGTCCGAGTAATCAGACAGAGTCCGAGTAATCAGACAGAGTCCGAGTAATCAGACAGCGTCCGAGTAATCAGACAGCGTCCGAGTAATCAGACAGCGTCCGAGTAATCAGACAGCGTCTGAGTAATCAGAGAGCGTCCGAGTAATCAGAGAGTGTCTGAGTAATCAGACAGAGTCAGAGCAATCAGACAGAATCAGAGCAATCAGACAGAATCAGAGCAATCAGACAGAATCAGAGCAATCAGACAGAGTCAGAGCAATCAGAGAGAATCAGAGCAAGGAGACAGAATCAGAGCAATCAGTCAGAATCAGAGTAATCAGACAACAATGAAAATATTCAGACAACAATCAGAGTAATCAGACAGAGTCAGAGAAATCTGACAGAGTCAGAGTAATCGGACAGAGTCAGAGCAATCAGACAACAATCTGAATATTCAGACAACAATCAGAGAAATCGGACAGAGTCAGAGTAATCGGACAGAGTCAGAGTAATCGGACAGAGTCAGAGTAATCGGACAGAATCAGAGCAATCAGTCAACAGTCAGAGCAATCAGACAGTCGGGACCAGTCGGGAGCAGCGTGGCGAGCCCGGTATAAAAACCGGCGACCAGCGAGGCCCGAGACCAGTCGGGACCAGCGGGAGCAGCGTGGTGAGCCCGGTATAAAAACCGGAGAGCAGCGAGGCCCGAGACCAGTCGGGAGCAGCGTGGTGAGCCCGGTATAAAAACCGGCGACCAGCGAGGCCCGAGACCAGTCGGGACCAGCGGGAGCAGCGTGGTGAGCCCGGTATAAAAACCGGCGACCAGCGAGGCCCGAGACCAGTCGGGACCAGCGGGAGCAGCGTGGTGAGCCCGGTATAAAAACCGGAGAGAGGCGAGGCCCGAGACCAGTCGGGACCAGCGGGAGCAGCGTGGTGAGCCCGGTATAAAAACCGGCGACCAGCGAGGCCCGAGACCAGTCGGGACCAGCGGGAGCAGCGTGGTGAGCCCGGTATAAAAACCGGAGAGAGGCGAGGCCCGAGACCAGTCGGGACCAACGGGAGCAGCGTGGTGAGCCCGGTATAAAAATCGGCGACCAGCGAGGCCCGAGACCAGTCGGGACCAGCGGGAGCAGCGTGGTGAGCCCGCTATAAAAACCGGAGAGAGGCGAGGCACACCAACTCAGCAGCGGGGAGAGAGGTAAAAAGTAATCAGAGTGTGACGTCACCAGGGAGCAGGTAAGTGATTGGTTGGTGAGTATTTCTCTTTTTAAACTTTAACTCTGTAGTTTATAGTTACCAGGGTCTTTCTGGTGTAGCAGGGACTGTTGGTAGACTATACAAGCGCCTTAGAGATATCTTTAATTGGTGATAGTAAATTAATTTAAATTAAGTAAAGGGAAGGTCATGCCAGGTGAGTCCAGCCCCGTGATATGCTCCTCTTGCTCTATGTGGGAATTCAGGGACCCCGGTGCCCCTGATGACCACGTGTGCCAGAGATGCATCCATCTGCAGCTACTAGCAGACTGCATTGAGGCGCTGGAGCTGCGGGTGGATGGGTTGTTGAGCATTCACGATGCTGAGAGGTTCGTGGATAGCACGTTTAGTGAGTTGGTCACACCGCAGGGAAGGGCTGCACAGGAAGACAGGAAATGGGTGACCACCAGGCGGAGCAATAGAAGCAGGCAGGTAGTGCAGGAGACCCCTGTGACCATTCCCCTCTCAAACAAGTATACCGCTTTGGATACTGTTGAGGGGGATGACTCACCAGGGGAAGGCAGCAGCAGCCAACTTCCTGGCACTGGGGGTGCTCCTGCTGCCCAGGAAGGGGGGAAAAAGAGTGGGAGAGCAATAGTGGTAGGGGATTCTATAGTAAGGGGAACAGATAGGCGTTTCTGTGGCCGTAGACGTGAATCCAGGATGGTTTGTTGCCTCCCTGGTGCCAGGGTCAAGGATGTCACTGAGTGGCTGCAGGGCATTCTGGAGGGGGAGGGTGAACAGCCAGTGGTCGTGGTCCACATTGGTACCAACGACATAGGTAAAAAGAGGGATGAGGTCCTGCAGCAAGAATTTAGGGAGCTAGGTGAAGGATTAAAGAGCAGGACCTCAAAGGTTGTAATCTCTGGATTACTCCCGGTGCCACGTGCTAGTAAGTATAGGAATAGGAAGATAGAACAGATGAATGCGTGGCTAAAGGGATGGTGCAGGGGGGAGGGCTTTAGTTTCCTGGATCACTGGGTCTGCTTCTGGGAAAGGTGGGACTTGTACAAGTTGGACGGTTTACACCTGAACCAGAGGGGCACCAATATCCTTGCGGGGAGGTTTGCTAGCACTGCTGGGGAGGGTTTAAACTAACTTGGCAGGGGGTTGGGGTACAGAGTGGAGCTATAGTAGGGGGTGATTTACAGCCAAATACAGAGGGAAAAACAAGTCAGCTGGGAAGGCAGAGCAAATATGTGAAGGCAAAAGAGAATATGGCAGGGCTGGAAGGCATTTATTTTAATGCAAGGAGTCTTGCAAATAAGGTGGATGAACTGAAGTTGTTGTTGAACACATGGGAGTACGATATTGTTGCTATCACGGAGACATGGTTGAGGGAGGGTCAGGACTGGCAGCTCAATATTCCGGGGTATAGAATCTTCAGGCGAGACAGAGGGGGGTGTAAAAGGGGAGGGGGTGTTGCAATATTAATTAAGGAGTCAATTACTGCTGTAAGGAGGGATGATATATTAGCGGGTTCCTCTAATGAGGCCATATGGGTAGAACTTAAAAACAAAAAGGGGGCAAGCACTTTGCTGGGAGTGTACTATAGGCCCCCAAACAGTCAGGGGGAGATAGAGGAACAGATATGTAGGCAAATCTCAGAAAAGTGCAAAAATAATAGGGTAATAATAGTGGGGGATTTCAACTTCCCCAATATAAATTGGGACAGTCAGAGTGTGAAAGGCTTAGAGGGTGCAGAATTCTTAAAGTGCATCCAGGAGAGCTTTTTGAGCCAACATGTAGAAAGTCCTACAAGAGAGGGGGCGGTACTGGACCTAATTCTGGGGAATGTAGCCGGGCAAGTGGTGGAAGTGTCAGTAGGAGAGCATTTTGGCGACAGTGACCATAATTCGGTGAGATTTAAGGTGGTCATGGAAAAAGACAAAGACGGCCCGGAAATAAGGGTTCTAAATTGGAGGAAGGCCGATTTTAATATGATAAGGCAGGATCTGGCCAAAGTGGACTGGGAGCAGCTGCTTATAGGAAAGTCCACATCAAAACAGTGGGAGACTTTCAGAAGGGAAATAGAGAGAGTACAATGCCAACATGTTCCTGTAAAGGTCAAGGGTGGGACCAACAAGCAAAGGGAACCTTGGATGACAAGGGATATACAAAAATGCATTAGAAATAAAAGGGGGCTTTTGGCAGTTACAAAAGACTAAAGACGGAAGAAGCCCTAGAGGAGTATAAAAAGTGCAGGGGCATACTTAAAAAAGAAATTAGGAGGGCGAGGAGGGGCCATGAAATAACACTGGCGAGCAAAATAAAAGAAAATCCTAAGATGTTTTATAAGTATATTAAGGGCAAGAGGATAACCAGGGAAAGGGTAGGGCCCATTAGGGACAAAAGTGGCAATCTGTGTGTAGAGCCAGAGGATGTAGGCGGGGTTTCAAATGAATTTTTTGCATCTGTGTTCACTATGGAGAAAGACGATGCAGACATAGAAATCGGGCAAGGGGACTGTGACATACTTGAACATATTAGCATCGAGAGGGAGGAGGTGCTAGCGGTTTTAGCAGGCCAAAAAGTGGATAAATCCCCAGGCGCGGACGAGATGTATTCCAGGCTGCTGTGGGAGGCAAAGGAGGAGATTGCAGGGGTTCTGACACAAATTTTCAGAACCTCTCTGGCCACAGGGGATGTACCAGAGTACTGGAGAACAGCTAATGTAGTACCATTATTCAAGAAGGGTAGCAGGGATAAACCAGGGAATTACAGGCCAGTGAGTCTAACATCTGTGGTGGGGAAATTATTGGAAAAAATTCTGAGGGACAAAATTAATCTCCACTTGGAGAGGCAAGGATTAATCGGGGATAGTCAGCATGGCTTTGTCAAGGGTAAATCATGTCTGACAAATCTGATTGAATTTTTCGAGGGGGTGACTACGGGGGTGGATGAGGGAAATGCTGTGGATGTGGTTTACATGGACTTCAGTAAAGCTTTTGACAAAGTCCCGCATAGGAGACTGGTCAAGAAGGTAAGAGCCCATGGGATCCAGGGTGCCTTGGCGCGTTGGATCCTAAACTGGCTGAGTGGCAGGAGGCAGAGGGTGATGGTCGAAGGTTGCTTTTGTGACTGGAAGCCTGTGTCCAGTGGGGTACCTCAGGGATCGGTGCTGGGTCCCTTGTTGTTTGTGATCTACATAAATGATTTGGATGAGAATGTAAAAGGTATGATCAGTAAGTTCGCAGATGACACGAAAATTGGTGGGGTGGTAAATTGCGAGGAGGAAAGCCTCAGGCTACAGGACGATATAAACGGGTTGGTCAGATGGGCGGAAAAGTGGCAAATGGAATTTAACCCTGAAAAGTGCGAGGTGATGCATTTTGGACGGACAAATAAGGCAAGGGAATACACAATGAGTGGTAGGACCCTAGGAAGTACAGAGGGTCAGAGGGACCTTGGTGTACATGTACACAGATCCCTGAAGGCAGCGGAGCAGGTAGATAAGGTGGTTAAAAAGGCATATGGGATACTTGCCTTCATTAGCCGAGGCATAGAATATAAGAGCAGGGAGGTTATGATGGAGCTGTACAAAACACTGGTGAGGCCACAGCTGGAGTACTGTGTGCAGTTCTGGTCGCCTCACTATAGGAAGGATGTGATTGCTTTGGAGAGGGTGCAGAGAAGATTCACCAGGATGTTACCTGGGATGGAGCGCCTCAGCTATGAAGAGAGGCTGGACAGGCTGGGGTTGTTTTCCTTGGAGCAGAGAAGGCTGAGGGGGGACCTGATTGAGGTGTACAAAATGATGAGGGGCATAGATAGGGTAGATAAAGAGGAACTTTTCCCCTTAGTAGGGGGGTCAATAACAAGGGGGCATAGATTCAGGGTAAGGGGCAGGAGATTTAGTGGGGATTTGAGGAGGAACTTCTTCACCCAGAGGGTGGTTGGAATGTGGAATTCAATGCCTGAAAGGGTGGTAGAGGCAGGAACCCTCACAACATTCAAGAAGCATTTGGATGAGCACTTGAAATGCCATTGCATACAAGGCTATGGACCAAATGCTGGAAAATGGGATTAGACTGGACAGGGATGGATGGGCGGCGCAGACACGATGGGCTGAAGGGCCTCTTTCTGTGCTGTAAAACTCTATGACTCTATGACTCTGTAACAATCAGAATAATCAGACAATATCAGCGTAATCAGAGAGAATTAGCGAAATCTGATAGAATCAACAAAGTCAGACAGAATCCGAGTAATCAGACAGAGGCCGAGTAATCAGACAGAGGCCGAGTAATCAGACAGAGGCCGAGTAATCAGACAGAGGCCGAGTAATCAGACAGAGTCCGAGTAATCAGACAGCGTCCGAGTAATCAGACAGAGTCTGAGTAATCAGACAGCGTCCGAGTAATCAGACAGATTCCGAGTAATCAGACAGAGTCCGAGTAATCAGACAGAGATCAGAGTATTCAGACAACAATCAGAGTAATCAGACAGAGTCAGAGCAATCAGACAGAATCAGAGCAATGAGACAGATTCAGAGCAAGCAGACAGAATCAAAGCAAGCAGGCAGAATCAGAGCAATCAGTCAGAATTAGAGCAATCAGACAACAATGAAAATATTCAGACAACAGTCAGAGTAATCAGACAGAGTCCGAGTAATCAGACAGAGTCAGAGTAATCAGACAGAGTCCGAGTAATCAGACAGAGTTCGAGTAATCAGACAGAGTCCGAGTAATCAGACAGAATCAGAGCAATCAGACAGAATCAGAGCAATCTGACAGAATCAGAGCAATCAGACAGAATCAGAGCAATCAGACAGAGTCAGAGCAATCAGACAGAATCAGTGTAATCAGACAGATTCAGAGTAATCAGACAGAATCAGAGCAATCAGACAGAATCAGAGTAATCAGTCAAAATCAGAGTAATCAGACAACAATGAAAATATTCAGACAACAAACAGAGTAATTGGACAGAGTCGGAGTAATCGGACAGAGTCAGAGTAATCGGACAGAGTCGGAGTAATCGGACAGAGTCAGAATAATCAGACAGAGTCAGAGTAATTGGACAACAATCAGAGTAATCAGACAGAATCAGAGTAATCAGACAGAATCAGAGTAATCAGACAGAATCAGAGTAATCAGACAGAATCAGGGTAATCAGACAGAATCAGAGTAATCAGACAGGGTCAGAGTAATCAGACAGGGTCAGAGTAATCAGACAGGGTCAGAGTAATCAGACAGAGTCAGAGTAATCCGACAGAGTCAGAGTAATCAGACAGAGTCAGAGCAATCAGACAGAGTCAGAGCAATCAGACAGAGTCAGAGCAATCAGACAGAGTCAGAGGAATCAGACAGAGTCAGAGGAATCAGACAGAGTCAGAGCAATCAGACAGAATCAGAGCAATCAGAAAGAATCAGAGCAATCAGACAGAATCAGAGCAATGACACGGAATCAGAGAAATCTGACAGAATGAGAGTAATCAGACAACAATCGGAGTAATCGGACAGAATCAGAGTAATCGGACAGAGTCAGAGCAATCAGCCGACAATCAGAGCAATCTGACAACAATCAGATTAATTGGACAGAATCAGATTAATCAGACAGAATGAGAGTAATCAGACAGCAATCAGAGTAATCAGAGAGAATCAGAGTAATCAGAGAGAATCAGGGCAATCAGACAGAATCAGCACAATCAGACAGAATCAGAGTAATCAGACAGAATCAGAGTAATCAGACAGAATCAGCTTTACCAGACAGAATCAGAGCAATCAGACAGAATCAGAGCAATCAGACAGAATCAGAGCAATCGGACAGAATCACAGTAATCAGACAGAATCAGAGCAATCGGACAGAATCAGAGTAATCAGACAGAATCACAGTAATCAGACAACAATCAGATTAATCAGACAACAATCAGAGTGATCAGACAGAATCAGAGAAATTAGACAGAATCAGAGCAATCAGAGAGAATCAGAGTAATCAGACAGAATCAGCATAATGAGCCAGAATCAGAGTAATCAGACAGAATCAGAATAATCAGGCAGAATCAGAGTAATCAGGCAGAATCAGAGTAATCAGGCAGAATCAGAGTAATCAGGCAGAATCAGAGTAATCAGACAGAATCATAGCAATCAGACAGAATCAGAGCAATCAGACAAGAATCAGAGCAATCAGAGTAATCAGACAACAATCAGAGCAATCAGACAGAATCAGAGTAATCAGGCAGAATCAGAGTAATCAGGCAGCATCAGAGCAATCAGACAGAATCAGAGCAATCAGACAGAATCAGAGCAATCATACAGAATCAGAGTAATCAGTCAGAATCAGAGTAATCAGACAACAATGAAACTATTCAGACAACAATCAGAGTAATTGGACAGAGTCGGAGTAATCGGACAGAGTCAGAGAAATCGGACAGAGTCAGAGTAATCGGACAGAGTCAGAGTAATCGGACAGAGTCAGAGTAATCGGACAGAGTCAGAGTAATCGGACAACAATCAGAGTAATCAGACAGAATCAGAGTAATCAGACAGAATCAGAGTAATCAGACAGAATCAGAGTAATCAGACAGAATCAGAGTAATCAGACAGAATCAGGGTATTCAGACAGAATCAAAGTAATCAGACAGGGTCAGAGTAAGCAGACAGGTTCAGAGTAATCAGACAGAGTTAGAGTAATCAGACAGAGTCAGAGTAATCAGACAGAGTCAGCGTAATCCGACAGAGTCAGAGTAATCCGACAGAGTCAGAGTAATCAGACAGAGTCCGAGTAATCAGACAACAATCAGAGTAATCAGACAGAGTCAGAGCAATCAGACAGAGTCCGAGCAATCAGACAGAGTCAGAACAATCAGACAGAGTCAGAGTAATCAGACAGAATCAACGTAATCAGACAGAATCAGAGTAATCAGACAGAATCAGAGTAATCAGACAGAATCAGAGTAATCAGACAACAATCAGAATAATCTGCCAGTATCATTGTAATCAAACAACAATCAGAGTAATCAGACAACAATCAGAGTAATCAGACAGAATCAGAGTAATCAGACAGAATCAGAGTAATCAGACAGAATCAGAGTAATCAGACAGAATCAGAGTAATCAGACAACAATCAGAGTAATCAGACAGAGTCAGAGCAATCAGACAGAGTCCGAGCAATCAGACAGAGTCAGAGCAATCAGACAGAGTCAGAGTAATCAGACAGAATCAACGTAATCAGACAGAATCAGAGTAATCAGACAGAATCAGAGTAATCAGACAGAATCAGAGCATTCAGACAACAATCAGAATAATCTGCCAGTATCATTGTAATCAAACAACAATCAGAGTAATCAGACAACAATCAGAGTAATCAGACAGAATCAGAGTAATCAGACAGAATCAGAGTAATCAGACAGAATCAGAGTAATCAGACAACAAACAGAGCAATCAGACAGAATCAGAGTAATCAGACAGAGTCAGAGTAATCAGACAGAGTCAGAGCAATCAGACAGAGACAGAGTAATCAGACAGAGTCTGAGTAATCAGACAGAGTCAGAGCAATCAGACAGAGTCAGAGTAATCTTACAACAATCAGAGTAATCAGACAGAATCAGAGCAATCAGACAGAATCAGAGCAATCAGACAGAATCAGAGCAATCAGTCAGAATCAGAGTAATCAGACAACAATCAGAATATTCAGACAACAATCAGAGTAATCAGACATAGTCAGAGTAATCAGACAGAGTCCGAGTAATCAGACAGAGTCAGAGTAATCAGACAGAGTCAGAGTAATCAGACAACATTCAGAATATTCAGACAACAATCATAGAAATCGGACAGAATCAGAGCAATCGGACAGAGTCAGTGTAATCGGACAGAGTCAGAGGAATCGGACAGAGTCAGAGTAATCAGACAGACTCCGAGTAATCAGACAGTCCGAGTAATCAGACAGAGTCCGAGTAATCAGACAGAGTCCGAGTAATCAGACAGAGGCCGAGTAATCAGACAGAGGCAGAGTAATCAGACAGATGCCGAGTAATCAGACAGAGTCCGAGTAATCAGACAGAGTCCGAGTAATCAGACAGCGTCCGAGTAATCGGACAGCATCCGAGTAATCAGAGAGAGTCCGAGTAATCAGACAGTCCGAGTAATCAGACAGAGTCCGAGTAATCAGACAGCGTCCGAGTAATCAGACAGCGTCCGAGTAATCAGACAGCATCCGAGTAATCAGACAGAGTCCGAGTAATCAGACAGATTCCGAGTAATCAGACAGAGTCCGAGTAATCAGACAGAGTCCGAGTAATCAGACAGAGTCCGAGTAATCAGACAGAGTCCGAGTAATCAGACAGAGTCCGAGTAATCAGACAGAATCAGAGTTATCAGTCAGAATCAGAGTAATCAGACAGCAATGAAAATATTCAGACAACAATCAGAGTAATCGGACAGAGTCGGAGTAATCAGACAGAGTCAGAGTAATCGGACAGAGTCAGAGTAATCGGACAGAGTCGGAGCAATCAGACAGAATCAGAGCAATCTGACAGAATCAGAGCAATCAGACAGAATCAGAGCAATCAGACAGAGTCAGAGCAATCAGACAGAATCAGTGTAATCAGACAGATTCAGAGTAATCAGACAGAATCAGAGCAATCAGACAGAATCAGAGTAATCAGTCAAAATCAGAGTAATCAGACAACAATCGGAGTAATCGGACAGAATCAGAGTAATCGGACAGAGTCAGAGCAATCAGCCGACAATCAGAGCAATCTGACAACAATCAGATTAATCGGACAGAATCAGATTAATCAGACAGAATGAGAGTAATCAGACAGCAATCAGAGTAATCAGAGAGAATCAGAGTAATCAGAGAGAATCAGAGCAATCAGACAGAGTCAGAGCAATCAGACAGAGTCAGAGCAATCAGACAGAGTCAGAGGAATCAGACAGAGTCAGAGGAATCAGACAGAATCAGTGTAATCAGACAGATTCAGAGTAATCAGACAGAATCAGAGCAATCAGACAGAGTCAGAGCAATCAGACAGAGTCAGAGGAATCAGACAGAGTCAGAGGAATCAGACAGAATCAGTGTAATCAGACAGATTCAGAGTAATCAGACAGAATCAGAGCAATCAGACAGAGTCAGAGCAATCAGACAGAGTCAGAGCAATCAGACAGAATCAGTGTAATCAGACAGATTCAGAGTAATCAGACAGAATCAGAGCAATCAGACAGAGTCAGAGCAATCAGACAGAGTCAGAGGAATCAGACAGAGTCAGAGCAATCAGACAGAATCAGTGTAATCAGACAGATTCAGAGTAATCAGACAGAATCAGAGCAATCAGACAGAATCAGAGTAATCAGTCAAAATCAGAGTAATCAGACAACAATGAAAATATTCAGACAACAAACAGAGTAATTGGACAGAGTCGGAGTAATCGGACAGAGTCAGAGTAATCGGACAGAGTCGGAGTAATCGGACAGAGTCAGAATAATCAGACAGAGTCAGAGTAATTGGACAACAATCAGAGTAATCAGACAGAATCAGAGTAATCAGACAGAATCAGAGTAATCAGACAGAAT
This sequence comes from Somniosus microcephalus, assembly GCF_052327205.1. NCBI lineage: Eukaryota > Metazoa > Chordata > Chondrichthyes > Squaliformes > Somniosidae > Somniosus > Somniosus microcephalus. Next base: position 81,824,688 of record NC_141005.1, on the reverse strand, counting down.
CAGAGTAATCAGACAGAATCAGGGTAATCAGACAGAATCAGAGTAATCAGACAGGGTCAGAGTAATCAGACAGGGTCAGAGTAATCAGACAGGGTCAGAGTAATCAGACAGAGTCAGAGTAATCCGACAGAGTCAGAGTAATCAGACAGAGTCAGAGCAATCAGACAGAGTCAGAGCAATCAGACAGAGTCAGAGGAATCAGACAGAGTCAGAGCAATCAGACAGAATCAGAGCAATCAGAAAGAATCAGAGCAATCAGACAGAATCAGAGCAATGACACGGAATCAGAGAAATCTGACAGAATGAGAGTAATCAGACAACAATCGGAGTAATTGGACAGAATCAGAGTAATCGGACAGAGTCAGAGCAATCAGCCGACAATCAGAGCAATCTGACAACAATCAGATTAATCGGACAGAATCAGATTAATCAGACAGAATGAGAGTAATCAGACAGCAATCAGAGTAATCAGAGAGAATCAGAGTAATCAGAGAGAATCAGGGCAATCAGACAGAATCAGCACAATCAGACAGAATCAGAGTAATCAGACAGAATCAGAGTAATCAGACAGAATCAGCTTTACCAGACAGAATCAGAGCAATCAGACAGAATCAGAGCAATCAGACAGAATCAGAGCAATCGGACAGAATCACAGTAATCAGACAGAATCAGAGCAATCGGACAGAATCAGAGTAATCAGACAGAATCACAGTAATCAGACAACAATCAGATTAATCAGACAACAATCAGAGTGATCAGACAGAATCAGAGAAATTAGACAGAATCAGAGCAATCAGAGAGAATCAGAGTAATCAGACAGAATCAGCATAATGAGCCAGAATCAGAGTAATCAGACAGAATCAGAATAATCAGGCAGAATCAGAGTAATCAGGCAGAATCAGAGTAATCAGGCAGAATCAGAGTAATCAGGCAGAATCAGAGTAATCAGACAGAATCATAGCAATCAGACAGAATCAGAGCAATCAGACAAGAATCAGAGCAATCAGAGTAATCAGACAACAATCAGAGCAATCAGACAGAATCAGAGTAATCAGGCAGAATCAGAGTAATCAGGCAGCATCAGAGCAATCAGACAGAATCAGAGCAATCAGACAGAATCAGAGCAATCATACAGAATCAGAGTAATCAGTCAGAATCAGAGTAATCAGACAACAATGAAACTATTCAGACAACAATCAGAGTAATTGGACAGAGTCGGAGTAATCGGACAGAGTCAGAGAAATCGGACAGAGTCAGAGTAATCGGACAGAGTCAGAGTAATCGGACAGAGTCAGAGTAATCGGACAGAGTCAGAGTAATCGGACAACAATCAGAGTAATCAGACAGAATCAGAGTAATCAGACAGAATCAGAGTAATCAGACAGAATCAGAGTAATCAGACAGAATCAGGGTATTCAGACAGAATCAAAGTAATCAGACAGGGTCAGAGTAAGCAGACAGGTTCAGAGTAATCAGACAGAGTTAGAGTAATCAGACAGAGTCAGAGTAATCAGACAGAGTCAGCGTAATCCGACAGAGTCAGAGTAATCCGACAGAGTCAGAGTAATCAGACAGAGTCCGAGTAATCAGACAACAATCAGAGTAATCAGACAGAGTCAGAGCAATCAGACAGAGTCCGAGCAATCAGACAGAGTCAGAACAATCAGACAGAGTCAGAGTAATCAGACAGAATCAACGTAATCAGACAGAATCAGAGTAATCAGACAGAATCAGAGTAATCAGACAGAATCAGAGTAATCAGACAACAATCAGAATAATCTGCCAGTATCATTGTAATCAAACAACAATCAGAGTAATCAGACAACAATCAGAGTAATCAGACAGAATCAGAGTAATCAGACAGAATCAGAGTAATCAGACAGAATCAGAGTAATCAGACAGAATCAGAGTAATCAGACAACAATCAGAGTAATCAGACAGAGTCAGAGCAATCAGACAGAGTCCGAGCAATCAGACAGAGTCAGAGCAATCAGACAGAGTCAGAGTAATCAGACAGAATCAACGTAATCAGACAGAATCAGAGTAATCAGACAGAATCAGAGTAATCAGACAGAATCAGAGCATTCAGACAACAATCAGAATAATCTGCCAGTATCATTGTAATCAAACAACAATCAGAGTAATCAGACAACAATCAGAGTAATCAGACAGAATCAGAGTAATCAGACAGAATCAGAGTAATCAGACAGAATCAGAGTAATCAGACAACAAACAGAGCAATCAGACAGAATCAGAGTAATCAGACAGAGTCAGAGTAATCAGACAGAGTCAGAGCAATCAGACAGAGACAGAGTAATCAGACAGAGTCTGAGTAATCAGACAGAGTCAGAGCAATCAGACAGAGTCAGAGTAATCTTACAACAATCAGAGTAATCAGACAGAATCAGAGCAATCAGACAGAATCAGAGCAATCAGACAGAATCAGAGCAATCAGTCAGAATCAGAGTAATCAGACAACAATCAGAATATTCAGACAACAATCAGAGTAATCAGACATAGTCAGAGTAATCAGACAGAGTCCGAGTAATCAGACAGAGTCAGAGTAATCAGACAGAGTCAGAGTAATCAGACAACATTCAGAATATTCAGACAACAATCATAGAAATCGGACAGAATCAGAGTAATCGGACAGAGTCAGTGTAATCGGACAGAGTCAGAGGAATCGGACAGAGTCAGAGTAATCAGACAGACTCCGAGTAATCAGACAGTCCGAGTAATCAGACAGAGTCCGAGTAATCAGACAGAGTCCGAGTAATCAGACAGAGGCCGAGTAATCAGACAGAGGCAGAGTAATCAGACAGATGCCGAGTAATCAGACAGAGTCCGAGTAATCAGACAGCGTCCGAGTAATCGGACAGCATCCGAGTAATCAGAGAGAGTCCGAGTAATCAGACAGTCCGAGTAATCAGACAGAGTCCGAGTAATCAGACAGCGTCCGAGTAATCAGACAGCGTCCGAGTAATCAGACAGCATCCGAGTAATCAGACAGAGTCCGAGTAATCAGACAGATTCCGAGTAATCAGACAGAGTCCGAGTAATCAGACAGAGTCCGAGTAATCAGACAGAGTCCGAGTAATCAGACAGAGTCCGAGTAATCAGACAGAGTCCGAGTAATCAGACAGAATCAGAGTTATCAGTCAGAATCAGAGTAATCAGACAGCAATGAAAATATTCAGACAACAATCAGAGTAATCGGACAGAGTCGGAGTAATCAGACAGAGTCAGAGTAATCGGACAGAGTCAGAGTAATCGGACAGAGTCGGAGTAATCGGACAGAGTCAGAGTAATCGGACAGAGTCAGAGAAATCGGACAACAATCAGAGTAATCAGACAGAATCAGAGTAATCAGACAGAATCAGAGTAATCAGACAGAATCAGAGTAATCAGACAGAATCAGGGTAATCAGACAGAATCAGAGTAATCAGACAGGGTCAGAGTAAGCAGCCAGGGTCAGAGTAATCAGACAGAGTCAGAGTAATCCGACAGAGTCAGAGTAATCAGACAACAATCAGAGTAATCAGACAGAGTCAGAGCAATCAGACAGAGTCCGAGCAATCAGACAGAGTCAGAGCAATCAGACAGAGTCAGAGTAATCAGACAGAATCAACGTAATCAGACAGAATCAGAGTAATCAGACAGAATCAGAGTAATCAGACAGAATCAGAGTAATCAGACAACAATCAGAATAATCTGCCAGTATCATTGTAATCAAACAACAATCAGAGTAATCAGACAACAATCAGAGTAATCAGACAGAATCAGAGTAATCAGACAGAATCAGAGTAATCAGACAGAATCAGAGTAATCAGACAGAATCAGAGTAATCAGACAACAAACAGAGCAATCAGACAGAATCAGAGTAATCAGACAGAGTCAGAGTAATCAGACAGAGTCAGAGCAATCAGACAGAGTCAGAGCAATCAGACGGAGTCAGAGCAATCAGACGGAGTCAGAGCAATCAGACAGAGTCAGAGCAATCAGACGGAGTCAGAGCAATCAGACAGAGTCAGAGCAATCAGACGGAGTCAGAGCAATCAGACAGAGTCAGAGCAATCAGACGGAGTCAGAGCAATCAGACAGAGTCAGAGCAATCAGACCGAGTCAGTGTAATCAGAGAGAGTCAGTGTAATCAGAGAGAGTCAGTGTAATCAGAGAGAGTCAGAGTAATCAGACAGAGTCAGAGTAATCAGAGCGAGTCAGAGTAATCAGAGAGAGTCAGTGTAATCAGAGAGAGTCAGTGTAATCAGAGAGAGTCAGAGTAATCAGACAGAGTCAAAGTAATCAGAGAGAGTCAGTGTAATCAGAGAGAGTCAGAGTAATCAGAGAGAGTCAGAGTAATCAGAGAGTCAGAGTAATCAGACAGAGTCAGAGTAATCAGAGAGAGTCAGTGTAATCAGAGAGAGTCAGAGTAATCAGAGAGAGTCAGAGTAATCAGAGAGCGTCAGAGTAATCAGAGAGCGTCAGAGTAATCAGAGAGAGTCAGAGTAATCAGACGGAGTCAGAGCAATCTGATGGAATCAGAGCAATCAGATGGAATCAGAGCAATCAGACGGAATCAGAGCAATCAGAAGGAATCAGAGCAATCAGACAGAATCAGCATAATCAGACAGAATCAGAGTAATCAGACAGAATCAGAGTAATCAGACAGAATCAGAGTAATCAGACAGAATCAGAGTAATCAGACAATCAGTGTAATCAGACAGAATCAGAGTAATCAGTCAGAATCAGATTAATTAGACAAAATATCAGAGTAATCAGCCAACAATCAGAGCAATCAGACAGAGTCAGAGCAATCAGACAGAATCAGAATAATCAGACAACAATCAGAATAATCAGACAGAATCAGAGGAATCCGACACAATCAGAGCAATCAGACAACAATCAGAGCAATCAGGCAGAATCAGAGCAATCAGACAGAATCAGAGCAACCAGACAGAATCAGCGCAATCAGACAACAATCAGAGCAATCAGGCAGAATCAGAGCAATCAGACAGAATCAGCGCAATCAGACAACAATCAGAGAAATCAGACATAAGCCGATCATTCAGACAGAATCTGAGCAATCATAGAAACATAGAGATAGGAACAGGAGTAGGCCATTTGGCCCTTCGAGCCTGCTCCGCCATTCAATGAGATCATGGCTGATCTTCGTCTGAGATCATAGCTGATCTTACCAGTTCAGTACCCCGTCCCCGCCTTTTCTCCGTAACCCTTAATCCCCTTAGCCTTCAGAAATATATCCAATTCTCTCTTGAAAATATTTATTGAATTAGCCTTCACAGCCCTCTGTGGCAGGGAATTCCACAGGCTCACCACTCTTTGAGTGAAGAAATTCTTCCTCATCTCTGTTTTAAATGATTTGCCCGCTATTTTTAGACTGTGGCCCCTGGTTCTGTGCTCCCCGGCCATTGGAAACATTCTCTCTGAATTCAGCCTGTCCAGGCCTGCCATAATTTTATATGTTTCGATGAGATCCCCTCTCAATCTTCTAAACTCCAGTGAGTACAAGCCCAAACTATTTAATCTCTCTTCGTAGGTCATTCCCGCCATTCCAGGTATCAGCCTGGTGAATCGCCGTTGCACTCTTTCCATGGCAAGAACATCCTTCCGCAGATGGGGCGACCAAAACTGTACACAATACTCCAGATGCGGTCTCACCAGCACCTTGTACAGCTGTAGTAAGGTATCCCTATTCCTATACTCGAACCCCCTTGATATGAAGGCCAACATACCATTTGCCTTCTTAATCACCTGTTGCACCTGCATGCTCTCCTTCAGTGACTGGTGCACAAGAACACCCAGGTCCCTCTGCACTTCCCCATCTCCCAATCTATTGCCATTTAGATAATAATCTACCCTCCTGTTTTTACCCCCAAAGTGGATAACCTCGCATTTATCCACATTATAGTGCATCTGCCACGTATCCGCCCATTCCCCCAACCTGTCCAAATCGCACTGTAGCCTCCTGACATCCTCATCAGAGCCCACCCCTCCTCCTAGTTTAGTGTCGTCAGCGAATTTGGAAATATTGCATCCAATTCCCTGATCCAGATCATTTATATATATTGTGAACAGCTGGGGTCCCAGGACAGATCCTTGCGGCACCCCGCTGGTCACTGCCTGCCACTCCGAAAACGAGCCGTTTATTCCAACTCTCTGTTTTCTATCCGCCAGCCAGTTCTCTATCCACGTTAATACTTTGCCCCCAATTCCATGAGCCTTAATTTTGCATGATAATCTTTTGTGTGGAACCTTATCGAAGGCTTTCTGGAAGTCAAGGTACACCACATCCACTGGCTCTCCCCCATCTATTTTACCAGTTACTTCCTCAAAAAATTCCAGCAGATTAGTCAAACACGATTTACCCTTTGTAAATCCATGTTGACTCTGTCCGATCCTTTCCCCATTTGTCAAGTGCTCCGCTATTTTATCCTTAATAATGGACTCTAGCATTTTGCCCACAACCGATGTAAGGCTTACTGGTCTATAATTCCCTGCTTTCTCTCTACCCCCCTTTTTAAATATTGGGGTAACATTAGCTACCCTCCAATCCACGGGTACTGTTCCCGAGTCAATGGAGTTCCGGAAGATGATCCTTAGAGCATCTGCTATCTCCAGGGCCACCTCCTTAAGTACCCTAGGATGTAGTTTATCAGGCCCCGGGGATTTGTCGGCCTTCAGTCCCCTCAACTTACCCAACACCATATCCCTAGAGATACTAATTTCTGTCAGCTCCTCCCTCTCATTAGTCCCTATGTTTGCCGATATTCCTGGGAGGTTATTTGTGTCCTCCTTTGTGAATACAGAACCAAAGTATGAGTTTAATTGGTCTGCCATTTCCTTATTCTCCATTATATATTCTCCCGAATCGGACTGCAAGGGACCGACTTGGGATTTTACCAGTCTTTTCCTCCTGATATACCGATAAAAGCTTTTGCAGTCTGTCTTTATGTTTGCTGCAAGTTTACTTTCGTATTCTATTTTCCCCTTCCTGATTAATCCCTTTGTCCTCTTTTGCTGTATCCTGTACTGCCCCCAATCTTCCGGTCTGGTGCTTTTTTTTGCCAGTTGATATGCCCTTTTTTTTGATTTTATGCTGTCCCTAATTTCCCTCGTTATCCACGGTTGAGTCACCTTTTTAGGTTTATTTTTATGCCAAACCGGTATAAACATGTTCTGGAATTCTTCCATTCTATCTTTGAATGCTTGCCATTGTCTATCCACTGTCAATCCCCCCAGAAACACCACCCAATCAATCTTACCCAATTCCCGTCTCATACCCTCGTAATTCCCTTTATTTAAGTTCTGGACCTTAGTCTCTGATTCAATTTCCTCACTCTCCATCAGACAACAATCAGAGTAATCAGACAGAATCAGAGAAATTAGAATGAATCAGAGTAATGAGACAGAATCAGAGCAATCAGACAGAATTGGAGCAATAGACAGAACCAGAGTAATCTGACAGAATCAGCGTAATCAGACAGATTCAGCGTAATCAGACAGAATAGGAGTAATTAGACAGAATCAGAGTAATCAGACAACAAGCATAGCCATCAGACAGAATCAGAGTAATCAGGCAGAATCAGAGTAATCAGGCAGAATCCGAGTAATCAAACAGAATCAGAGTAATCAGGCAGAATCAGAGTAATCAGACAGAATCAGAGTAATCAGACAACAATCAGAGTAATCAGACAACAATCAGAGTAATCAGACAACAGTCAGAGTAATCAGACAGAATCAGAGTAATCAGACAACAATCAGAGTAATCAGACAACAGTCAGAGCAATCAGACAAGAATCAGAGTAATCCGACAGAACCAGAGTAATCCGACAGAACCAGAGTAATCCGACAGAATCAGAGTAATCAGACAACAATTAGAATAATCAGACAGAATCAGAGTAATCAGACAGAATCAGAGTAATAGACAGAATCAGAGTAATCAGACAATATCACAGCAATCAGACAGAATCATAGCAATCAGACAATATCATAGCAATCAGACAGAATCAGAGTAATCAGACAGAATCAGAGTAATCAGACAGAATCAGAGTAATCAGACAGAATCAGAGTAATCAGACAATATCACAGCAATCAGACAGAATCAGAGTAATCAGACAGAATCAGAGTAATCAGACAGAATCAGAGTAATCAGACAGAATCAGAGTAATAGACAGAATCAGAGTAATTAGACAACAATCAGAGTAATCAGACAGAATCAGAGTAATCAGACAAGAATCAGAGTAATCAGACAGCAATCAGAGTAATCAGACAGAATTAGAGTAATCAGACCGAATCAGAGTAATCAGACAACAATCAGAGTAATCAGACAAGAATCAGAGTAATCAGACAGCAATCAGAGTAATCAGACAGAATCAGAGTAATGAGACAGAGTCAGAGTAATCAGACAGAATCAGAGTAATCAGACAGCAATCAGAGTAATCAGACAGAATCAGAGTAATCAGACAACAATCAGAGTAATCAGACAGAATCAGAGTAATCAGACAGCAATCAGAGTAATCAGACAGAATCGGAGCAATAGACAGAACCAGAGTAATCTGACAGAATCAGCATAATCAGACAATCAGAGTAAACAGACAGAATCAGAGAAATTAGAAAGAATCAGAGTAATCAGACAGAATCAGAGCAATCAGACAGAATCAGAGTAATCAGACCGAATCAGAATAATCAGACAACAATGAGAATATGCAGACAACAATTAGAGTAATCAGACAGAATCAGAGCAATCAGACAAGAATCGGAGCAATCAGACAGAATCAGAGTAATCAGACCGAATCAGAGTAATCAGACCGAATCAGAGTAATCAGACAACAATCAGAGTAATCAGACAAGAATCAGAGTAATCAGACAGCAATCAGAGTAATCAGACAGAATCAGAGTAATCAGACCGAATCAGAGTAATCGGACAACAATCAGAGTAATCAGACAAGAATCAGAGTAATCAGACAGCAATCAGAGTAATCAGACAGAATCAGAGTAATCAGACCGAATCAGAGTAATCAGACAGAATCAGAGTAATCAGACAGCAATCAGAGTAATCAGACAGAATCAGAGTAATCAGACAACAATCAGAGTAATCAGACAAGAATCAGAGTAATCAGACAGCAATCAGAGTAATCAGACACAATCATAGCAATCAGACTGAATCAGAGCAATCAGACAGAATCAGAGCAATCAGACAGAATCAGTGTGATCAGACAGAATGCTGAGGGAGTGCTGCACTGTTAGCTGAGCTGTCTAGCAGATGAGACGTTAACCCGAGGCCTCATCTACTCACACAGGTGAATGTAAAAGATCGAAACATGCTGCATAAATGGAAACAAGTTTGTCTTTCTTTTTTGAGCAAGGGGTTAGGAGCAAATGGGTCAGGAGAGAGGGATATTGGAGTGAGGGGTCAGAAGGGAGGGGCTGGAGTGAGGGGCGATGAAGGAGGGGTCAGGAGTGAAGTGCCAAGAGGGAGGGGTCAGTGTTGCCCCACGATTCCTACCTCCACTCTCTCCTCCCGCAGTTGCACTTGTTTGGCCAGCTGCTCTCGGCTCACCACGTCTGGGTACTGATTCCGTTGGAAGAGCTCCTCCAGAGCCATTAGCTGCTCCTCGGTGAAAATGGTTCGATGTCGGCGAGTGCGCTTGTGGGGCTGATGGGACCCGTGCAGCTCCGCCCCCGGCCCAACTGCCTGCAAGAGAGGAGGGGCCAGCGCCCGGACCCAGTGAGAGTCACTCGCTGAACCAGGGTTAATATTAGTGCTAGCGATACATGGGGGATCCCTGACAGTCATTGACATAGGAACAGGAGGAGGCCATTCAGCCCCTTGAGCTGGCTCCGCCATTCAATTATATCATGGCTGATCTGTATCTTAACTCCATCTATCTGCCTTTGCTCCATATCCATTGATATCCCTGGCTAACAAAAATCTATCAAATCTCAGTTTTGAAATTTTCAATTGACCCCAGCCTCTACATTTTTTGTGGGGAGAGAGTTGGTGATTCCACTACCCTTTGTGTGAAGAAGTGCTTCCTGACATCACCCCTGAATGGCCTGGCTCTATTTTTAAGGTTCTGCCCCCTTGTTCTGGACTCCCCCACCAGAGGAAACAGTTTCTCTCCACCCAATCAAATCCTTTAATCATCTTAATCACCTCGATTAGATCCCCCTTTAATCTCCTATACTCAAGGGAATACAAGTCTAGTCTATGCAATTTGCCCTCATAATTTAACCCTTTTAGCCCCGGTATCATTTTGGTGAATCTGTGCTGCCCCCCTCCAAGGCCAATATATCCTTCCTGAGGGGCGGTGCCCAGAACTGAACACAGTGTCCAGATGGGGTCTGACCAGAGCTCTGTACAACTGAAGGGTAACTTATACCTCTTTGTATTCCAGCCCCGTTAAGATGAGGGTTTATTTTGTGTACCTGTCCACCAATGTTCCCATTAAACTTCACAGTGCGTGGCCGCGCAGCGCTCTGAAGGCCACGCGCAGCACTCTGGAGGTCCCGCACAGGCCGTGCAGTGCTCTGGAGGTCCTGCACAGTGCTCTGGAGGTCCCGCACAGGATGCGCAGCGCTCTGGAGGCCCCGCGCAGCGCTCTGGATGTCCCACACAGTGCTCTGGAGGTCCCGCACAGGCCGTGCAGCGCTCTGGCGGTCCCGTGCAGGAGGCGCAGTGCTCCAGAGGTCCTGCGCAGCGCTCTGGAGGTCCCGCGCAGGCCGTTCGCCGGCTTTACAGTGGAAAAACTGTGCATGTGCGGAAATTTGAATGGGCCGCGCTGCCCGTTAAAGGGGCTGATTAGAGGGAACATTGCTGTCCACTAGTTTTTAGTGATTTCTGTACATGGAACCCTAAATCTCTCTGCTCCTCCACAGTTCCCAGTCTCTCACCATTGAGAAAATACTCTGATCTATCTTTCTTGGGTCCAAAGTGGATGACTTCACACTAGCCCATGTTGAACTCCATCTGTCACAGTTTTGCTCACTCACTTTATCATTGTCCCTCTACAACGTTCTGCTCTAATCTGCACTATTTATTGCCCCTCCTCACTTAGTGTCGTCAGCAAACTTGGATATATGGAATAACAACAGAAAATGCTGGAAAAACTCAGCAGGCCAGGCAACATCCGTGGAGAGAAATTAGAGTCAACATTTTGGGTCGAAACCCTTCTTCAAAACTGGAAAGAAAATGAAATAGATCGAAAGGCAGGGCTGGGGAGGGAACAAAAGAAGTGAAGAGACATTAAGAGGTATTCAAAACCAGACGAGATGGTGATAGGACTGGTGGAGACAAAAGACAGCTCAGATTAGGTGTGAAATGAACTGGCAGAATGAGAGACAGCTGCCATGTGAAAAAAAAGAGATGGGGGGGAGGGAAAACCCAAAACAAAGGGGTGGGAAAAAAAAATATATAAGTAAAAATGTAATAGGGGCCGAGGTTATGATCTGAAATTGTTGAACTCGATATTGAGTCCGGAAGGCTGCAAAGTGCCTAATCGGAACATAAGAACATAAGAACATAAGAAATAGGAGCAGGAGTAGGCCAATCGGCCCCTCGAGCCTGCTCCGCCGTTCAATAAGATCATGGCTGATCTGATCCTAACCGCCAATCCACTATCACAGAACCATCTCCTGAATCTAACAGAATTAGACACACGAAATAGGAGCAGGATCAGGCTACACGACCCCTGGGCCCGCTTCGCTACCCACAGGGCCATGACCGATCCGAACCTAGACTCATGTCCAAATTCCTGCCCGCTCCCCGTAACCCTTAATTCCCTTTACTTCTAGGAAACTGTCTATTTCTGTTTTAAATGTATGTAATGATATAGCTTCTACAGCTTTTTGGGGCAGCATATTCCATGGACCTACCACCCTCTGAGTGAAGTAGTTCCTCCTCATCTCAGTTTTGAAAGAGCAGCCCCTTATTCTAAGACTGTGCCCCCTAGTTCTAGTTTCACCCATCATCAGGAACATTCTCCCCGCATCCACCCGATCCAACCCCTTCACAATCTTATATGTTTCAATAAGATCGCCTCTCATTCTTCTGAACTCCAATGAGTAGAGTCCCAATCTACTCAACCTCTCCTCATATGTCCATCCCCTCATCCCCGGGATTAACCGAGTGAACCTTCTTTGTACTGACTCGAGAGCAAGTATGTCCTTTCTTACGTATGGGCACCAAAACTGTACGCAGTATTCCAGGTGCGGTCTCACCAATACCTTGTACAACTGAAGCAATACCTCCCTATTTTTATATTCTATCCCCCTAGCAATGAAAGCCAACATTCCATTGGCCTTCTTAATCACTTGCTGCACCTGCATACTAACCTTTTGAGTTTCGTGCACCAGGACCCCCAGATCCCTTTGTACTTCAGTACTTTCCAGTTTCTTGCCATTAAGATAATAACTTGCTCTACGATTTTTCCTGCCAAAGTGCATAACCTCACACTTTCCAGTATTGTATTCCATCTGCCAAATCTCTGCCCATTTAGTTAGCCTGTCTATGTCCCCTTGCAGGTTTTTTATGTCTTCCTCATTCACTACTTTCCCTCCCATCTTAGTATCATCTGCAAACTTTGATATGTTACACTCGGTCCCCTCCTCCAAATCGTTAATATAGATTGTAAAGTGTTGGGGACCCAGCACTGACCCTTGCGGAACACCACTAGTTACTGATTGCCAGTCTAAGAATGAACCATTTATCCCAACTTCTGTTGGATAGCCAATCCTCTATCCATGCCAGAATATTACCCCCAATCCCGTGATTTTTTATCTTAAGCAATAATCTTTTGTGTGGCACCTTGTCAAATGCCTTTTGGAAGTCTAAATACACTACGTCCACTGGTTCCCCTTTATCCACCCTATATGTTACTTCCTCAAAGAACTCCAGCAAATTTGTCAAACATGACTTCCCCTTCATAAAACCATGCTGACTTTGTCCTATTAAATTATGATTATCCAAATGTCCTGTTACTGTCTCCTTAATAATGGACTCCAAAATTTTACCTACCACAGATGTTAGGCTAACCGGTCTATAGTTTCCAGCCTTCTGTCTACTGCCCTTTTTAAATAAGGGTGTTACATTAGCAGTTTTCCAGTCTGCCGGGACCTTTGCTGAGTCCAGGGAGTTTTGGAAAATTATTACCAATGCATCCACAATCCCTACCGCCACTTCACTCAAGACCCTAGGATGTAAGCCATCAGGTCCAGGTGATTTATTCGCCTTGAGTCCCATTATTTTACCGAGTACCACTTCCTTAGTGATTTTGATCATGTTTAGCTCCTCCCCCCCTATAGCCCCCTGTTTGTCCAGTGTTGGGATATTCTTAGTGTCCTCTACTGTAAAGACTGATACAAAATATTCATTCAGTGTTTTTGCCATCTCCATATTTCCCACCATTAATTTCCCGGTCTCATCCTCTAAGGGACCAACATTTACTTTAGCCACCCTTTTTCTTTTTATATAACTATAAAAACTCTTACTATCTGTTTTTATATTTTTTGCTAATTTACTTTCATAATCTATCTTCCCTTTCTTAATCAATATTTTTGTTATTTTTTGCTGTCTTTTAAAGTTTTCCCAATCCTCTATCCTCCCACTAGATTTGGCTACCTTATATGCCCTTGTTTTTAGTCGAATACTATCCTTAATTTCTTTACTTAGCCATGGATGGCTGTCTTTTCTTTTACACCCTTTTCTTCTCAGTGGAATATATTATTTTTGGAAGTTGTAAAATAACTCCTTAAATGTACACCACTGATCATGTATCGTCTTACCCTTTAATCTATTTTCCCAATCCAGTCTACTCAATTCCGCTCTCATACCTTCATAGTCTCCTTTATTCAAGCTTAGCACGCTTGTTTGAGATCCAACCTTCTCACCCTCTAATTGAATATGGAATTCAACCATGTTATGGTCACTCATTCCAAGGGGATCCTTTACTAGGACATTTTTAATTAATCCTGTCTCGTTACACAGGACCAGATCTAAGGTTGCTTGCCCCCTGGTCGGTTCAGTTACATACTGCTCAAGAAACCCATCCCTAATACACTCAATGAACTCATCCTCAAGGCAGCCCTGCCCAATTTGATTTGTCCAATTAATATGATAGTTAAAATCCCCCATAATTATAGATGTTCCCTTATTACAAGCCTCAACTATTTCCTGATTGATACTCCGTCCAACAGAGTTGCAACTGTTCGGAGGCCTATAGACTACGCCCACTAGTGTTTTTTTCCCCTTATTATTCCTTACCTCCACCCAAACTGTTTCATTATCCTGATCTTTTGACCCAATATCATTTCTCTGTATTACAGTGATTCCTTCCTTTATTAACATAGCCACCCCACCTCCCCTTCCTTCCTGCCTGTCCTTCCTGATCGTTAAATAACCTGGTATGTTTAATTCCCAGGCATTGTCACCCTGCAGCCATGTTTCTGTAATGGCCACAAGATCATACCCATATGAAGATGATTTGCTGTTCCTCGAGTTTACGTTGAGCTTCCGTGGAACAATGCAAGAGGCCGAGGACGGTGAGGCCCGAGTGGGAATGGAGCGGTGAATTAAAATGACAGGCGACCGGAAGCTCGGGGTCACCCTTACGGACTGAACGGAGGTGTTCCGCAAAGCGGTCACCCAATCTGCGTATGGCTCTCTATTCCTTCAGCTAAGTCATTAATAAAGGGGGCGCAAGAAGTGAGAGACCTGGAGGTGTACAAATCATTGAAGGTGGCTGGACAGGTTAACAAATCAGTTAATGAAGCATACGGAATCCTGGGCTTTATAAATAGAGGCATGGACTACAAGAGCCTTTATAAATCACTGGTTAGGCCTCAGCTGGAGTATTGTGTCCAATTCTGGGCACCACACTATAGGAAGGATGTGAAGGCCTTAGAGAGGGTGCAGAAGAGATTTACTAGAATGGTTCCAGGGATGAGGGACTTCAGTTATGTGGAGAGACTGGAGAAGCTAGGATTGTTCTCCTTGGAGCAGAGAAGGTTAAGAGGAGATTTGATCGAGGTGTTCAAAATCATGAGCGATTTAGACAGAGTAAATAAAGAGAAACTGTTTCCAATGGTTGAAGGGTCGGTAACCCGAGGGCACAGATTTAAGGTGATTGGCAAAAGAAACAGAGGCAACATGAGGAAGCATTTTTTACACAACGAGTGGTTAGAATTTGGAATGCGCTGCCTGATAGGGTGGTGGATACAGATTCAATAGTAGCCTTCAAAAGGGAATTGGATAAATACTTGAAGGAGAAAAAATTTGCAGGGATCTGGGGAAAGAGCGGGGAAGTGGGACTGACTGGATTGCTCTTCGAAAGATCTGGCTCATGGCTCGAAATGCCTCCTTCTGAGCTGTACTATTCTATGATTCTACAGATCCCTGAAGGGCACCACTAGGCACATCCTGCCAATTGGAGTACATTCCCATTATCCCCAGTCTCTGTTTCCCACTCCCAAACCAATTCCCAACTCATTGCAATAGATTAGAATCATAGAAACTAACAGCACAGAAAGAGGCCATTCGGCCCACCGTGCCTGTACTGGCTCTTTGAAAGAGCAGCCATGCTTAGTCCCACACCCCCGCTTTTTGTCCGTAACCCTGTAAGTTCCTCCTCCTCAAGTACCTGTCCAACTCCTTTTTAAAATTATTTATCGAATCCGCATCCACCACCTTTTCAGGGAAAGCGTTCCAGATCCCGACAACTTTGAGTGAAAATATTCCTCCTCATCTCCCCTCTCGCTCTTTTGTCAATGATTTAAATCGACGACCTCTGGTTATTGACCCACTCGCCAGAGGGAACAGCTTTTCTCCATCAAAGCCTCTCATCATCTTGAAAACCTCGATTCGGTCACCTCTTAACCTTCGCTGTTCCAAGGAGAACAGCCCGAGCTTTTCCAACCTCTCCTCATAACTGAAGGGCTGGATTTTGTCAATGGGGGCGGGACTGCTGGTTTTTGGGTTTCAGTCTCGCCCCCAGCGACGTCTGACCAACCCACGCTATTTTCCCTTGATTGACCTTGATAAGCCAGCCCTGCAGGCTTACTGGCCAATTAAGGGAAAGCCGGTAACAGATGACGTCAGCGTATGACGCTTCATCTGTTGAAAATTTTTTGACAGATGAATTGTCAGCGTTTGACAGCTTTGAGAAACTGTCAAACACTGACAATTTCTGTCTAAGGTGAACCCTCGAACAGAAGGCTCACCAAGACCTCTCTCCTCAGCAGAAAGCAGATGGCTGCTGCATCTGAGAATGCAGGAAGCCTGCAGGAAGAAGCAAAGTAAGGAAACTTTTTCCAACACTTTACACTCACCTTACCTGTCCACACTTGCACTCATCACTCACCTCTACAGCGGATATTTCAACCCCTCTCACCCCCGCAGATCCACTGCTCGCCTGGCTGACCCTGGCAAAGTTCGCAGCCGTCGGGAAGCCCGCACTTGCAGGGGTAAATTGGGGATAAGCCTCAAAACTGCCTGTGAACTACCTGTTAATCCTGGTAATCCTCCTCTGTGCCCTTTCTAAGGAATTTACATCTTTCCTGAAGTGTGGGGCCCAGAATTGTCCACAATACTCCAGCTGGAGCCTAACCAGTGATTTATAAAGTTCGAGCCTGATCTCTCTGCTTATATTCTATCCCTCTATTTATAAAACCAAGTAACCTATATGCTTTTAACTACCTTATCAACTTGCCCTTCCACCTTTAAGGATTTGTGTATATGGACACCAAGGCCTCTCTGCTCATCCACACTTTTCAAAATTGTGCTATTTATAGTTTACTGTCTTTCCATATTAGTCCTCCCAAAGTGCATCACTCCACACTTCTCCGCATTGAACTCCACCTGCCGTGCTTCTGCCCATTTCACCATCCTGAAGTCTATAACTATCATCATCACTATCTGCTACTTTACCAAGTTTTGTATCATCTGCAAACTTTATGTTGCTGCTCCCTACACCCGAGTCTCGATTGTTTATAAAAATTTAAGAGAGTAATGGACCCAAAACTGACCCTTGGGGAACACCACTGCAAACCATCCCCCAGTCTGAAAAACACCCATCCACCACCACCCTTTGCTTCCTGTCACTGAGCCAATTACGTATCCATACCACCACTATCCCCTTAATTCCATGGGCTTCCATCTTCCTAATAAGCCTCCTGTGTGGCACTTTGTCGAATGCCTTCCGAAAGTCCATATAAGCAACATCTACTGCACTACCCTGATCAACCTTCTCTGTTACCTCATCAAAGAATTCAATCAAGTTAGTAGTCACGATTTGCCTTTAACAAATCGATGCTGGCTCTCCTTGATTAACCTATGCCTTTCCAAAAGAAAGTAAATTTTGTCCCTGATAATGGTTTCCAATAACTTCCCCACCACTGATGTTAGGCTGACTGGCCTGTCGTTTCCTGGTCTATCCCTCTCCCCTTTCTTGACTAGTGGTATAACATTAGCAACACTCCAGTCCTCCGACACTACACTCCTGTATCCATTGAGAATCAAAAAATACCTCTGCTATTTCTACCTTTGCTTCTTTCAGTAACCTAGGACATTAGCATTCCATCTGGACCAGGTGACCTTCTGGAAGTCCATATAAATAACATCCATAGACACTCCGTTATCAACCACGTTAGTTACTGGCTCAAAAAAATTCAACTAGGTTAGTTAGACATGACTTACCCTTTACAAATCCATGCTGGCCCTCTCTGATCTGCTCATATTTGTCCAAATGCTCAGTCACTCTGTCACTAATAACAGATTCTAGTAACTTCCCCACAATAGATGTTCGCCTAATAGGTCTATAATTTCCTAGTTTATCGCTCCCACCCTTCTTAAATAATGGAGTGACATTGGCAATTTTCCAATCCAATGGGACAATTCCTGAATTGAAAGATTTTTGGAAGATCATGACTAAAGCATCAACAATTTCCTCACCTACTTCTTTTAACACCCTGGGGTGGAATCCATCGGGTCCTGGCGATTTGTCTATCTTCAGTCTCACTATTTTCTCTAGCACCATTTCTTTGCATATATTAAATCTGGTAAGTTCATCTCCTTGATTTATTTTTAATTTTTCTCGTATCTCTGGTACGTTATCCTCTTCCTCCACTGTGAAGACCGATGTAAAGTATTTAGTAAGTCTGCCATTTCCTGATTTCCAATTACAATATCACCTGCGGCTGTCTGTTTTTAAGGGGTCCACATTCCTCTTAGCCACCCTCTTTCTATTAATATATCTGTAAAAGCCTTTAATGTTGTCCTTGATATCCCTCGCAAGCCTTTTCTCATATTCCCTTTCTGCAGCTTTTACTACTTTCTCCGTATCCCTTTGCCATTCTTTATATCTCTCCCAGTCCGCGGGATCGCCACTGTTCTTTGCAATCGTAGAAGCCCTTTCCTTTAGTTTAATACTAGCTCTCACATCGCTTGTTCACAAAGGTGGTTTAATTACACAAGTACAGCTCTTGCACTTTAGGAGTAGGTAGATATCTTGTATTCTACCAAATACTTCTTTGAACACCTCCCACAATTCATCTGTAGTTTTATCCGTTAGTACTTCTGCCCAGTCAATATCTGCCTCATGCCTCCAAAGTTCGCCTTACCTAAATTTTAAACATTGGTTTGTGACTCACCCTTCTCCCTCTCAAACCTAATATCGAATTCTCTCATATTATGGTCAGTGTTAGCTCTGTGTTCCCATACCGTTAGATTGTTGACTAACTCAGACTCATTGCTAAACCTAAGATGGCCTGTTCTCTTGTTGGTTCAAGAACATATTAAGAACATAAGAACATAAGAAATAGGAGCAGGAGTAGATCATTTGGCCCTTCGAGCCTGTTCTGCCATTCAATAAGACCATGGCTGATCTTATACCTCAACTCCACTTTCCTGCACTATCCCCATATCCCGATTCCCTTAATATTCAAAAATCTATCGATCTCTGTCTTGAATATACTCAACGACTGAGCCTCCACAGCCCTCTGGGGTAGAGAATTCCAAAGATTCACCACCCTCTGAGTGAAGAAATTTCTCCTCATCTCAGTCCTAAATGGCCAACCCCTTATTCTGAGACTGTGACCCCTGGTTCGAGACTCCCCAGCCAGGGGAAACATCCTCCCTGCATCTACCCTGTCAAGCCCTGTAAGAATTTTGTATGTTTCAATGAGATCACCTCTCATTCTTCTAAACTCCAGAGAATATAGGCCTAATCTACTCAATCTCTCCTCATAGGACAATCCCCCCATCCCAGGAACTAGTCTGGTGAACCTTCATTGCACTCCCTCTATGGCAAGTATATCCTTCCTTAGGTAAGGAGACCAAAACTGTCCACAATACTCCAGGTGTGGTCTCACCAGGGCCCTATATAATTGCAGTAAGACGTCTTTACTCTTGTACTCAAATCCTATTGTAATAAAGGCCAACATACCATTTGCTTTTCTAATTGCATGTTAACTTTCAGTGATTCGTGTACAAGGACACCCAGGTCCCTCTGAACACCAACATTTCCCAATCTCTCACCATTTAAAAAATACTCTGCTTTTCTATTTTTCCTACCAAAGTGGATAACTTCACATTTCTCCACATTATATTCAATTTGCCATGTTCTTGCCCGCACACTTAGCCTGTCTATAGTTCCAGGAAACTGTCCCAAGTACACTCAGTAACCTTCTTACAGGGATCGTCATCTGCCCATTGGTATACTGACTGGGGCTGAGCACAATGGCTTCCAGACTCTTCAATGGATGGTCCAATGAGCCCATCAGGAACAATGGAATTTCCAGTCAGTCCACTTGAATGTCCCAACTCTTTCAGCTCAGATTTAGCTGTGAATGAAATTGTTTGTGTGAGTGCTCCACCTGGTGGTAGAGATGAGAATTAGGGGTTCACTCCCCAGTCTGCACTGAGCCCAGACCAGGCTGGAACATAGCCGCAATGCCCCGAGTTAGCCAGCGTTCCTGGTCTGGACCATGAGGCGGAGGCTCCTGCTGTGTGAAAGGTCTGTGTGGGCATGAGCTGAGTACACCCAGAATGTGTAGGTGCTCCTGCTGATGAGCCGACACTGTACGGCTGGGATATACTCTCCTGCTCCCTCCCCAGGAAGCTGACTCTCGCTGGTTCCACTTCAACAGACTCATGCCCCTCTCCGCTACTTCCTTCAAGGGGCCATTCCACCATTCAGTAAACCGAGTAACTGCCAGCAGGCCATTCAGACACGGAGGAGGAATCTCAGCCGGGCCCCTCGATTGGATTCCAGCCTGTAACTCACTCCCGGGTATCTGTTATTCTATATATAAACCTCCCGAACCCCTCAATTAGATTCCAGCCTGTAACTCGCTCCCGGGTATCTGTTATTATCCATATATAAACCTCCCGAACCCCTCGATTGGATTCCAGCCTGTAACTCACTCCCGAGTATCCGTTATTCTATATATAAACCTCCCGAACCCCTCGATTAGATTCCAGTCTGTAACTCACTCCCAGGTATCTGTTATTCCATATATAAACCCCCCGAACCCCTCAATTAGATTCCAGCCTGTAACTCACTCCCGGGTATCTGTTATTCCATATATAAACCCCCCGAACCCCTCAATTAGATTCCAGCCTGTAACTCACTCCCGGGTATCTGTTACTCTATATATAAACCACACGAACCCCACGATTAGATTCCAGCCTGTAACTCACACCTGGGTATCTGTTATTTTATATATAAACCCCCTTAACCCTCGATTAGATTCCAGCCTGTAACTCACTCCTGGGTATCTGTTATTCTATATATAAACCACCCGTAACACTCGATTAGATTCCAGCCTGTAACTCACTCCCGGGTGTAATAGAGCCACCTGGTGGACTACTGATGTATATAATAATAAAGCCATGTGCAGTACAGTTCTTACTGGAAGCCATGTTGTGCTGTTGTATATATATGCTGTGTCCCAATATATCACAGAATTGGCGATGAGGGTGCGATTGCGGATTCCCTAGCTGAAATGTTTGTTGGAGGATAATCCTGCCAACCGACTGTTAGAGGTTCTTCCTTTTGCAGAAAAACTTAAAAATCCGAGGTAAATTTCGAGTACACGTGGCTGAATTGTCGATGTTGCCAGAGTCCAAATGGCCATGCCTATGGGAGTAATAGGCCGCTTGGGTGAGTTCCATCGCAACCGAGAGACTTTCGGAGCATATGTGGAGTGGCTAGAAATGTTTTTCACCGTGAATAGCATTGTCGAAGTCCCCGATGATGTAAACCGTAACCGGGCGGTTGTGGAAATGAAACTGGCTATTTTTTTGACTGAAGCAGGCCCCGAGGTGTATGAAACCCTGAAAAATGTGTTTGTTGCTGTAGTGTATGTATCCGTCTACCTTTAAGAAAATCATTGTATGTAACCGTTCACCTTTAAGAGAACTATTTTAGGTGTGGCACTACTTTGTTGGCTTCTGTATACTGTAATACCGATGGTGACCACACCGGTATATAAGTGCTGTGTCAGGATTTATTTGGCAGATTCGCCCTGACCTTCGAATAGTAAAGTCCTGTTTTAAGTTACTCTGGTAGTCTGTGTATTAATTAACTAAACAACTCACAGACTTTACAGTGGCGACGAGTCCGATCGTACCCTGCGGCAACAATACTTCCGAAGCAGTTAACGAGCGTCGAGAAGAGGCAACCACCCTCGTCGTTCTGCTGGGAGAAAACTCGAGGCTGCAGAACTAGAAAGGAAGAAGAAGTTAGAGACAAAGACTTCCATCAGCAACAGGCACTGACTGTCCCTTCTGCCACGGTGAGGAGTGAGCCGATCAGCACGAGAAGCAAGGCGGCCACGGTGACTGTGAGTAAGGGAAAGTAAAAAGAATAACCGGAGGATAAGGGCGGTGCACTCGACCACGGTCGAGGGGGAAAGGAGCCGGACAGAAGTCGGGTCCAGAGGTGCTGAGACTGGGGCAGCGTGGAGCAAGGAAGCCATGGTACAGACAGGCTGGGGGACGCAACGGCGTCGTGAGACAGCTAGACCGCGACCGGCGATAAAGGCCGGGCAGCGACCGAAGCCACGAAGCGCTGCGACCGGGAGCGTAGGCGCGGGAAGAGGTAAACTCAGCCGCAGCCGGGGAGGGAAGCACCAGACTGCGAGAGGGCTGGGAGGCGCGATTGGGAGCCGAGTGAGCGGGAGAGGCAGAGCCGACCAAGGGGGAACTGAGCGAGAGCCAGTCCAGCGGCTGAAACTGTTCTCCGTCAACGGGGTGTACCCAGCGCCGGTAGAGCCGAGCGAGCGGGAGAGAGACAGAGCCCGAGCAAGGGGAACCGAGTGAGAGCCAGCCCAGCGGCTGAAACTGTTCGCCGTCAACGGGGTGTACCCAGCGCCAGTTGCCCTGCCGAGAAAAGGGAAAGCCCTGAAGCCGACGCGCAGGCTGTGAACCTGAAAGCCAGCGGCCGTCGCCCGTGGGGAAAGTGTACCCCTCCCGCTAGGGAAGAAACGCGGGAAGCCGCCATTAGGCGGGGAAGAAGACAGAAGCGGGAAACCGCCATTGAAGTGGGCGGGGAGAGAAGATAAGCGCGGGAAACCGCCATTTTCGCGGGAACCGCCATCTTGGAAAAAAAAAGAAAAGAAAATTTAAAGAAATAATTCGTGGTGTTATCAGGAAGAGAGGAAGATGCCTAAGCGTGGTAACATCAACAATTTTAATTCCGAGGTAGAAGACTGGGCCACGTATGTGGAACACATTGAGATCTATTGTGAGGCCAATAAAATAGAAGAAGATGACAAAGCTATAACCTTGCTAAACTCGATGGGCGCGAAGACATACGGGCTCTTGAAGCATCTACTAGCACCAGCTAAACCGGCGGATCAGACTTTCGATGATATTGTGACTGTTCTGAAGGATCACTTGAACCCCACACCGTTGATGTTGGCGGAACGATTCAAATTCTATGCGAGAACGCAAAGGAAAGACGAAAGCAATGCAGAATACTTGGTCGAACTGCGTAGACTAGCGAAACACTGCCAGTTTGGAGGGAATCTGACAGAGGCATTGCGAGACAAGTTCGTGTGCAGGTTGTCAAAGGAAGGAACGCAAAAGCGACTACTCGAAGAGAACGACCTTACACTTGACAGGGCTGTCCTTATTGCAGCATCGCACGAAGCCGCAGCGAAGGGAACTGTGGAAATGCAGCAAAAGGCAGCGGCACTCAGTGTGGATCAAATTACCTCGAGTACAACAAAATGCTATCGTTGTGGGAAGACAACACACGACCAGAACCAATGCTGGTTTAAGAACCAGGAATGTAGGAAATGTGGCAAACTGGGTCACATAGCTAAGGTATGCCGGTCAGGGAAGAAGACCAACAACCAAAGGAAGCCATCACAGGAAAAGTACAACAAGGTACACAAGGTGGCTGAGAAGAGTTCAGACGAACAGAATTCGGACTCAGACCCAAACGGCCAGGAGCTGGGCAGTCTGAGAATTCACAATGTGAGTAAGAAAGCTGACCTACAAACTATCTGGGTCATGCTAAAAATAGCTGGAGTCCAAGTGAAAATGGAGTTGGACACTGGATCAGCTCTATCAGTCATAAATCGAAGGGATTACCACCGGCTATTCTCACATATACCCTTAAGAGATACCAAGTTCGTATTGCAGACATACACGGGGCATAAAGTATACCCCATGGGGAAGATAAGAGTCAAGGTGAGAGATGGGGGTAAAGAACACCCAAGAATGAACTTATACGTACTACCTGAGGGAGGACCACCACTTCTGGGACGGGAGTGGATCAAGAAAATAGACATGGAATGGCACTATCTAAAAGCCATAACGAGTGAGGACTCGGTGCAGACAATCAGCTCAGATTCTGAAACGGATGACGATAAGACCAACCCAAATATGAAAGACAAGGCTAAAATGGACTTGCCGACTAAGGTTGGAAGAACGAAGGCATGCATAAAGGCTTATGCTCCAGAGAAGAACAAAGTTTCAGAACAGAACTCCACCGAACAACGACAACATAGTTTGACAGAGAATTCTGAGTCTGTTCAGCTTACGGACATATCCATGACTGACGAACACCGAGCTCGGACTCAACTTTATTTCAAATTACGACAGCAAGTAGAACAAGTGAGTTACCGTCTCGAACAAGAGATGAAAACAATGAAAAAGTTCTATGACACCGAATGGGAGAATCTGGAAAGACAACAGAAGCAGCTAGCTCAAGCAGAGAGCGACCATAGAGCCATTGTGACCAATTACCAATCACATCTCCCTTATGCTGTTCAGGAGTTAGAATATTTGCAGGAAGGAGCAAATGAAGAGGAATCTTCAGGAAGCCAGGATTTTATTCCCGTTCTTCTCTACGACTCCTTACAAGCAGAGTTTGAGAAGTTGAAGGAACAGTATGAACAGGCCCAGGCTACAATCCTGGAGGGGATTAACTTGGCAACCTCCGAAAAGCTAGTTTCAGTAGAAGCATATGAGCAACTAAAGGTTGAACATGAGCAAGAAGTCCAAAGGCTGCAGGAAATTCTTGATGAGCTCAAGGCCAAGACAGACTCATCGGTAGAAGTTCCATCCATAGATGAGAAATTAGAGGTGACAGACATGGCAGAACATGAAAGACAAGATGTCCAAGAACTCATAAAAATATTGAAGGAAACCCAAGACAAATATGAGGCGGCAATGACCGAGGTTCAACAACTTGAAGAACAGATTCAACTGGGAATCCTTTCAGTGGAAGAAAAGGAAACTGTAAGAAACACAGAGACTGTAAGAATGGCCCCTGAACATGAGCTAGAGAGCATCAAGGCGCAACTTCTCCGAGCGCTGAAAGCCAAAGTACAAGAGGAAAAGAAGGTGAAAGCATTGGAGGAAAAGGTGGATGAAATGGAGAAGACTCTGATCCACAGTGTTCCCGTGGAAGAGTTAACGGTCAACCAACTCCTTCATATGCTGAGGGACAAGACTCTGCAATGGGAACAATCTGAACACGAGCTTCAATCTTCAAAGGGAAGGAGTTCGGAGCTCTCAAAAGTTATGGAAATAGCTGAGGTTGCAACACAGATTTTACTGGGATGCCAAAAGTACGCTGAATCACGTCTATGTGAACAACAGAATGTTGAAACAGCTGCTCCAGTAGAAGGATTGAATAGCCCAATCAATCAATCCCCGATGGAAGGGGAAGTATTGAAATCACAAATGAGGTCATTAGTGAAGGATTTGCAGGAAACCCAGGAAGAGCGGGATGAATATGAACGCATGAAGAAGCCTCTTCAGGAAAGATGTCTAGGGAGGGAACAACAGTCGGCTAACGTCCAGTTGGGTAAGGAAGAAGTAGCAGGCCCTCTCGCTAGACTAGTTCAGGACGACACCGAATATTACCATGACCTGTTGAGTGACACGGAGTATTACGAGGACTTGGTCTGCCCAGCTTGTGATGAAAACTCCCAAAGTGCAGAAATCAGGATGAAGCACTTAAAGTCTAAGGAACATAGGGAGATGGTGGCGCTACAGCTGGCAGCTGATAAGGGAGCCCCGAGAGCCTCCAAGAAGCAGAAAAGAAAAAGACGAAGCAGAAGGTGATAACCATCTAAATCATTATCACTTCTACCAGATCATGTACGTGGGCCCTACGAAGGGAGCCAAATCAGTTGGCAAGTAGGAAAAATTACCAAGGCAGTCCAGCTGTTTGTAAAAGTCAGCACTGCTGGTTCAGCAGGACGGAAGTTCAAGCTGTTAAGTCAAGGGAAAGACTATTGGATGAGTCACGCTAGCAATGTGAACCGGCTACACCACAGAGATGTTGTTCGGACCGAGTCAAGACCAGAGACTGAATCTGTGAACTGTTCCCGCAGAGACTGAATCTGTAAACTGTTTCCCGCATAGATTATACCTGTGAATTGTTTTACATGAAGTTGAATATATGTTATGTTTAATGGGGGACTAAGTATGTTGTAAGCTAAAAAGGGAGGATTGTAGTGTATGTATCCGTCTACCTTTAAGAAAACCATTGTATGTAACCGTTCACCTTTAAGAGAACTATTTTAGGTGTGGCACTACTTTGTTGGCTTCTGTATACTGTAATACCGACGGTGACCACACCGGTATATAAGTGCTGTGTCAGGATTTATTTGGCAGATTCGCCCTGACCTTCGAATAGTAAAGTCCTGTTTTAAGTTACTCTGGTAGTCTGTGTATTAATTAACTAAACAACTCACAGACTTTACAGTTGCCGCCAAGCCGAAGGACACGCCACTTTAGGAGATACTAACCAAGTTAGAACAGCACTACAGTCCTGAGCCCCTGGAAATAGCTGAAAGTTAACCTTTTGGAACACGTGATCAATTAAATGACGAGGATATCAGTGAGTACATTGTAGCTTTAAAAAAGCTATCCATTCACTATCATTTTGGAAACTTTCAGGACCGAGCTTTGCGTGACCTCTTTGTTTGCGGGTTGAAAAATTAAAGTATCAGTAGTAAATTGTTGACAACCCCTAAGTTGACTTTTGACTTAGCTTGTCAGACAGCTATGTCGATGGATATGGCCGACCGATACTCCCGAGAGTTCCGCGCCATTTCCAGTCATCAGACAACCGAGGTGAATCAGCTGCAGGCTAAAAGTAAAAGGCAGTTGGGCCCCAAGGCCTCAGCAACTGGCCAAGGTAACAGTGCATTGAAGTCGTGCTACCGGTGCCTGGGACAACACATCGCTCCAAGCTGTCCATATGTGAAGGCAGAGTGTTTCTACTGCAGGAAAACTGGGCACCATGCAAAGGCGTGCCGACAGAAGAGTAAACCGACTGGCAACGCTAGAAATAGAAATCACCAGACACTACATACCGTTGAAGAGAAGCAGCAGGACGAGGAGTTTCTGGAGATTCACGTTGTCAGGAGCATGAAGGTATCTAACAGTGATTCGCGAGGTATCATCATTCAAGTAGATGTCGCAGGAACCAGGATACCCATGGAAATCGACACTGGTGCATCCGTGAGCGTAGTACCGGAATCACTATATCGCAACAAGTTGCGTGATTATCGACTAGAGAAATCGAAGGTAGAGCTGCGAGGCTACTCAGGAGAGCAAATCCCTGTAGTGGGAAGTGTCACCGTACCAGTGAAATACAAGGATCAGTGTCAGAGCTTGCCTCTCATAGTAGTGGCAGGAGACAAGCCTGCCTTGATAGGTAGAAATTGGTTGGGGTCACTGAAGCTGGATTGGAATGAGATTTTTCATGCGGAAGCAAAATTTGCATCGAAAGATGATGTCATCAAGCAGTATCCGAAGGTGTTCAGTGAAACGGGCAGTCCGATCCAAGACTTCAAGGCGCGCGTCAGAGTGCAGAAGGACGCAAGACCAGTTTACTGCAAGCCACGTCCCATACCATGCGCACTCAAGGAGAAAGTTGAGCAAGAACTCAAAAGTCTAGAAACTGAGAACATTATCTCTAAGGTAGATCTGAGTAATTGGGCTACACCTATTGTTGTTGTACCTAAGGTTGTGTGGTGATTATAAGGTAACTGTAAACCAGGTTCTAGAGTGTAATCTACCCAATACGTTGCCAAATGTGGAAGATTTATTCACAACGCTGACAGGTGGCCAGATCTTTTCGAAGTTAGATTTAACAAACGCCTCCCTACAACCTGAGTTAGGTGAAGAGACCAAGTCATGGTTGACTATAAATACTCACCGAGGCCTATATCAGTTCAACAGGTTACCATCTGGAGTATCTTCTGCTCCCGACTTATTCCAGAGGGCGATGAATCAAGTTTTGCAAGAGATTGAAGGGGTAGTGTGTTATTTGGATGACATACTCATTTCAGCACCAAACAGGCAAATCCATGATGAGGTGTTGAATGAAGCGCTCAAACGGCTAGAGAAGACGGAGTACGAGTGACAGCTCACAAGTGTGAGTTGTTTCAAAACTCAGTGGAGTACTTAGGGCACAGAGTAGACAACGATGGTTTACAACCAATCAAGGGAAAGCTGGATGCAATCAGAAATGCACCAACTCCCAAGAATGTCTCTGAACTTCGGTCATTTTTGGGTCTTTTGAATTATTACGGAAAGTTCCTCCCAAACTTAGCCACATTGTTACATCCACTGAATGAGCTGTTGAGAAAACAGGTCCCTTGGAAGTGGTCAAAAGAATGCGACACAGCATTCAAAGAGTGTAAAAGCCAGTTAGTAGAGAGTACCATGTTAGTTCACTATGATGTATTTAAGGAGATCAAGCTAGCATGTGACGCCTCTCCGTACGGAGTTGGGGCAGTGATCTCTCATGTACTAGATAGCGGGGAGGAGAGACCAATTGCTTTTGCTTCACGCACTCTCAGTGCCAGTGAGCGGAATTATGCACAGATCGAAAGGGAAGTTTTGTCATTGATTTTTGGGGTCAAGAAGTTTCACAAATACTTTTCCAGTTCTGACGAAGGGTCATCAACCTGAAACGTTAACTCTGTTTCTCTCTCCACAGATGTTGCCTGACCTGCTGAGTATTTCCAACATTTTCTGTTTTTATTTCACAAATACTTGTTTGGTCGTAAGTTTACCATAGTTACTGACCATAAGCCCCTGACAGCAATCCTCCATCCAACGTCCCCAGTTCCAACCTTAGCTGCAGCCCGAATGCTGAGATGGGCTTTGATTTTGTCAGCGTATACTAATGCATTGAGTACAGACGATCAGCTGATCACAGTGATGCTGATGCTATGTCCAGGTTGCCATCCCCATCACAAATTATACCCAATAAGGAAGAAGTGTTCTATTTCTCATACATTGATGAGCTGCCAGTCACAGCTGAAGAGATTGGTAGGGCAACCAAACGTGACCCAATTACGTCAAAGGTGTATGATTACATAGTAAATGGATGGCCAAACCAGGTATCAGAGGAAAATATCCATCCATACTTCGTTCGTCAGTGGATAAAGATTGTATCATGTGGGAAGCAAGAGTGGTTATCCCAAATAGATTCAGGTCTAAATTGTTAGGAAATCTTCATGACCAGCACCTGGGAATGTGCTTGACCAAGAGTTTTGCACGCAGTTACTTATGGTGGCCAGGTTTAGATAAAGAGATAAAGTACATAGTCAGTCAGTGTACAACATGTCAATTGGTGAACAAGAAACCACCACCATGGAAATGGCCTCCCAGTGTGTGGCAAAGGTTACATGTAGATTTTGCTGAGCTCGAAGGACAGCAATTGCTCATAGTGATAGTCACTCGAAGTGGGTAGAGGTGTTTCCGATGTGGATAATAACAACAAGCAAAACACTAGACAATTTGCGAAGATTGTTTTCTTCATAAGGCCTCCCAGAAAAAATTGTGTCTGATAATGGGCCGCAATTTTGTTCAGAAGAGTTCACATAGTTCATGAGCAGAAACGGTGTGAAACATAGCAAAGTTCCACCGTACCACCCTGCTTCAAATGGTGCAGCAGAGCGCGCAGTACAAATTGTCAAACGTGCCCTCGTCAAGCAAATCAAATCCAAAGAAACGTCAGTTGTCGTTGGACCACAAACTGGCAAATTTTCTCATTACCTATCGGAATACTCCTCATAACACTACTAGTAGAAAACCAGCAGAGTTGTTTCTCAAATGACTGCCACGAACCAGGTTCTCGTTGTTAAAGCCAAACTTGGCACAATCCGTAGAAGAGAAACAATCAAGGCAGAAGGAGAATCATGATAAAGGTAGAGTTAGAGAGAGAAGTGTGAAGTTGAACCAGAAGGTTAGAGTGAAGAACCATCACCATAAATGGTTAAAGTGGTTACTATTACTAAGAGTAGTGAAGATATGTGGCCCTCGCACATATTTGGTCAAGATGTTTGCTCATGGAAAGGTTAGGTTTGTTCACATTGATCATATCTCACCTATAGATGTGGAAGGAGTTGAAAGCTGGGATGATTGAATTTATTCTGATGAGTCAGATAGTCTTGTTACAAGCAGAGTACCAGTAGCAAATCCGACATCAGACGAACCAGAAACAAGTCCAAGACAAAGTCAGAATTTAAGTCTGAGCCCGAGTCAGGCAGACACACAGTCTGAAAGTGCAGAGGGTCCAAATGTAGATCAAGGTCAGCCCTTGGAGAAAAATTCTCCGCAGGCTCAGCCTAGAATGAGTCAAAGTCCTACAACAAGATCTGAAAGTTCTGTTTAAAAAAGAAGGTATCCTCTTTGAAACCAAATACCAGTGGATAAGTTTAATCTGTAAATATGGAAAATAAGTTCATATCTTTTGTTTCTGTTACAGAATTCTATGATAGAATTTGGAAACATAAAATGGGTTCCATTTGAGAAATGTATACCAAGAGTTGTGTATACCATGCAAGTCATGTACAATGATTATATGCGATGATTAACTTCTTCAATAAGGAGGGAGACGTGTAATCGAGCCACCTGGTGGACTACTGATGTATATAATGATAAAGCCATGTGCAGTACAGTTCTTACCGGAAGCCATGTTGTGCTGTTGGACATATGCTGTGATCCAAGATATCTGTAATTATATATGTAAACCACCTGAACCCCTCGATTAGATTCCAGTCTGTATCTCACTCCCGGGTATCCTCCATTCTATATATAAACCACCTGAATGCCTTGATTAGGTTCCGTAAGGATGACCCCGAGCTTCCAGTCGCCTGTCACTTTAATTCACCGCCCCATTCCCACTCGGACCTCACTGTAGTCGGGCTCTTGCATTGTTCCATGGAAGCCCAGCGTAAGCTCAAGGAACAGCACCTCATCTTCTGATTAGGCACTTTACAGCCTTCCGGACTCAATATCGAGTTCAACAATTTCAGATCATAACCTCGGCCCCTATTACATTTTTACTTATATTTTTTATCCACACTTTTGTTTTGGCCCTTCCCTCCTTTTTTCTCTCCCACATGGCAGCTGTCTCCCATTCTGCCAGCGTATTTCACACCTAATCTAGAGCCGTCTTTTGTCTCCACTAGTCCGATCACCATCTCGTCTGGTTTTGAATACCTCTTAATGTCTCTTCTCTTCTCCTTTGTTCTCTCCCAGCCCCCAAACTGGCCTTTTAATCTGATCATTTCCTGTGCTTCTTCAGTCTTGACAAAGGGTTTTGACCCGAAACATTGACTCTGTTTCTCTCTCCACGGATGTTGCCTGGCCTGCTGAGTTTTTCCAGCATTTTCTGTTGTTATTTTGGATTTCCAGCATCCACAGTATTTTGCTATCGTACCCAGGTATCTGTTATTCTATATATAAACTACCTGAACAATTCGATTAGATTCCAGCCTGTAACTCACACACGGGTATCTGTTATTTTAAATATAAACACCCCGAACCCCTCGATTAGATTCCAGCCTGTAACTCACTCCCGGGTATCTGTTATTTTATATGTAAACCCCCCGAACCCCTCGATTAGATTCCAGCCTGTAACTCACTCCTGGGTATCTGTTATTCTATATATAAACACCCCGAACCCCTCGATTAGATTCCAGCCTGTAACTCACTCCCAACAAACATATATTCCTCTAGGGCATAAAAACCCAAAAGGAAAAGTGATCCAACCATGGCTAACAAAAGAAATTAAAGCTAGTATTAAAGGAGGAAGCTTATAAAGTTGCCAGAAAAAGCAGTCAGCCGGAGGATTAGGATCTTTTTAGAAATCAGCAAAGGGGGACCAAGAAATTGATAAAGAAAGGGAAAATGGAAGATGAGCACAAACTAGCGAAAAATATAATAACAGATTGTCAAAGCTTCTATAGGTGTGGTAAACCACTGTTATACCTGCCTGCATGTGTGTGTGTACTCCACTAGGTACAGGTCTGTACATGCCTCGGCTGACTCCTCCCACTATTCCAGGTATATAAGTGACTGCCTCTCAGTCCCTTGGCATTCTGGACGGGTCGACCACTCGAGGCAAGACCTTCATTCTCTAGTTAATAAAAGCCTGATTGTTACTCGCTTAACCTCAGTCTTTTGAGTAATTGATGGCGCATCAATTTTATTAACTAAATTTTTTATAATGGAGAAGATCCTCACACCAGCATGCCTGGACCTGGACAGTCGGGAAGCGGACGCTTCCACCAAGTTTGCTCACTGGCTCATGTGCTTCGAGACATTCCTGACTGCCTCCACTGCGGTCGTAACGGATGCGGACAAACTGTCTGTCCTGATCTCCAAGGTGAACCACTGAGTGTACTCAGTCATCCGGGACGCGACCTCGTACACAGCCGCCCTCCAGCTCCTCAAGACCCAGTACGCGCGCCCTGTGAACGAAGTGTATGCCAGGCACCTCCTGGGGAGTTGCAAGCAACAACCTGGGGAATCGACTAAGGAATACCTCCAAGCACTGTCCGTGCTTGGCCGGGCCTGTGGGTGTAAGGCGGTAACGCCCGCTAAGTACACGGAGGAACTGATCCGGGATGCCTTCGTAGCGGGCCACAGGTCCAACTACACCCGACAGCGACTGCTGGAGCAGAGCAACCTCACCCTCAACAAAGCCTCCGAAATCGCACTAACGCTGGACGCAGCCTACCGGGTCATGGATGCCTACTCCTCTGCACCGTGGACGCCGCGGGGAACGACAACCTGGGACACGGTAGGACAGCCCCATAGCACAGTACCACCCCAGCCACATCCCAACAACGGCCCAACTACCGCAGCAGTGTCCCAAGGCCAGACAGCAGTATCCCAAGGTCAGAAATGCTACTTCTGTGGCCAGGCCAAACACCCCAGAGCGCGCTGCCCGGCGAAGAATGCGACCTGCTCGGGCTGCGGGAAAAAGGGACACTACGCCAGCGTCTGCAGGGCCAAAGCCACCCCGAACGCCAGCAGCGCCGCGTGTGGGCCGTGCGAGCCGCCATCTTGGGCCCCCAACAGCACCGCGTGTGGGCCGTGCGGGCCGCCATCTTGGGCCTCCCCAGCCATGTGCGAACCACCGCAACAGCAGCCATCTTGGACGACTCCAGCCACATGGGGATCATGGACGCCACCATCTTGGACACCAGCCGGGACGCAGCAGGCCGCCAACCCCCCCCCATCTGATACCCGCAGCGACACGCCGACCCCTACGCTGGCCTCTGTTACGCTGGACCAAACGAGACCGCACCAACTAGCTCGGTCCAAAATGGACGTTAAGGTAAACGGCCATGCAATAAACTGACTTTTTGACTCCGGGAGCACAGAGAGCTTCATCCACCCCGACACGGTGCGGCGTTGCTCTCTCCCAGTCCTGCCTGCGCACCAGCGGATTTCTATGGCCTCCGAGTCCCAGTCAGCGGACATTGGCGGCTACTGCGTGGTGACACTAGTAGTAGACGGGACTGTGTTCAATAATTTTAAACTCCTGGTCCTGCCCCAACTTTGCGCTGCCATTCTACTGGGGTTGGATTTCCAGTGCCACCTCAAAAGTGTTACGATGGCGTACGGTGGCCCCCTCCCCCCACTCACAGTCCGCAGCCAGCAGCTTCCAAATTTCCCGCCGCGCACCAGATGCAACCTCTCCACACTCAGAGTCCCCCCCCCCCCCACTATTTGCTAACCTCACCCCCGACTGTAAGCCCATCGCCACAAAGAGCAGGCGATACAGTGCCGGGGACAGGGTTTTCATCAAAACCGAAGTGGAGCGGCTCCTGAAGGAGGGGATTATCGAGGGCAGCTCCAGCCCCTGGCGAGCCCAGGTTGTGGTCGTTAAGACTGGCGAGAAACAACGCCTGGTCATCGAATACAGCCAAACAATTAACTGCTACACCCTGCTGGACGCCTACCCACTGCCCCGCATAGCTGACATGGTCAACCAGATCGCGCAGTACCGCGTCTTTTCGACCATTGACCTGAAATCAGCGTACCACCAGCTCCCCATCCACCCTGAAGACCACCAGTATACTGCCTTTGAGGCAAACGGCCGCCTCTATCACTTCCTTAGGGTTCCCTTTGGTGTTACCAATGGGGTCTCCATCTTCCAAAGGGAGATGGACCGGATGGTCGATCAAAACGCGCTGCAGGCCACTTTCCCTTACCTGGACAATGTGACCATCTGCGGCCATGACTTGCAGGACCATGACGCAAACCTTGAGAAATTCCTCCGCACCGCCCAACTCCTGAACTGACATATAACAAGAAGTGCATATTCCGCACAGACCGCCTCGCCATCCTTGGCTGTGTTGTGGAACACGGGGTCATCGGTCCCGACCCGGACCGGATGCGTCCCCTTATGGAACTCCCACTGCCCCACTGCCTAAAAGCTCTGAAGAGGTGCCTAGGGTTTTTCCTACTACGCCCAGTGGGTCCCCTACTATGCAGACAAAGCCCGTCTGCTGATCAAGTCCACCTTTTTTCCCCTGACGGCAGAGGCCCGCTTGGCCTTCCACCGTATCAAGGAGGACATTGCCAAAGCCACCATGCACGCAGTGGACGAATCCATCCCCTTCCAGGTGGAAAGCGATGTGTCCGACTTCGCTCTGGCCGCCACCCTTAATCAGGCGGGGAGACCTGTGGCCTTCTTCTCACGAACCCTCCAGGGCCCGGAGACCAGACACTCCGCGGTCGAGAAGGAGGCCCAGGCCATTGTGGAGGCTGTGCGCCATTGGAGGCACTACCTGGCCGGAAAACGATTTACCCTGCTCACTGACCAGCGTTCAGTTGCTTTTATGTTCAACAACAAGCAGAGGGGCAAAATCAAAAATGACAAGATCTTGAGGTGGAGAATCGAACTTTCCACCTACAATTACGAGATCTTGTACCGGCCTGGGAAGCTCAATGAACCCCCAGATGCTCTATCGCGTGGCACCTGCGCCAGCGTGCAGATCGATAGGCTGAGGGCCCTCCACAATGACCTCTGCCACCCGGGGGTCACCAGGTTCTTCCACTTCATCAAGGCCCGCAACCTGCCTTACTCCATCGAGGAGGTCAGGACCATGACCAGGAACTGCCAAGTCTGCGCTGAGTGCAAACCGCACTTTTATAGACCAGACAGAGCCCACCTGATAAAAGCCACTCGCCCTTTCGAACGCCTGAGCGTCGATTTTAAAGGGCCTCTCCCCTCCCCCGACCGCAATGTGTACTTCCTCAACATCATTGACGAGTACTCTCGTTTCCTGTTTGCTATCCCCTGCCCGGACACGACCAGTGCCACGGTCATCAAATGTCTGAACAACCTCTTCACCCTGTTCGGTTTCCCCAGCTATATCCATAGCGACCGGGGCTCTTCGTTTATGAGCGACGAACTCCGCCAGTACCTGCTCGCTAGGGGTATAGCCACAAGCAGGACCACCAGTTACAACCCCCGGGGGAACGGACAGGTGGAAAGAGAGAATGCGACAGTTTGGAAGGCCGCCCTAGTAGCCTTAAAGTCTAGGGGCCTTCCGACCTCCCGCTGGCAGGGGGTGCTCCCCAATGTGCTCCACTCGATTCGGTCACTGCTCTGCACTGCCACCAATGCCACCCCTCACGAGAAAATGTTTGTCTTCCCAAGGAAGTCCACATCGGGGACATCGTTACCACCATGGCTGACGTCCCCAGGGCCGGTACTACTGAGAAGACACGTGAGGGCCCATAAAACAGGCCCCCTGGTCGAGAGGGTCGACCTCCTCCACGCCAACCCCCAGTACGCTTACATTGCGTACCCGGACGGGCGGGAGGACACAGTCTCCATACGAGACCTCGCACCCTCGGGGGCCGCAGAAATCCACTACCCATTACCACCCCCCCCCACGACCCGATATCCAACCCCAGCAGCCGGCACGCCTGGGCCTGTCACCCACGAGGACTACACTCCAGTGCACCAGCCTACACGGGATGCGACGCCAGAAGCTCCACCACCCCTGCTGTCGCCACGTCGATCACAGCGGCAGACAAGACCTCCGGAGAGACTCCAATACACGAACTTCTAAATACACTTCACCCCGCCGGACTCATTTTTAAACAAGGGGTGAATGTGGTAAACCACTGTTATACCTGTCTGTGTCTGTATGTGTATTCCACTAGGTACAGGTCTGTACATGCCTCGGCTGACTCCTCCCACTATTCCAGGTATATAAGTGACTGCCTCTCAGTCCCTTGGTATTCTGGACGGGTCGACCACTCGAGGCAAGACCTTCATTCTCTAGTTAATAAAAGCCTGATTGTTACTCGCTTAACCTCAGTCTTTTGAGTAATTGATGGCGCATCAATAGGTATGTGAAAAGGAAAAGACTGGCGAAGGTAAATGTAGGTCCTTTACAGTCAGAGACAGGAGAATTTATAATGGGGAATGAGGAAATGGCAGAGAAATTAAATAAATACTTTGTTTCTGTCTTCATGGAGGAAGACACAAAAAACCTCCCAGAAAAATCGAGAAAACCAAGGGTGTGGCGAGAATGAGGAACTTAAAGAAATTATTATTAGTAAAAAAACAGTACTAGCAAAATTAATGGGACTAAAAGTCAATAAATCCCAAGGACCGAATGACCTACATCCTAGGGTTTTTAAAGAGGTGGCCATTGGGATAGTGGACATATTGGTTGACATCTTCCAAAATTCTACAGATTCTGGAACGGTTCCTGCAGATTGGAGGATAGCAAATGTAACCCCGCTATTTAAGAAAGGAGGGAGAGAGAAAACGGGGAACTACAGACCCATTAAACCTCACTTCAGTAGTTGGAAAAATGCTGGAATCTATTATAAAGGATGCAATAACTGAGCACTTAGAAACTAATAATAAGATTGGGCAGAGTCAACATGGATTTATGAAAGGGAAATCCTGTTTGACAAACCTATTGGAGTTCTTTGAGGATGTAACATAGAAACATAGAAACATAGAAGATAGGAGTAGGAGTAGGCCATTCGGCCCCTCGAGCCTGCTCCGCCATTCAATGCGATCATGGCTGATCATCCAAATTCAGTCTTCTCTCCATATCCCTTGATCCCTTTAGCCTTAAGAAATATATCTAAGTAGACAAAGGAGAACCGGTAGATGTGGTGTATTTGGATTTTCAGAAGGCCTTCGATAAGGTCCCACACAAGAGGTTAGTGAACAAAATTAGGGCACATGGAATTGGGGGTAATACACTAGCATGGATTGAGAATTGGTTAACAGACAGAAAACAAAGAGTAGGGATAAACAGGTCTTTTTCAGGATGGCAGGCTGTGACTAGTGGGGTACCACAAGGATCGGTGCTTGGGCCCCAGTTATTCACAATCTACATCAATGATTTGGATGAGGGGACTAAATGTAACATTTCCAAATTTGCGGATGATATAAAGCTAGGTGGCAGTGTCAGTTGTGAAGAGGATGTGAAGAGGCTTCAAGGGGATCTCAATAGGCTCAGTGAGTAGGCGAGAACCTGGCAAATGGAACATAATGTGGATAAATGTGAAGTTATCCACTTTGGTAGAAAAAACAGAAAGGCAGACTATTTCCTAAATGGTGAAAGAATGGGGAATGCAGATGCTTAAAGGGACCTGGGTGTCCTTGTACATGAGTCACTGAAAGTGAATGTGCAGGTGCAGCAAGCCATTAGGAAGGCAAATGGTATGCTGGCCTTCATTACAAGAGGATTTGAGTAGAGGAGTAAAGAAGTCTTACTCCAATTATACAGGGCCTTGGTGAGACCACACCTGGAGTACTGTGAACAATTTTGGTCTCCTTACCTAAGGAAGGATATATTTGCCACAGAGGGAGTGCAACAAAGGTTCACGAGATTGATTCCTGAGATGGCAGGACTGTCGTATGAGAAGAGATTGAGTAAATTGGCCTGTATTCTCTTGAATTCAGAAGAATGAGAGGGGATCTCATTGAAGCATACAAAATTATTACAGGGCTTGATGGG
Organism: Somniosus microcephalus; assembly: GCF_052327205.1. Lineage (NCBI taxonomy): Eukaryota > Metazoa > Chordata > Chondrichthyes > Squaliformes > Somniosidae > Somniosus > Somniosus microcephalus. The sequence goes on along the minus strand of NC_141005.1, from coordinate 81,786,891 downwards.
ATGGATGCTGGGAGAATGTTTCCCTTGGCTGGTGAGTCTAGAACTGGGGCCACAGCCTCAAGATAAAGGGTAGGACATTCAGGATTGAGATGAGAAGAAATTTCACATGCCACATCCTGTGCCATGTGGGAAGCCCTGGACACCACCCGTGGTCTGGATGACCACATGTGCGGGAAGTGTCGCCAGCTACAGCAACTCGAGCTCCAGGTTACGGAGCTTGAGCGGCAGCTGCAGTCACTGCTGTGCATCTGCGAGGCTGAGAGCTACATGGAGGTGATCACTCCGCAGCTTAAAAATGTGCAGTCAGAGAGGGAATGGGTGACCATCAGACAGAAGAGGAGGACCAGGCAGGTAGTGCAGGAGTCCCCTGAGCCCATAGACATAGAAAATAGGAGCAGGAGTAGGCCATTCAGCCCCTTGAGCCTGTTCCGCCATTTAATGAGATCATGGCTGATCATCCAAATTCAGTATCCTGTCCCTGCTTTCTCCCCATATCCCTTGATCCCTTTAGCCTTAAGAAATATATCTAACTCCTTCTTCAATATATTTAATGAATTGGCCTCAACTGTCTTGTGTGGTAGAGAATTCCACAGGTTCACCACTCTCTGGGTGAAGAAATTCCTCCTCATCTCAGTCCTAAATGGCTTACCCTTTATCCTTAGACTGTGACCCCTGGTTCTGGACTCCCCCGCCATCGGGAACATGCTTCCTGCATCTAGTCTGTCTAGTCCTGTTAGAATTTTGTAAGTTTCAATGAGATCCCCTCTCATTCTTCTAAACTCTAGCGAATATAAACCTAATCGACCTAATCTCTCCTCATACGTCATTCCTGCCATCCCAGGTATCAGTCTGGTGAATCTTCACTGCACTCTCTCCATGGCAAGAACATCCTTCTTCAGATAAGATGAACAAAACTGCACACAATACTCAAGGTGTGGTCTCGCCAAGGCCCTGTACAACTGCAGCAAGACATCCTTGCTCCTGTACTCGAATCCTCTCGCTATGAAGGCCAATATACCATTTGCCTTCTTAACCGCCTACTACACCTGCATGCTTACCTTCAGCGACTGGTGCACAAGGACACCCAGGTCTCGTTGCACTTCCCCTTTTCCCAATCTATTGCCGTTCAGATAATAATCTGTCTTCCTGTTTTTGCCACCGAAGTGGATAACCTCGCATTTATCCACATTATACTGCATTTGCCATGCATCTGCCCAATCACCCAACCTGTCCAAATCATACTGGAGTTTCTCGGCATCCTCCTCACAGCACACACGCCCACCCAGCTTTGTGTCATCTGCAAACTTGGAGATATTACATCTAGTTCCCTCGTCTAGATCATTTATATGTATTGTGAATAGCTGGGGTCCTAGCACCAATCCCTGCGGTGCCACACTAGTCACTGCCTGTCACTCGGAAAAAGACCCATTTATTCCAACTCTTTCCTTCCTGTCTGCAAGCCAGTTTTCTATCCAGGTAGGGTACCTTACCCCCAATCCCGTGTGCTTTAACTTTGAACGCTAATCTCTTATGCGGGACCTTATCGAAAGCCTTCTGAAAGTCCAAATACACCACATCCACTGGTTCTCCCTTATCTATTATACCAGTTACATCCTCAAAAAATTCCAGTAGATTAGTCAAGCATGATTTACCTTTTGTAAATCCATGTTGACTTTGTCCGATCCTGTCACTGTTTTCCAAGTGCTCTGCTATTACATCTTTTATAATGGCCTCTAGCATTTTCCCCACTACCGATGTCAGACTTACCTGTCTATAATTCCCCGTTTTCTCTCTACCACCTTTTTTAAATAGTGGGGTTACATTAGCTATCCTCCAATCCATGGGAACTGTTCAAGAGTCCATAGAATTTTGGAAGATGACCAGCAATGCATCTACTATTTCTAGGGCCACTTCCTTAAGTACCCTAGGATGTAGATTATCAGGCCCTGGGGATTTATCGGCCTTCAATCCCATCAAATTTCCCTAACAGCATTTCCCTACAAATACTGATTTAATTCAATTCCTCCCTCTCATTAGACCCTATGTTCCCCGACATCTCTGGGAGGTTATTTGTGTCCTCCTTTGTGAAGACAGAACCAAAGTATGTATTTAATTGGTCTGCCATTTCTTTGTTCCCCATTATAAATTCCCCTGATTCTGACTACAAGGGACCTACGCTTGACTTCACCAATCTTTTTCTTTTCACATATCTATAGAAGCTTTTACAGTCAGTTTTTATGTTCCCTGCATCTTGCTCATCAACCAGTATTCTCGCGGGAGGGTTTGCTAGTGCTGTTGGGGAGGGTTTAAACTAGCTTGGCAGGGGGATGGGAACCTAAGTATAGAGTCAATAGGGAGGGAAGAAAAACTGGAATTGGAAAACAAAAACATAGAAAGTAAATTGGAAGGACAGAGGAATCAAGGGCTAGATAGTAGTCAACAAGGAGGTTTGCCTGTACTAAATGGTATATACTTCAACACAAGGAGTGTAGAGAACAAGGCAGATGAGCTGAGGACACAGGTAGATACTTGGGACTATGATATTATAGCTATTACAGAGACATGGCTGAAAGAGGGGCAGTTATGGCAGCTGAACATTCCTGGTTACAGGATTTTCAGACAGGATAGAGAGGGAGTTAAAAAGGGAGGGGGGGTCGCGGTATTGATTAAAGAAACTATTACAGCTGTGAGGAGGGATGATATGTTGGAGGGATCATCAAAAAAGGCCATATGGGTCGAATTGAAAAACAAAAAAGGGGCGATCACACTGCTGGGAGTGTACTACAGACCCCCAAACAGTGAGAGGGAGATAGAAGAACAAATATGTAGACAGATTTCTGAGAAGTGAAAAAACTATAGGGCAGTAATAGTAGGGGATTTCAACTACCCCAATATTAACTGGGATAAAATTAGTGTGAAGGGTATAGAATGCAGAATTCCTAAAATGCATCCAGGAGAACTTTTTTAGCCAGTATGTAGCAAGCCCAACAAGGGAGGGGGCGGTTCTGGACTTAGTCTTAGGGAATGAAGCTGGGCAGGTAGAAGGCATATCAGTGGGGGAGCATTTTGGTGCTAGTGACCATAATTCTGTTAGATTTAAGGTAGTTATGGAAAAGGACAAGGATAGACCAGGAATAAAAATTCTAAATTGGGGCAAAGTAAATTTTGCTAAGCTCAGAGGGGATTTAGCCATAGTGGACTGGAAACAGCTACTTGAAGGTAAATCAGTGTCGGAGCAGTGGGAGGCATTCAAGGAGGAGATCCGGAGGGTTCAGACCAAACATGTGCCCTTAAAGAAAAAAGGTGGGACGAACAAATCTAGAGCCCCCTGGATGTCTAGGGACATACAGGGTAGGATAAAGAAAAAAAGGGAGGCGTATGACAGATACCGAGGGCTAAATACTCCAGAATCTTTAGAGGAGTACAGAAAGTGCAGGGGTGCAATTAAAAAGGATATTAGGAAAGCAAAGAGAGAGCATGAAAAATTTTTGGCAAGTAAAATCAAGGAAAACCCAAAGATGTTTTATAAATATATTAAGAGTAAGAGGATAGCTAAAGAAAGGTTAGGGCCTATTAGAGATCATGAGGGTAATCTGCGTGTGGGGGCGGGAGACGTCGGTAGGGTTCTTAATGAATACTTTGCGTCTGTTTTCACAAAGGAGAGGGGCGAAGCAGACATTGCTATCGAGGCGGAGGAGTGTGAAATATTAGATGAAATAAACATAGTGAGAGAGGCAGTATTAAGGGGTTTAGCAGCTTTAACATTGGATAAATCCCCAGGCCCGGATGAAATGTATCCCAGGCTGTTAAGTGAAGCAAAAGAGAAAATAGCAGAGGCCCCGACCATCATTTTTCAATCCTCTCTGGCTTCAGGTGTGGTGCCGGAGGACTGCTAATGTGGTACCCTTGTTTAAAAAGGGAGAAAAGGATAGACCGAGTAATTACAGGCCAGTCAGCCTAACCTCGGTGGTGGAAAAATTAGTGGAAAGAATTCTGAAGGACAGGATAAATCTTCATTTAGAAAGACACGGATTAATCAAGGATAGTCAGCACGGATTTGTTAAGGGAAGGTCGTGTCTGACAAACTTGATTGAATTTTTGGAGGAGGTAACAAGGAGGGTAGATGAGGGTAGTGCATTTGATGTAGTGTATATGAACTTTAGCTAGGCTTTTGATAAGGTTCCACATGGCAGACTGGTCACAAAGTTAAAAGCCCATGGGATCCAGGGCAAAGTGTCAAGTTGGATTCAAAACTGGCTGGGAGACAGGAAGCAGAGGGCAATGGTTGATGGGTGTTTTTGTGACTGGAAGGCTGTTTCCAGTGGGGTTCCGCAGGGCTCAGTACAAGGTCCCTTGCTTTTTGTGGTACATATCAACAATCTAGACTTGAATATAGGGGGTATGATTAAGAAGTTTGCAGATGATACTAAAATTGGCTGTGTGGTTGATACTGAAGGAGGAAGCTGTAGACTGCAGAAAGTTATCAATAAATTGGTCAGGTGGGCAGAACAGTGACAAATGGAATTCAATCCGGAGAAGTGTGAGGTAATGCATTTGGGGAGGGCTAACAAGGAAAGAGAATACACATTAAATGGTAGGACACTGAGTAATGTAGAGGAACAAAGGGACCTTGGAGTGCATGTCCACAGATCCCTGAAGGTAGCAGGCCAGGTAGATAAGGTGGTTAAGAAGGCATACGGAATGATTGGCTTTATTAGCCGTGGCATAGAATACAAGAGCAGGGGGGTTATGCTTCAACTGTATAAAACACTAGTTAGGCCTCAGCTAGAGTACTGCGTGCAGTTCTGGTCACCACATTACAGGAAAGATGTGATTGCACTAGAGAGGGTACAGAGGAGATTTACAAGGATGTTGCCGGGAGTAGAGAATCTTAGCTCTGAGGAAAGACTGGATAGGCTGGGTCTGTTTTCCTTGGAACAGAGGAGGCTGAGGGGAGACCTTATTGAGGTGTATAAAATTATGAGGGGCCCAGATAAAGTGGATAGAAAGGACCGATTTCCCTTAGCAGAGGGGTCAAAAACCAGGGGGCACAGATTTAAAGTAATTGGTGGAAGGTTTAGAGGGGATTTGAGGGGAAATTTCTTCACCCAGAGTGTTGTGGGGGTCTGGAACTCACTGCCTGAAAGGGTGGTAGAACCAGGAACCCTAACCGCATTTAAAAAGTACTTGGATGTGCACTTGGGATGCTGTAACCTGCAGGGCTATGGACCAAGAGCTGGGAAGTGGGATTAGGTTGGATAGCTCTTTGTTGGCCGGCGAAGACACGATGGGCCGAAATGGCCTCCTTCCATGCTGTAATTTTCTACGATTCTATGATGATGAACACCTTGAAGAGATTCCAGTCTGTAACTCACTCCTGGGTATCTGTTATTTCTATATATAAACCACCCCGATCCCCTTGATTAGATTCCAGCCTATAGCTCCCTCCCAGGTATCTGTTATTCTAAAAATAATCCACCCCGAAACCCTCAATTAGATTACAACCTGCAACTCAATCCTGGGTATCTGTTATTCTATATATAAACCACCCGATCCCCTCGGTTAGATTCCATCCTTTTAATTCACTCCCAGGTATCTGTTACTTTATATGGAAACCACATTAACACCTTGATTGGATTCCAGTCTGTAACTCACTCCCAGGTATCCGTTATTCTATATAAAAACTACCAGAACCCCTCGATTAGGTTCCAGCCTGTAACTCACTACTGGGTATCAGTTATTCTATATATAAATCCCCACTGAGCACCTGGATTAGATTCCAGCCTGTAACTCACTCCTGGGTATCTGTTATTCTATATATAAACCACCCGATCCCCTCAATTACATTCCAGCCTGTAACTCACTCCCGGGTGCCTGTTATTATTCTATATATAAACCACCCGATAGTCATAAGAGTTATAGGGGGAAAAATTCAGTTGTTTGCACCTCCCGTTAGTGCCTTAAGAGGGCGCTAATGGGGCACAAAGCAGCTAGCACCCGGGCGTGGCGATGTCTGCGCCGCTCGCAAAATCGACCAGACATTTTGCGGCGACACTAAACAATACCGCCCCGATCTCCTGCACCCACAGATCTTGACATCAGTCAAGCGTGCAATGCCCTTGTGGTGCCCTTGACCGGATATTGAGTGGCGATCCCCTCCTTTCCGCCTGGCACAAGTAACGACAAGTAGACTGGAACGTTTCCCAGTCGGTGTGGGGCTGTCGGGGGGGGCGCTATTTAAAGGCGGCCTCTTCCTGGCTTCTTCTGTGGTAGATGTTTTTGCACCACTCGTTCTGACAGAGAGAGAGATTCTGAGCGAGAGAAGGAGAGACTTCTGCAGAGAGTCAACGCTGTGTGAAGCAGTTTTGGCTACTGAGCATCACTTTGCAGGTACTTTTGGATTTTGGCCTTCATTACTTTGATTACCAAGAGACTGTGTGGGCTGCACTGATTGGGGGCGTCGTCCTGCGCCTGCAGATTCGGATGCAACAGAGACGCAGAGAGAGAGTGGCAATCATGGCCAGACGGAGGAGGGCCAACAGGCCTCTGTACAGGAGGCCTTACCCTCCCAGGGTGTTTCGCCAACAATTCTCCTACATTAATTTGTCTGAGGAGCAGTGCTTGCGCAGGCTGTACTTCAGCAAGGAGGTGGTCACTGAGCTCTGCCACCTGCTGCAGCCAGATCTGCAGCCTGTACTGAGGACCAGGGTGTATTGATTTCTTTGTGGGTTCAATGACGAGACATTTATGAAAGAGAATGTCTTTTAATCTAAAGTCTGTTCAACTCTTTATACAGCATTACAGGAGACACCATGCTAGTGATCCATCTAGAATGAAACTGAAACTAAACTCAACTGCTTGTCTCTGTCACATGCCCTCTGCTGGTCAGGCATAAGTAATCAATACATGCAAACATGCTGGTAAGGCATCATAATCAAACAGGCAAATACCATCACTATTTGCTGATATCATTACATCTCCTTTTCTTAAAACAAAAGTATTTTACTTTTAACTAACAACATGTTTTCTTTGTATTAATCTGCATTTTAACTGTAACACTTAATGAACTTACATTATCATTATCATGATCAAGGTTTTTTAACCTTGCTTTGTGTGTTCACATGAAATATGTAAATACACTAGAATTTGAAGAAAGAATAAGATAACATTACTTCCTTCTATAACAATAGTCCTTAAATTTGCTCAATGAGTCTCTCAGGAGGCTTCACGCGTCTTGAGGATTTTCTGATTGATTGTCCTTGAATCTGAGTTGTTGCCTCAGATGATGTTTTCTCAGCTGTGTGATCAGGTTGTTCAACAGTATCAGTCTTTTGACTTGCTGTGTGATCAGGTTGTTCAACAGTATCAGTCTTTTGAACTGCTGTGGCTGGTCCCATGAGAAGATCCTGACGATTTCTTCTCAGAACAGCACCCTCATCTGTCTGAATGGTGTATGATCTTGGTTGAACTTCACTCAGGACAGTTCCCTTCTGAGTCCATATGTTTGTTTTGTCTTTGAACCTTACTTGGTCACCAGTGTGGAGTTCAGGTAGGTTTTGTGTTCCTCTGTCATAGTAGTACTTTTGCTTTTCTTTCTGTTGCTCTTTAAACTTCCTCACTTTCTCCCCCTCTTTTGTTTTCAGGAGGTTCTCCGGGATGGGTAGGTTTGACCTTAGCCGACGTCCCATAAGGAGTTGGGCTGGTGACTTACCACACTCGAGCGGCGTTGTGCGGTATACAAGCATGCTCTGGTAGAAGTCAGTTCCACTGTCTTTTGCCTTGTACATCAGTCTTTTCACTGTCTGGACCGATTTTTCCACTAGTCCATTGGACTGTGGATAGTGAGGACTTGACGTTGTGTGAACAAAGTCCCACTGTTTGGCAAAGTGTCGGAAACTTGCATTGTAAAACTGGGGTCTGTTGTCTGGAAGACCTCGCTTGCCACGCCATGTCTGGAGAATATGGCTTTCATACATGTTATCACAGCATCTGCAGTGGTGGTGTACAGTCTACAAACCTCTGGATACAGGGAGTAATAGTCTGTTACTACAAGATAGTCCTTCCCTTGACATACGAATAGGTCAGTGCTTACCTTCTGGTAAGGTCTGTCTGGTGCTGGGTGTGGCTTTAGTGGTTCTACCGGATTGCTTGCTCGATATTTCAGGCATATTGTGCAGTTTGACACCTCATTTGTCACATCTTGGTTGATTCGTGGCCAGTATATCACCTCTCGTGCTCTTTTCTTACACTTTTCGATTCCCAGATGTCCTCCATGGATCCTTTTTAGCATCTCTTTTCTGAGACTCTTTGGGATAACTATTTTACTTCCTTTGTAGATGATGTCTTCGACCACTGATAGTTCCGCCCTGCAGTTCCAGTACTCTGCCATGTCAGGTGAGCAGTCTTGCTTCATGTTGGGCCATCCATCCAAGATGCTTTTTCTCAGTCGTCTCATTGTTTCATCTTTGTTCGTCTCAGTCTTTATGAGCTCCATTTTTGCATCTGCTATGGGCGGTGCACTTGTGACCATGTCCACGTAGGCATTCATTTTTTCATCCATTTTGGTGTTTGCGGGCTCACTTGGGTCAACAGCTCTGGACAACGTGTCTGCTATATACATCAGCTTACCCGGTGTGTACGCAACATTCAGTGTATAGCGTTGCAGCCTGATCATCATTCTTTGTATTCTAAGCGGACAGCTATTTAGTGGCTTTTGGAACAATGCAATCAAGGGCTTATGGTCAGTCTCTACACTGATTGCTTGTCCTGCCACAAACTGGTGAAATCTTTCACAGGCGTATGTGATGCTGAGCAACTCCTTTTCTATTTGAGCATATCACGTCTCCGCGTCTGTCATTGAGCGCGATGCATATGCAATAGGTTGCCAGTAGTCATATTTTTGCAGAAGAACGGCACCGAGCCCACTCTGTGATGCATCTGATGATATCTTGATGGGTCTCGCTGGGTCATAAAACCTCAGAACTGGTTCCTCTGTGAGCAGTTTCTTTAGATCGCTCCATGACTTCTCATGCTCATGATTCCATTCCCATTCTATGTTCTTTTCAGTTAGTCTTCTCAGTGGCGCCATCTTTTCTGAGAGGTTGGATATGAATTTACCCATGTAGTTGATCATTCCATTAAACCTCTGCATGTCCTTTTTGCATTGTGGCTTTGGCATATTCTCAATGGTGGACACCTTTCTGGGATCTGGTCTGATGCCCTCACTGCTAAGGATATCTCCCACGAATGTCAGTTCTGTCACCCCGAGCTGGCATTTCTCTCTATTCAGCTTCAGGTTTGTTTTCCTTGTTGCTTCCACCACTTTTTTCAGTCTCTCGTCATGCTCAGTTCTTGTGGTTCCCCATACTATGATGTCATCCATTGATGTATCAACTCCCTCCAGATGCTCATAGATCATATGGATTGTTTTGTGATACACTTCAGGAGCTGAGGCAATGCCAAATGGTAACCTTAGGAATCTGTATCTGCCAAATGGACTGTTGAACGTGCACAGTCTTGAACTTGCTTCGTCCAATTTCATCTGCCAAAATCCTGATGATGCATCTAACTTGCTGAAATACTTTGCATTTGCAAACTGTGCCATGATTTCCTCACGTGTAGGAAGCTTGAAGTGCTCTCTCTTTATTGCTCTGTTTAGATCTCTTGGATCCAGGCAAATTCTGAGCTTTCCATTCTTTTTGTCCACAACGACGAGGGAACTCACCCACTCAGTTGGCTCATCTAACTTCTGAATCACGTTCAGGCTTTCCATCCTGTCCAAATCTGCCTTCAGTTGCTTTTGAAGAGCAAACGGAACTTTTCTGCATGGATGTATGACCGTTGGCATACTTTTATCTACTCTGATCGTGTGTTCTCCTGGCAGGCAGCCTAGACCCTGAAATAGGTCGTTGTACTCTTTCATGAGTTCATCATAGACTGTCACTCCTTCGCTTTCCACAACGAGGACTCTCTTTACCAGGTTCAGTCTCTCACAGGCTTTTAAACCTAGTATGGCTTGCACATCCTTTGGCACCACGATTAATGCTAGCGTGTGCTCTCTGTCCTTGTGTGTTACTTTGACAATGCATCTTCCTTTCACTGGTATATCAGTACCTGAGTATCCTGTCACTTTCACTTTTATTCCATGTATCTTTGGTCTGGGTCTAATTTTCTTAAAATCAGTCTCTGATATCACATTAACTTGTGCTCCAGTATCCAATTTAAATGGAATATGTATGTCATTCACTTTTAGTGTCAACATCCAGTCTCTTTCTTCTTTTTTGTTTTCAGACACAACATCTACATTGAACTCCTCTATCTCGCTTTCATCTACTGTATGGACCTTGCTTTGTTGCGCTTGGTTCTTACAGCAACGGGCATAATGGTTGTTTTTGTTGCAACTATTGCATGTTTTACCATATGCTGGACACTTTTTTGGTGTATGCTGTGTACCGCATCGACTACATGACTTTCGATTGTCCCTTTCATTTTCGTTCGCTGGCCACACCTCTTTTTTCACATTGGCGCTCTTTTTGTTAAACGGTTTGTATCTGTTCTTTCTCACTGCATCCACGTTGCAGCTATTGTCACTGAACAGCTCCTTTGCCTGCAACTTCACAGTCTCTGTAGCCCTACACAGTGCTATGGCTTTTCCCAGGTCTAGATCTTGCTCTCTTAGCAGTCTTTACCTTAGACCATTATTCAGAATACCACACACCAGTCTGTCTTTTATCAGCGAGTCTATCAGTCCCCCAAATTCACACGATTTGCTTCTGTTTCTCAGTTCAGTCACATATTGATCAATAGTCTCACCCGTTTTCTGTACACATGTGAAAAATCTGTGCCTCTCAAATGTCACGTTACGTTTAGGTATGCAGTAGGCCTCAAACTGTTCCATTATTTTATCTCGCTTCATTTTGTCTCCATCAGCAGCGAATGTGAAGTTATTATACACCTCCAGCACTTCATCACCCACGACATGTAAGAACAGTGACGATTTCTTTTTATTACTTTTCTCGTCAGCTCCGATTGCCGCTAAATACAATTCCAAACGTTGTTTGAATCTCCTCCAATTTTCAGCCACATTACCTGTCAACTGAAGCTTCGCCGGTGGGAGTAAACCTTCCATTTTTCACTTCGTTAGCTATTCTCTAATGGTAAGTAACGATGTTCTCTTTTGGCTTGCTGGAGAGCTGATTTCACTGGGTAGCTTACTTGCCACTATCTCGTCGAGTTGCTAACTTCAGATTTTTCCTCTTCATCTCTTTCAATCACTTCTGATACCATGTATTGATTTCTTTGTGGGTTCAATGACGAGACATTTATGAAAGAGAATGTCTTTTAATCTAAAGTCTGTTCAACTCTTTATACAGTATTACAGGAGACACCATGCTAGTGATCCATCTAGAACGAAACTGAAACTAAACTCAACTGCTTGTCTCTGTCACATGCCCTCTGCTGGTCAGGCATAAGTAATCAATACATGCAAACATGCTGGTAAGGCATCATAATCAAACAGGCAAATACCATCACTATTTGCTGATATCATTACACAGGGCATCTCTGTCAGTGGCAGTGAAGGTCACAGTTGCTCTGAACTTTTATGCCACCGGCTCCTTTCAAGCAGCTACTGGGGACATTGCCAATATCTCCCAGTTCGCGGTCCATTGCTGTATCCGTCAGGTCACAAATGCCCTCTATAAAAGGAGGCCCCAGTACATCTCTTTCCCAATGACCTGGGCCAAACAGCATGAACGCGCATTGGGCTTTGCGAGGATAGCGGGCTTCCCCATGGTGCAGGACGTCATTGACTGCACGCATGTGTCATTGACTGCACGCATGTGCCATTGCGTGCACCGCATGAGAATGCAGAGGATTTCCGCCACCGAAAGCGATTCCACTCCTTAAACGTCCAGTTGGTCTGTGACCACAGACAGCTGATACTCGCCGTCAATGCCCACTATCCTGGCAGCAGCCATGATGCTTTCATCCTGCGCCAGACTGCTGTGCCAGAACTTTTCCCAACACTCCCGCTGAGCTGCGGTACAATGAGAGCCATCTCGCCACCAGGAACATCATTGAGCAGACGATCGGCGTGATCAAGCAATGGTTCCACTGTCTGGACCATTCAGGAGGAGCCCTGCAATACTCGCCTCAGCGAGTCTCTCTCTTCATAGTTGTGTGCTGCATTCTTCATAACCTGGCAATCCTCAGGACCCAGCCAATGCCACCAGGCCTTGGAGCACCACCGGAGGTGGTGGAGGAAGAGGAGGAGGATGATCAGCAGCAGCACCAAGGCGGGAGGGAGGCCCACAATGTTGAAACTGGAAGGGCCATCCATCAACGACTGATAACAAGCCACTTCTAGGCCCCTGCTGAGGAAATGGCTTCTGCCATGGAGAACAACATGAATGAAACCAACCCGCAACCCCTAAGCCGGCCAAGGCAGCAATGAGTCCAAAGACCAAACGTACATTTTGAATACAAAAACTTATTTATTTTACAAGCTCTGTGTGTGTCATTTCTTCATGGCAAACTAATAGAAACAAACACAAAAAATAATTCATTAACATAACTGGTTCTCACAACCTGGAGATAATGTCCAAAACACTAAACAAAAGTTTGAACGCGAATCTCGGCCTTTAATAAAAAATTGACCAACATTTCGTCAAACCTCCTACTTTTTGCCCTTTGAGGGTGATCTCCTTCCCTTGCGCACTTCCCCCCTTCCCACCCTACTGCTCCTCCGTAATGGGACCCCAGTGGCTGCAGCAAGGCTGGTGGAAGGCTGCTGATTGTCAGAACCTGAGACTACAGATGCCCTTGAAGGACACCCTCGACCAGCTCTGGGCCTGGAGGGCCCGGCTGCAGACTGCACCAACTCTGCATGGGCGGCAGCAGTCTGTCCTACAGGTGGTGGCAAGTGCAGTGGAGAAGTGACAGTGGTGGCAGCAGGAATGCTGTCATCTTGAGAGAGGACAGCAACTCCATGCTCGACCGACACACTGGCACTCCCACAGAGCAGCACTTCAGCATCTGGAGCAATCTGCTGGAGAACAGATTGCTGGCCTGCTGCAGCGTGGTGAGAGTCCCGGGGCAATGTTGCTGAACCAGCGAGAATTGCAGCAGTCAGTGCTTGCGTGACCTCAATCTGAGTCTGCATGAGAACAGTCTGAGATAGGATCGCGGCAGCCACTGACTGAATTGCAGCACTAAGCTACAGCGAAGTGCTCCACACTCCTTGCCAGTGCTTCAATGCATTCGGGCACCCTTTCCACTGCACCCATGAGCTGAGTGTGCATGTTCACCACCTGTGTGTTCATTTCATAGAAACATAGAAGATAGGAGCAGGAGTAGGCCATTCAGCCCCTCGAGCCTGCTCCACCATTCAATGAGATCATGGCTAATCATCCAAATTCAGTACCCTGTCCCTGCCTTCTCTCCATATCCCTTGATCCCTTTAGCCTTAAGAAATATATCTAACTCCTTCTTGAATATACTTAATGAATTGGCCTCTACTGCCTTCTTTGGTAGAGAATTCCACAGTTTCACCACTCTCTGGGTAAAGAAATTCCTCCTCATCTCTGTCCTAAATGGCTTACCCCTTTATCCTTAGACTGTGACCCCTGGTTCTGGACTCCCCGACCATCGGGAACATCCTTCCAGCATCTAGTCTGTCTAGTCCTGTTAGAATTTTATAAGTTTCGATGAGATCCCCACTCATTCTTCTAAACTCCAGCGAGTACAAGCCCAATCGACTCAATCTCTCCTCGTACGTCATTCCTGCCATCCCAGGTATCAGCCTGGTGAATCTTTGCTGCACTCCTTCCATGGCAAGAACATCCTTCCTCAGATAAGGCGACCAAAACTGCACACAATACTCAAGATGTGGTCTCACCAAGGCCCTGTACAACTGCAGCAAGACATCCTTGTTCCTGTACTCGAACCCTCTCGCTATGAAGGTCAACATACCATTTGCCTTCTTAACCGTCTGCTGCACCTGCATGCTTACTTTCAGCGACTGGTGCACAAGGACACCCAGATCTCGTTGCACTTCCCCTTCTCCCAATCTATTGCCATTCAGATAATACTCTGCCTTCCTGTTTTTGACACCAAAGTGGATAACCTCGCATTTATCCATGTTATATTGCATCTGCCATGCTTCTGCCCAATCACCCAACCTGTCCAAATCATACTGGAGTTTCTCAGCATCCTCCTCACAGCACACACGCCCACCCAGCTTTGTGTCATCTGCAAACTTGGAGATATTACATCTAGTTCCCTCGTCCAGATCATTAATATATATTGTGAATAGCTGGGGTCCTAGCACCGATCCCTGCGGTACCCCACTAATCACTGCCTGCCACTCGGAAAAAGAGCCATTTATTCCAACTCTTTGCTTTCTGTCTGCCAACCAATTCTCTATCCAGGTCAATACCCTGCCCCCAATCCCATGTGCCTTAATTTTACACGCTAATCTCTTATGCGGGACCTTACCGAAAGCCTTTTGAAAATCCAAATACACCACATCCACTGGTTCTCCCTTATCTATTTTACCAGTTACATTCTCAAAAAATTTCAGCGATGAGCCGCTCCTCCTCTGCGTCCAGTGCAGCAGAACTCACTGGCCTACTCTCCCTCCGGGGAGAAGGCCCCCGAGCTTCCCTAGCCACATCGCATTGCTGCAGCTCGCTGGGTCCCGGAGCTTCACCCTCATCAGACCCTTCCCCTCTGCTCCCCTCCAGGGAAGACGTGGTCCCAGTGTGGACATGGGCTTCCTCGGGAGAGGGTGACGCTGAGGCTCCGGCTTCCTCTTCCTCCTCGCCTGCGGCTTCGCTCCCACTGGCAGCTTGAGGGCCCGTCTCCTCACCTGGTGAATCACCATCTGAAAGCAGGGAGGTACAAGAGTGGCTTTAGCGTGAGGACAGGGGGGCAGTAAGGGAGGAAGGAGTGGAGCGATTTAGTAAGTTGGATTGAAAATGTCAAAGGCTGTTGTTGTGAGGGACAAGTGGAATGAGAGAGGACAAAAAGGTGATGACCTTACCATTGCCGTCCAGAACAGGGTCGGCCTCTCCAGGGGTGACTGGACCAACTCACCTGGCTTGCCACAATCCTGTGGACGTGCCTCAAGATCGCTGAGGGATTTCAGCTGTGGCCGCCCTCCACCCGTCTGTTGCTGCTGTCTCCTGTTATGAGATAGCTTGGCCTGCAAGAGAAAGGACAGCGTCTGAATAAATATACAGCCTGATGTGCTTCCCATGGTTGAATAGCCCTTAATGTAAGCAGCCATGGTCTTGCCTGATGTGCCTCCCATAGTTGAATAGCCCTTAATGTAAGCAGCCATGGTCTTGCCTGATGTACCTCCCATAGTTGAATAGCCCTTAATGTAAACAGCCATGGTCTTGCCTGATGTGCCTCCTATAGTTGAATAGCCTTTACTGTATGCAAAGTGTGCAATGTGCACCTGTGTTTCATGAGGAGGCCGTAGGTGTTGGATGAGTGTTGGGCATTGGGGTTTTAAGACCCTCTGGCCGTAGAGTGAGGTTGAGATGGAGGGATGGAGAGGTATTGAAAGAAAGCCACTCACCCTGACGACCCGAGTGAGGTCATTGAACTTTTTGCGACATTGAGTATGGGTCCTGGGCACCATGCTCCTGGAGGAGATGCTCTGAGCCACCTCCCTCTACACTCCTCTGTACTCGCGCAGCAAAGGCCTCCTGCCACTCTCGGGTAGAGTATAGATCTTCTGTGCTCCACCGCACCAACCAGAGCCTCCAAGGCCCGCTCGCTGAAGCGCTGAGCTCGTTCTCTCACCCTCTCCATAGTCCTTGGCTGGAAAATGTAGTCCCAGGTCTCTCCAGGCCGAGATTCAAGGTTCCAATGAGCAGGGTGTGGCTGGAGAGCAAGATCGACACTCCCCTTTAAGGACTGTCCGGCGCCAGTGTATCTGTGTTCCATCGTTAACTGACATCACCTGCGCTGCGCTGCGCCCGCACTCTGAGTTAGCGCCTCGCTCCTCGGCCTTTGCGCCTTAAGACAGGTGTGCAGCACCCGATTTAGCGCTCCAATCACCTCCAGGGGTGATAAAAGCCAAGTTTGCAGTCGGAGGTGATAATTAGCGCCAGGTGCTAAATTTGCGCCCGGCCGATAATCACGCCCCAAACGGGGCGATACTGAATTTCTCCCCCATAGAGTTATACAGCACAGAAAGAGGCCCTTCGGCCCATCGCGTCTGCGCCGGCCATCAAGCCCTGTCTATTCTAATCCCATTTTCCAGCACTTGGTCCGTAGCCTTGTATGCTATGGCGTTTCAAGTGCTCATCTAAATGCTTCTTGAATGTTGTGAGGGTTCCTGCCTCTACCACCCTTTCAGGCAGTGAGTTCCAGATTCCAACCACCCTCTGGGTGAAAAAGTTTTTCCTCAAATCCCCTCTATACCTCCTGCCCCTTACATAGAAACATAGAAGATAGGAGCAGGAGTAGGCCATTCGGCCCTTCGAGCCTGCTCCGCCATTCAACGAGATCATGGCTGATCATCCAAACCCTAGCACCCGGTCCCTACACCGACAGCCATCCCACCCAAGCCCTATCCCCGTAACCCCACGTATTTAATCCCCCCTAACACTAAGGGTCAATTTTTATTTTTTTTATTTTTTATCATGGCCAATCAACCTAACCCGCACGTCTTTGGACACCTTGAAACTATGGCCCCTGGTTATTGGCTCCTCTACTAAGGGAAAAGTTCCTTTCTATCTACCCTATCTATGCCCCTCATAATTTTGTACACCTCAATCAGGTCCCCCCTCAGCCTTCTCTGCTCTAAGAAAAACAACCCCAGCCTGTCCAGTCTCTCTTCATAGCTGAAGCGTTCCAGCCCAGGTAACATCCTGGTGAATCTCTTCTGCACCCTCTCCAATGCAATCACATCCTTCCTATAGTGTGGCGACCAGAACTGCACACAGTATTCCAGCTGTGGCCTAACTAGTGTTTTGTACAGCTCCATCATAACCTCTCTGCTCTTATATTCTATGCCTCGGCTAATGAAGGCAAGTATCCCATATGCCTTTTTAACCACCTTATCTACCTGTCCTGCTGCCTTCAGGGATCTATGTACATGCACACCAAGGTCCCTCTGATCCTCTGTCCTTCCTAGGGTCCTACCATTCATTGTGTATTCCCTTGCCTTGTTAGTCCTCCCAAAATACATCACCTCACACTTTTCAGGGTTAAATTCCATTTGCCACTGTTCTGTCCATCTAACCATCCCATCTATATCGTCCTGTAGCCTGAGGCTTCCCTCCTCGCTATTTACCACTCCACCAATTCCACCAATTTTCGTGCCATCTGCAAACTTACTGATCATACCTCGATTACATTCAAGTCTGTAGCTCACTCCCGGGTATTTGTTATTCTATATATAAACCACACCGAAACCCTTGATTAGATTCCAGACTGTAACTCACTCCCGGGTATCTGTTATTCTATGTATAAACCACACCGAAACTCTTGATTAGATTCCAGCCTGTAACTCACTCCCGGGTATCTGTTATTTCTATAGATAAACCACACTGAAAACCTTGATTAGATTGCAAACAGTAACTCACTAACATCTGTTATGTTCATTAATAAATAGACATTCTTATTATGAACACAGCTAGCTTTTGCTAGTTACTTTATTGAGCACATGTGGACTAGGCACTGTATCTGTAGAGGCTTCCATCTTGACTGCTGCCTTGTGGGTAGCCTAGTGCCTCATGGGTAATGTAGTCTTAATATATATACAGCTGGGTAGTGTAGTCTTATACATACAGCTATATACAGCTCTACGCAGCGCTACGGCTCCACCTAGTGTCCACTATAGAATGACATGTTATTGACCACTACAACATCTATCTGCAGTTCTACGTATGAACCACCCGATCTCCTCGATTAGATTCAAGTCTGTAACTCACTCTCGGGTGTCTGTTATTCAATATATAAATCACCCTGAAACCGTCGATTAGATTCCAGCCTGTGACTCACTACTGGGTATACGTTATTCTATATATAAACCACACCGAAACCCTCGATTAGATTCCAGACTGTAACTCACTCCCGGGTATCTGTTGTTCTATATATAAATCACCGAATCCCCTTGATTAGATTCCAGCCTATAACTCACTCCCTGGTATCTGTTATTTCTATATATAAACCACACGAACCCCACAATTAGTTCGCAGCCTGTAACTCACTCCCGTGAATCTGTTATTCTATATATAAACCACCTGACCCCCTCAATTAGATGCCAGTCTGCAAATGACTCCTGGGTATCTGTTATTCTATATATAAACCACCCTGAAACCCTCGATTGGATTCCAGTCTGTAACTCTCTCCTGGGTATCCGTTATTCTATAGAGAAACCACCCTGAAACCATCGATTAGATTTTAGTCTGTAGCTCACTCCCAGGTATCTATTATTCTATATATAAACCACATGAACACCTCGAATATATTCCAGTCTGTAGCTCACTCCCAGGTATCTGTTACTCTATATATAAACCACCCGATCCCCTCGATTAGATTCCTGCCTGGAACTCGCTCCTGGGTATCTGTTATTCTATATATAAACCCCCGAACCCCTCGATTAGATTCCAGCCTGTAACTCACTCCTGGGTAACCGTTATTCTATATATAAATTACCAGAACCCCTCGATTAGATTCCAGTCTGTAACTGAGTCCCGGGTATCTGTTATTCTATATATAAACCAACCTGAAAGCCTCGATTAGATTCCAGTCTGTAACTCACTCCTGGGTATCTGTTATTCTATATATAAACTATCAGAACCCCTCGATTACATTCCAGCCTATAACTCACTCCTGGGTATCTGTTACTCTATAGATAAACCAACCTGAAACCCTCGATTATATTCCAGTCTGTAGTTCACTCCCAGGTATCTGTTACTCTATATATAAACCACCAGAACCCCTTGATTACTTTCCAGCCTGTAACTCACTAATGGGTATATATAAAACCCCCCGAACACTTTGATTAGATTTCAGTCTTTAACTCACTCCCGGGTATCTGTTATTCTATAGATAAACCACCCTGAAACCCTCGATTAGATTCCAGTCTGTAACTCACTCCCGGGTATCTGTTACTCTATATATAAACCACCCGATCCCCTCGATTAGATTCCAGCCTGTAACTCACTCCCGGGTATCTGTTATTCTATATATAAACCACTCGATCCCCTCGATTAGATTCCAGTCTGTAACTGAGTCCCAGGTATCTTTTATTCTATACATAAACCACCCTGAACCCCTCGATTAGATTCCAGTCTGTAACTCACTCACGTGTATCCGTTATTCTATATATAAACCACCCTGAAACCCTTGATTAGATTCCAGTCTGTAACTCACTCCTGGGTATCTGTTATTCTATATATAAACTATCAGAACCCCTCGATTCGATTCCAGCCTGTAACTCACTCCTGGGTATCTGTTATTCTATATATAAACCCACCAAACCCCTCGATTAGATTCCAGTCTGTAACTCACTCCTGGGTATCTGTTATTCTATATATAAACTATCAGAACCCCTCGATTCGATTACAGTCTGTAACTAACCCCCAGGTACAGGTAGACTATCCTTTATCCGAAAACCTTGGGACCAGCCGCGTTTCGGATTTCAGTATATTTCGGATTTCAGAAGGTATTACGGGGCAGCACCCCGTAAGCCACCACATTAATATTTCTGCAGCGAACCTTATGAATACCTGTATTCACACTGAGTGGGATAAATAAAGACTATAAATACTGTAGTTACAGGGATAAATACTCTAGTACAGTTTATTTGTAAGGAAAACATTCAATAAAACTTCAAACATATACAGGTACAAACTAAGCTAAATACCTGTACATATACATGCAGTAAAGGTACATTACATCTGGCTTGAGGATCTTGGAGAAGAGGGTACATCCGTGTTGTCATCGTCATCATCAGGTTGGAGTTGGACATCTGAAGATGGGCCAGGAACAGGATTCTCAAGTGATGAAGCAGCACTACGACAGACGGCCTTTTTAAAGATTTCTTCCAGTGTCATCTGTCTCATTAACATTGGTTTCTGTCTAAGCAGTCTCTCTTTAATTGAGTAAACTTGCATAATCGCTTGCTCACTGATAAATGCACGTTGTTCAAGGCCAGCAATTAACTGATCACACATTGTCACCATAGCGTCTATGGGGATTTTTTCACCTGTGTTCACAATGTCATCATCATCATCATCACTACTATCCTCATGCTTGTCTTTATTTAACACCATTTCAGCAATTTCCCCATCACTCAACGAATGCACAACAGGTGCATCATTGTCAATGTTCAGCACTTCTTCGATGTCAGCTTCCTCTAACTAATTTACACTTTCGGATGATAAACCTTTGGCGTAAGTAAGGAGGTTTGATATCATCATCTTCTCCTGACTGACAGGAAATCCTTCAAAATCTTCATCTGCAGGTCCATCTTCATCAAACATCATTGACGGCCAAAGCCTGTGCCAAGCATTTATTAATGTTGGTTTGTCAACATCGTTCCAAGCATTAGCAACTGCGTAAATGGCATTCTTAACATTGAACTCTTTCAGGAAGCTTTGGATTCCTATGCCTCTGTTGATTGCATCAAGCATAGAATTCAAAAAACATCTTTATACTTGCTCTTCATGGAGTGTAAAATTCCTTGGTCACAAGGCTGTATTAAAGATGTCACATTAGGGGGAAAGTTAATGCCGAAAACATAACTTTTCACAAGAAGTTCAGGAGGGGGCTGTGTGGAGCAGTTATCCAGGAACAATAAAATTTTGCAGTTTTCTTCCAGTCCAACTTGCCTGCAATGAGCTCGTGTCGCTGGTACGAAGTGGTTATTGAACCAGTGAGAAAATATTCCTCTGGTTACCCATGCTTGCTTGCTCGCATAATAATGCACAGGTAAATTGCATACACCTTTCAAACATCTCGGATGTTGGCTTTTTCCAATCACTACCAACTTTAACTTGTGTGTGCCTGCAGCATTGGCACACCCAAGAACAGTCAACCTGTCCTTAGCATCCTTAAAACCTGCTGGCGCACTCTCATCAGCCGTTGCTAATGTTTTTCTAGGAACGTAGCGCCAGAACAGAGCTGTTTCATCAGCATTGTAAATTTGTTCAAGACCGAGGTTTTCATCATATTATTTTGGCAAATTCGTCTATGTAATTTTCAGCTGCTTCATGATCAGCAGAAGCTTTTTCACCACAGATTTTCAGATATTTTATATCATGACGCTTCTTAAATTTATGCAGCCAACCTTCTGAATATTCACACTCAACTTCAATGTTCAGTTCTTCATGGTATATTCTAGCTTGTTTCATGACCATCAAACCAGTCAGTGGCACACGTTCACCTCTGCGTTGTCGAATCCACTCAATCAGCACACGGTCAAGATCTTCATTTTTTGCCCTATGCAATGTTTTCCTAATTTTCATTAGTTTATGGTCATCACTGTCAGTGTAAAACTTCAACAACTTGTCTTTCTGTTTCTTTAAGTCATATATGGTGGTAGTTCCCACACCATATTCTTCAGTAAGACGTCGCACAGACACACCACGATCAAGCTTCTGGAATAACTCCACTTTCTGCGATATCGATAATGCTTCTCACTGTTACCCATAGGGGTATCTGCAGCTCTTTTTAGCATTTTCACAAATCGCAAAAGACCAACAAATATCAAAGAGAGCAGCAGGCGCACGTGTGACAGCGCTGAGACACAACTGACGCCTCACACCTGCGTGGGTCAAGCATCGGCCGCGTCGGGTCATGTTTTGCGCCACTCGGGTCATGTTGTGCGCACGACTTACGCTCCACGAAAAAACTTTCGGTTTTCAGAGGTTTTCGGTTTTCGGAAGTGCGGATAAAGGATAGTCTACCTGTATCTGTTATTCTATATATATATAAACCCCCCGAACACCTCAATTAGATTCCAGCCTGTAACTTACTCCTGGGTAACCATTATTCTGTAGGAACGGAGGTTCCTAGCTGAAGAATTGAGATCGACGCAGAGAATCAAAAACAATAACATTTAATGAACAAACGAAGTTAAACAGTAAACTGCTGGATACAATGCAAATAGGTCTGGTCTGGTTGAAAGCCTCTCTAGAACTGCTAGAAGGTTCCGAGCACTGACCTCATGACGTCATCACATTCTTCCCGCCATTGGGGGATCACGTGACAGGCGGCATGACGTCATCACGTGGAGTAAAGGAAAGAAGCCATAGTACAGTTAACAGATGCATTAAAGGTGCAGCCCCCGGTTGCACTACATTGCTGTCAAAGGAATTATAAACAATTGTCCTGAATCCCCTGGTGGCTCCGCCACAATTCTATATATAAATTACCTGAACTCCTTTATTAGATTCCAGTCTGTAACTGAGTCCCAGGTATCTGTTATTCTATACATAAACCACCCTGAAAGCCTCGATTAGATTCCAGTCTGTAACTCACTCACGTGTATCCGTTATTCTATATATAAACTATCAGAACCCCTCGATTAGATTCCAACCTGTAACTCACTTCCAGGTATCTGTAATTCTATATATAATCCCCCCGAACCCCTCGATTAGATTCCAGTCTGTAATTCACAGAATCACAGAATCCCCACAGTGCAGATAGAGGCCATTTCGGCCCATCGAGCCTGCACCGACACATATCCCACCCTATCCCCGTAACCCCACGTATTTAATCCCCCTAACACTAAGGGTCAATTTATCATAGCCAATCAACCTAACCCGCACATCTTTGGACTGTGGGAGGAAACCGGAGCACCCGGAGTAAACCCACGCAAACACAGGGAGAATGTGCAAACTCCACACAGACAGTCGCCCGAGGCCGGATTCGAACCCGGGTCCCTGGCGCTGTGAGGCAACAGTGCTAACCACTATGCCACCACTATCCCAGGTATCTGTTATCCTGTAGGAATTCGGGTTGACCTCAGCAGGTATTGGACGAATGCCCACTAAATAATCGAGTTCGACTTCAGGAGAACAATAAATAAGTTCTTTAATGCAGGAAGCAGATGAAATACAGCAGGTAAGTGAGATGGTTGCAGGAGAGCCATAGAGTAGGTCTTTCCCCAGCGGGGACGCCACGAGGACTGAGTCCGCAGTCCTGTGGAGAGCGTGACGCTCGGCTGTGTTTTCCCGTGCTCCGGGCGTCACGTGACATACGTCGGCGCATCTACCCGGCACTGAGGCTGGCCGTTGCGGCCGAAGTCGCGAGTGTGAGAGGCACCCGGCACTGAGGCTGGCCGTTGCGGCTGAAGTCACAGGAGCGGGAGAGGCACCCGGCACTGTGGCTGGCCGTTGTGACCGTCGAGGGAGCGGACAGCCGAACTAAGCCAATTGGCGGATTCGTTTAGGTGCATCACGTGATGTCAGCATGCTAGGGCGCGTCTTAAAGGGGCAACGGCCCAAACAGGTAAGTTAAAGGGGCAACGGGCCAAACAGGTAAGTAATATACATACAGTTAGGTTAAAGTGAATTATGTATTTATATATGTAAGGGACACCCGGTGGAACCACCACAATTCTATATATAAACCACCTCGAAA
Organism: Somniosus microcephalus; assembly: GCF_052327205.1. Taxonomy (NCBI): domain Eukaryota; kingdom Metazoa; phylum Chordata; class Chondrichthyes; order Squaliformes; family Somniosidae; genus Somniosus; species Somniosus microcephalus. The sequence goes on along the minus strand of NC_141005.1, from coordinate 81,763,278 downwards.
CCCTCGATTAGATTCCAGACTGTAACTCACTCCCGGGTATCTGTTATTCTATATATAAACCACCCGATCCCCTCGATTAGATTCCAGTCTGTAACTCACTCTTGGGTATCTGTTATTCTATATATAATCTATCAGAATCTCTCGATTAGATTCCAGCCTGTAACTCACTCCCAGGTATCTCTAATTCTATATAAACCCCCCAAGCCCCTCGATTAGATTCCAGTCTGTAACTCACTCCCTGGTATCCGTTATTCTATAGATAAACCACCCTGAAACCCTCGATTAGATTCCAGGCTGTAGCTCACTCCCAGGTATCTATTATTTTTATACTCTATATAAACCACATGAACACCTCGATTATATTCCAGTATGTAGCTCACTCCCAGGTATCTGTTACTCTTTTTATAAGCCACCCAATCCCCTCGATTAGATTCCAGCCTGTAACTCACTCCTGGGTATCTGTTATTCTATATATAAACCCCCCCAACCCCTCGATTAGATTCCAGCCTGTAACTCACTCCCGGGTATCTGTTATTCTATATATAAACTACCAGAAACCCTCAATTAGATTCCAGTCTGTAACTCACTCCCGGGTATCCGTTATTTCTATATATAAACCACACGAACCCCACGATTAGATTCCAGTCTGTAATTCACTCCCGGGTATCTGTTATTTCTATATATAAACCACACGAACCCCACGATTAGATTCCAGTCTGTAATTCACTCCCGGGTATCCGTTATTCTATATATAAACCACCCGATCCCCTTGATTAGATTCCAGTCTGTAACTCACTCCCGGGTATCTGTTATTCTATAAATAAACTATCAGAACCCCTCGATTAGATTCTAGCCTGTAACTCACACCCGGGTATCTGTTATTCTTTATATAAACCAAACGATCCCCTCGATTAGATTCCAGCCTGTAACTCACTCCCAGGTATCTGTAATTCTATATATAAACCCCCGAACCCCTCGATTAGATTCCAGTCTGTAACTCACTCCCGGGTATCTGTTACTCTATATATAAACCACCCGATCCCCTCGATTAGATTCCAGCCTGTAACTCACTCCCAGGTATCTGTTATTCTATATATAAACCCCCGATCCCCTCGATTAGATTCCAGCCTGTAACTCACTCCCGGGTTTCTGTTATTCTATATATAATCTACTCGATCCCCTCGATTAGATTCCAGCCTGTAACTCACTCCCGGGTGTCTGTTATTCTATATATAATCTACCAGAGCCCCTCGATTAGATTCCAGTCTGTAACTGAGTCCCAGGTATCTGTTATTCTATACATAAACCACCCTGAACCCCTCGATTAGATTCCAGTCTGTAATTCACTCCCAGGTATCCGTTATTCTATATATAAACCACCCGATCCCCTCGATTAGATTCCAGACTGTAACTCACTCCCGGGTATCTGTTATTCTATATATAAACCAACCGATCCCCTCAATTAGTTTCGTAACTCACTCCCTGGTATCCGTTATTCTATAGATAAACCACCCTGAAAGCCTCGATTAGATTCCAGTCTGTAACTCACTCCCTGGTATCCGTTATTCTATAGATAAACCACCCTGAAAGCCTCGATTAGATTCCAGTCTGTAGCTCACCCCCAGGTATCTATTATTCCATATATAAACCACATGAACACCTTGATTATATTCCAGTATGTAGCTCACTCCCAGGTATCGGTTACTCTTTTTATAAGCCACCCGATCCCCTCGATTAGATTCCAGCCTGTAACTCACTCCCGGGTATCCGTTATTCTATATATAAACCACATGAACACCTCGATTCGATTCCAGTCTGTAACTCACTCCCAGTGATCTGTTATTCTATTGTGGCAAAGCCACCAACGGACTCCTGTATAAATGTATAACTGCCTTTAACAGAGTGCTACAGCACCTATGTTTGTTTACTGTATGTAAATAGCCGTTCTGGATAAGCCCCAGAATCAGCGCGATGATGTCATCACGTTGGTCACGTGACGCCCCGAATGGCGGGAAACGTGATGACGTCATGACGTCAGAGAGTGGGAGGTTCCCAACTCAGAGCTCGTGAAACCAGCACCAGAAAAGACCTGTTGATTATTTCTCCTGCATGCAACTGTTTGTTCTCTAATTTCTATTAAACATCGTTTTATTTACCGGACTGACTCGGCAGCACGGTGGCATAGTGGTTAGCACTGTTGCCTCACAGCGCCAAAGACCCGGGTTCGAATCCGGCCTGGGGCGACTGTCTGTGTGGAGTTTGCACATTCTCCCCGTGTTTGCGTGGGTTTTCTCCGGGTGCTCCGGTTTCCTCCCACAGTCCAAAGATGTGCGGGTTAGGTTGATTGGCTATGATAAATTGACCCTTAGTGTTAGGGGGATTAAATACGTGGGGTTACAGGGATAGGGTGGGATATGTGTTGGTGTAGGGGTTACGGGGATCGGGTGGGATATGTGTCGGTGCAGGCTCGATGGGCCGAAATGGCCTCTATCTGCACTGTGGGGTTTCTGTGATTCTGTGATTCTGTGACCTCAGTGCTTCAGTTAGGGATCTGACGATTCCTACACTATATATAAAAGCCTAAACCCCTCAATTAGATTCCAGCCTGTAACTCACTCCCGGGTATCTGTTATTCTATACATAAACCCCCCGAAACCCTCGATTAGATTCCAGCCTGTAACTCACTCCCGGGTATCTGTTATTCTATAGATAAACCCCCCGAACCCCTCGATTAGATTACAGCCTGTAACTCACTCCCGGGTATCTGTTATTCAATATATAAAGCACCCTGAAACCCTCGATTAGATTCCAGCCTGTAACTCACTCACAGGTATCTGTTATTCTATATATAAACCACCCCGAAACCCTCGATTAGATTCCAGACTGTAACTCACTCCCGGGTATCCGTTATGCTATATATAAACCACCCGATCCCCTCGATTAGATTCCAGCCTGTAACTCACTCCTGGGTATCTGTTATGCTATGTATAAACCACCCGATCCCCTTGATTAGATTCCAGACTGTAACTCACTCCCAGGTATCTGTTACTTTATATGGAAATCACATGAACACCTTGATTGGATTCTGTTGTGTATGTACCTTTAAGAGAGAACTGCTTTTATACTGTAGTACCGGCAGTGACCACACCTATATAAAGCCATAGCAGGCTTCTGTACGTTCAGTTCCAGCATACCCTCTGTTCAGTAAACACCTGTTATTATTGTTCTCCTGCAGTCCGTGTGTTATTGATACGGGAACACTACAGATTCCAGTCTGCAACTCACTCCCGGTTATCCATTATACTATTAATAAACGACCAGAATCCCTCGATTAGATTCCAGCCTGTAACTCACTCCCAGGTATCTGTTATTCTATATATTAACCATCCGATCCCCTCGATTAGATTACAGTCTGTAACTAACCCCCAGGTATCTGTTATTCTATATATATAAACCCCCCGAACACCTCGATTAGATTCCAGCCTGTAACTTACTGCCAGGTATCTGTAATTCTATATATAATCCCCCCGAACCCCTCAATTAGATTCCAGTCTGTAACTCACTCCCGGGTATCTGTTATTCTATATATAAACCTCACGAACCCCACGATTAGATTGCAGTCTGTAATTCACTCCCGGGTATCCGTTATTCTATATATAAACCACCTCAAAACCCTCGATTAGATTCCAGTCTGTAATTCACTCTTGGGTATCTGTTATTCTATATATAATCTACCAGAATCCCTCGATTAGATTCCAGTCTGTAACTCACTCCCTGGTATCCATTATTCTATAGATAAACCACCCTGGAACCCTCGATTAGATTCCAGTCTGTAACTCACTCCCAGGTATCCGTTACTCTTTTTATAAGCCACCTGATCCCCTCGATTAGATTCCAGCCTGTAACTCACTCCCAGGTATCTGTTATTCTATATATAAACCTCACGAACCCCATGATTAGATTCCAGTCTGTAATTCACTCCTGGGTATCCGTTATTCTATATATAAACCACCCAATCCCCTCGATTAGATTCCAGTCTGTAATTCACTCCCGGGTATCTGTTATTCTATATATAAACCCCCTGAAGCCCTCGATTAGATCCCAGCCTGTAACTCTCTCCCAGGTATCTGTAATTCTATATATAAACCCCCCGAACACCTCGATTAGATTCCAGCCTGTAACTTACTTCCAGGCATCTGTAATTCTATATATAATCCCCCCGAACCCCTCGATTAGATTCCAGTCTGTAACTCACTCCCAGGTATCTGTAATTCTATATATAAACCTCACGAACCCCACAATTAGATTCCAGTCTGTAATTCACTCCCGGGTATCCGTTATTCTATATATAAACCACCCAATCCCCTCGATTAGATTCCAGTCTGTAATTCACTCCCGGCTATCTGTTATTCTATATATAAACCCCCTGAAGCCCTCGATTAGATCCCAGCCTGTAACTCTCTCCCAGGTATCTGTAATTCTATATATAAACCCCCCCGAACCCCTCGATTACATTCCAGCCTCTAAATCACTCCCAGATATCTGTTATTCTATATATAAACCGCCCTGAAACCCTCGATAAGATTCCAGCCTGTAACTCACTCTTGGGTATCTGTTATTCTATATATAAACTATCAGAACCCCTCGATTAGATTCCAGCCTGTAACACACTTCCAGGTATCTGTAATTTTATATATAAACCCCCCGAAACCCTCGATTAGATTCCAGTCTGTAACTCACTCCCAGGTATCTGTTATTCTATATATAAACCCCCCGAACCCCTCGATTAGATTCAAGTCTGTACCTCACTCCCAGGTATCTGTTATTCTATATATAAACCACCTCGAAACCCTCGATTAGATTCCAGCCTGTAACTCACCCCCGGGTATCTGTTATTCTATATATAAACCACCCGATCCCCTCGATTAGATTCCAGCCTGTAACTCACTCCTGTGTATCTATTATTCTATATATAAACTATCAGAACCCCTTGATTAGATTCCAGCCTGTAACTCACTCCCAGGTATCTGTAATTCTATATATAAACCCCCCAAACCCTCGATTAGATTCCAGTCTGTAACTCACTCCCGGGTATCTGTTATTCTAGATATAAACCACATGAACACATCGATTAGATTCCAGACTGTAACTCACTCCCGGGTATCTGTTATTCTATATATAAACTATCAGAACCTCTCGATTACATTCCAGCCTCTAACTCACTCCCGGATATCTGTTATTCTATATATAAACCCCCCGAAACCCTCGATTAGATTCCAGCCTGTAACTCACTCCTGGGTATCTGTTATTCTATAGATAAACCACCCTGAAACCCTCGATTAGATTCCAGTGTGTTGCTCACTCCCAGGTATCTATTATTCTATATATAAACCACATGAACACCTCGATTAGATTCCAGCCTGTAACTAACCCCCAGGTATCTGTTATTCTATATATATATAAACACCCCCGAACACCTCAATTAAATTCCAGCCTGTAACTCACTCCTGGGTATCTGTTATTCTATATATAAACTATCAGAACCCCTCGATTAGATTCCAGCCTGTTACTCACTCCCAGGTATCTGTTATTTTATATATAAACCCCCCGAATCCCTAGATTAGATTCCAGTCTTTAACTCATTCCCGGGTATTTGTTATTCTCTAGATAAACCACCCTGAAACCCTCGATTAGATTCCAGTCTGTACTCACTCCCGGGTATCTGTTATTCTATAGATAAAATCCCCGATCCCCTCAATTAGATTCCAGCCTATAACTCAATCCCGGGTATCTGTTATTCAATATATAAACCCCCCGAAATCCTCGATTAGATTCCAGCCTGTAACTCACTCCCAGCTATCTGTTATTCTATATATAAACCACATGAAACCCTCGATTAGATTCCAGCATGTAACTCACTCCCAGGTATCTGTTATTCTATATATTAATCATCCGATCCCCTCGATTAGATTACAGTCTGTAACTAACCCCCAGGTATCTGTTATTCTATATATATAAACCCCCCGAACACCTCGATTAGATTCCAGTCTGTAACTTACTGCCAGGTATCTGTAATTCTATATATAATCCCCCCGAACCCCTCAATTAGATTCCAGTCTGTAACTCACTCCCGGGTATCTGTTATTCTATATATAAACCTCACGAACCCCACGATTAGATTCCAGTCTGTAATTCACTCCCGGGTATCCGTTATTCTATATATAAACCACCCGATCCCCTCGATTAGATTCCAGTCTGTAATTCACTCCCGGGTATCTGTTATTCTATATATAAACCACCTCGAAACCCTCAATTAGATTCCAGTCTGTAACTCACTCTTGGGTATCTGTTATTCTGTATATAATCTATATCAGAATCCCTCGATTAGATTCCAGTCTCTAACTCACTCCCTGGTATCCATTATTCTATAGATAAACCACCCTGGAACCCTCGATTAGATTCCAGTCTGTAGTTCACTCCCAGGTATCTGTTACTCTTTTTATAAGCCACCTGATCCCCTCGATTAGATTCCAACCTGTAACTCACTCCCGGGTATCTGTTACTTTATATGGAAATCACATGAACACCTTGATTGGATTCCAGCCTGTCACTCACTCCTGGGTAACCGTTATCTATATATATAAATCGGTACTTCTGTCTGTCTGTCATTCTGTCTGTCTGTCTGTCTGTCATCGCGTGTGCGTCTGTCGGGTATGCGCTCAAAAGTTACAGGGCGTACCTACGCGCGCGTTACCTCCAAAGAAAGCTTACGCTTCCGAGACGGTTTTAAGCGTATTTACGTTTCGGCCGGGCTAAAATCGCGCCCGCGGTATCCCAAAAACCTTCAACGTTCTGCTCATTAGCATTTCATTATCCGCTCATTAGCGACTGAGTGACCTCGAGCTCGACCAATCGTACGCCGGGTTGCTGGCGTGTGCCGCCGGGCCAATCGGTGCGTGTGTGGCTGGGCCTTATCATTCTGAACCGAGGTGAGTCGCCACCATCTTGATTCCAAACTTTTCCTTTCCTTTTCCCGCTTTCTGCGTCTTTAAAAAAAACGTTGCTTTTCAAACACATATTGTTTTAAAAAAAAATGATTTAGAAACGAATTAACTTATCTAATCTCATTAATTTTCCTACCTTTCCCCGTTTTTCCAGGTAGGCCTCGAAGCCTCGGCTTCTCCTTCGCACCCACGCCCGAGCTAGGCACCTCCCGGCCCCACTCGAAGGCTGGAGAGCCGAGCCTCAGCCCAGCGCCGCTAGGGTGCGCGCGCAGCAGGAGCTGAGACGCGGCATCTCTCTCTGGCTCGGCCGGGGGGCGGGGTTTGCTGAGCGTCAAGCGTCACCCTGGCAACCGCCCCCCCGGCTGTCTCGCACAGCCGAAATCGGCGGTCTTCACCTCGGGGGGGGGGGGGCCCGACCCTCGGGGGCCGCGACCCTCGGGGGGGCCGCGACCCTCGGGGGGGCCGCGACCCACGGGGGGCCGCGACACTCGGGGGGGGCCGCGACCCTCGGGGGGCCCCCCGCCCTCCCCCCCTCCCCTCCCTCCCTCCCCGCAACCCCCCCTCCTTCCCCCCCTTTCCCCCCCTTCCCCCCGCCCTCCCTTCCCCCTGCCCTCCCTTCCCCCCTTCCCTTCCCCCTCCTTCCCCCCCTTCCCCCCTTCCCCTCCCCCCCGCCCTCCCCTCCCCTCCCCCGCTCTCCCCTCCCCTCCCTCCCTCCTCCCTCCCCCCCTCCCCTCCCTCCCTCCCCTCTCCCCTCCCCCTCCCCCTCCCCCCTCCCCTCCCCCTCCCCCTCCCCACTCCCCTCCCCCTCCCCCCTCCCCTCCCAATTCACAATTCACAATTCAAATCGCTTTATTGGCATGATAAGTTACATCTTATGTTGCCAAAGCATCAAAATACATTTATGGTTGCACACATAAACGCAGTTCTATTCATACAGTGTATAAACAGGTATATCCCTGAGTGTATAAATATACATTCGCATTGTTTATATATATTCTTTTCTTAGTTTACTGGTTGTCCCTCTGTTCATGGCAAGCTGTAACATAGTGTGCCGCCAGTGTTACACAGCTTCTCTCCTCTCCCAGTAGGAATCGGAGTTTTTGGTTGTCATTCAGATTTCTGAATTCAGGGCATATTTGTAAGAATTTTTGGTAGAAATTCTCCCTGATGTCCTGATATTTTCCACAGGCTGTGAGGAAGTGCATCTCTGTCTCCACTACTCCCTGACTGCAGTGAGAGCATATCCTGTCTTCTCTTGGCAGCCTGGTCTGCCTGTGTCTGCCTTTTTCGATCGCTAGGCTATGTTCGCTAAGTCTGTACCTTGTCAAGGTTCTTCTCAGTTTGTTATCTTTTACCATGGTCAGGTAATCAGCTATGTTGTATTGTCTGTTTAGGGCCAAGTAGCAATTGAGTTTGCTTTGGGTTTTTGTTGTTTCTGCCCAATATGTCAGATATTTTTCCTTTTGTTTAGTGACGATTGTGTTGGGTCGAATTCTTTGTGTTACCCTGTCACTGTCCTGGGGCTGGTTATTGTTAGTATTGTTAGTAGTTACTTCACTGAGTCCCAGGACTAGTTGACTGAGGGTATTCTTCTTTATGGTCAGCTCTTGGCATTTCAGGGCGTCGTAGTGATAGCATTGGGGGTTGCTCATTTGTAGGTGATTCCAAAATTTTGTGGCTCTTTTTTGGATAGTGATTATTAATGGATATTGGCCTAGTTCCGCCCTGCATGCATTGTTTACTGTTTTCCTTTGAGTCCGGAGGATACTTTTACAGAATTCTGCATGTAGGATCTCAATTGGGTGTTTGTCCCATTTTGCGAATTCTTGTTGAGTTAGCGGTCCCCATACCTCACTGCCATAGAGTGCAATTGGTTCAATTACTGATTTGAAAATTTTGAGCCAAATGCTAATTGGGATTTCTATTTGGATTGATTTTTTGATGGCATAGAAAGCCCTTCTTGCTTTCTCTTTCAGTTCATTCACAGCCAGCTTGAAGTTTCCCGTAGAACTGATTTTTAAGCCCAAGTATGTGTAGTTAGTGGTTTGTTCAATTTTGGTTGTTCCTACTGTGAAATTTATTTTGGGTCCCTGATGTTTGGATCTTTGCTGGAACACAAGGACTTTGGTTCTTCCCCCCAGTCGCTCTCTCTCTCTCTTCCAACAACAACATGCCCTCGAAAAAGCCTCGGCACCGCCGGGCACTTCAGCTAGTCTATCTATATACATAAATCGGTACTTCTGTCATTCTGTCATTCTGTCTGTCATTCTGTCATTCTGTCTGTCATCGCGTGTGCGTCTTGCGGGTATGCGCTCGAAAGTTACAGGGCGTACCTACGCGCACGTTACCTCCAAAGAAATCTTACGCTTCCGAGACAGTTTTAAGCATATTTATGTTTCGGCCGGGCTAAAATCGCGCCCGCGGTATCCGAAAAACCTTAACATTCCGCTCATTAGCATCTCATTATCCGCTCATTAGCGACAGAGTGACCTCGAGGTCGACCAATCGTACAGCGGCTTGCTGCCGCGTGCGGCCGGGCCAATCGGTGCGTGTGTGGGCGGGCCTTATCGTTCTGAACCGAGGTGAGTCGCCGCCATCTTGATTCCAAACTTTTCCTTTCTTTTTCCCGCTTTCTGCGTCTTTAAAAAAAACGTTGCTTTTAAAACACATATTGTTTTTTTTAAAAATGATTTAGAAACGAATTAACTTATCTAATCTCATTAATTTTCCTACCTTTCCCCATTTTTCCAGGTAGGCCTCGAAGCCTCGGCTTCTCCTCCGCACCCACGCCCGAGCTAGGCACCTCCCGGCCCCACTCGAAGGCTGGAGGGGCGGGCCTCAGTCCAGCGCCGCTACCTTACTAAAGGTGCGCGCGCAGCAGGAGCTGAGAAGCGGCGTCGCTCTCTGGCTCGGCCGGGGGGGCGGGGCTTGTTGAGCGTCAAGCGTTACCCTGGCAACCGGGCTACCTTACTAAAGGTGCGCGCGCAGCAGGAGCTGAGACGCGGCGTCTCTCTCTGGCTCGGCCGGGGGGCAGGGCTTGCTGAGCGTCAAGCGTTACCCTGGCAACCGGGCCCGCCGGCCATCTCCGCATAGCCGCAATCGGCGGTCTTCACCTCGGGGGGGAGGCGCGACTCTCGGGGGGGGGCCGCGACCCTCGGGGGGTGCCGCAACCCTCGGGGGGGGGCCGCGACACTCGGGGGGGGCCGCGACACTCGGGGGGGGGCCGCGACCCTCCCCCTCCCCCCTCCCCACCCCCCCCTCCCCTCCTCCCCCTCCCCTCCTCCCCCTCCTCCCCCCCTCCCCCCCTTCCCCCCCTTCTCCCCCCTTCCCCCTCCCCCCTTCCCCCTTCCCCCTCCTTCCCCCCCCTTCTCCCCCGCCATCCCCCCCTCACCCCCCTCCCTTCCCCGCCCTCCCTTCCCCCTCCCTTCCCCCCCTCCCTTCCCCCCCTTCTCCCCCCCTCCCCACCTCCCCACCCCCCTCCCCTCCTCCCCCCCCTCCCCCCTTCCCCCCCTTCCCCCTTCCCTCCCTTCCCCCCCTCCCTTCTCCCCCCCTTCTCCCCCGCCATCCCCCCCTCACCCCCCCCTCCCTTCCCCCGCCCTCCTATATTGTTTTTTAAAAAAATGATTTAGAAACGAATTAACTTATCTAATCTCATTAATTTTCCTACCTTTCCCCGTTTTTCCAGGTAGGCCTCGAAGCCTCGGCTTCTCCTCCGCACCCACGCCCGAGCTAGGCACCTCCCGGCCCCACTCGGGGTGCGCGCGCAGCAGGAGCTGAGACGCGGCGTCTCTCTCTGGCTCAGCCGGGGGGCGGGGCTTGCTGAGCATCAAGGGTTACCCTGGGCAACCGGGCCCGCCGGCCGTCTCGCACAGCCGCAATCGGCGGTCTTCACCTCGGGGGGGGCGCGACCCTTGGGGGGGGCGCGACCCTCGGGGGGGGCCGCGACCCCTCGGGGGGGGCCACGACCCTCCCTCCCCCCCACCCCCTCCCTCAGCCCGCCCTCCTTCCCCCCTCCCTTCCCCCACCGCCCCCCCCTTCTCCCCCTCCCTTCTCCCCCCTTCCCCCTCCCCCCCTTCTCCCCCTCCCTTCTCTTCCCCCTCCGCCCCCCCTTCCCCCCCTTCCCCCCTTCTCCCCCCTCCCTTCTCCCCCCTTTCCTTCCCCCCGCCCTCCCTTCCCCCCTTCCCCCCCGCCCCCCCAGCCCCCCCGCCCTCCCTTCCCCCCCCGCCATCCTTCCCCCCTTCCCCCCCGCCCTCCCTTCCCCCCGTCCCCCTCCCCCCCGCCCTCCCTTTCCCCCCGCCCTCCCTCCCCCCCCCCCCACCCCCCCGCCCCAGTCGCTCTCTCTCTCTCTCTTCCAACAACAACACGCCCTCGAAAAAGCCTCGGCACCACCGGGCACTTCAGCTGGTCTATATATATAAATCGGTACTTCTGTCATTCTGTCATTCTGTCATTCTGTCTGTCATCGCGTGTGCGTCTGGCGGGCTATGCGCTCGAAAGTTACAGGGCGTATCTACGCGCGCGTTACCTCCAAAGAAAGCTTACGCTTCCGAGACGGTTTTAAGCGTATTTACGTTTCGGCCGGGCTAAAATCGCGCCCGCGGTATCCGAAAAACCTTAACATTCCGCTCATTAGCATCTCATTATCCGCTCATTAGCGACAGAGTGACCTCGAGGTCGACCAATCGTACGGCGGCTTGCTGCCGCGTGCGGCCGGGCCCTCCTACGGTCGAGTGACGGGACGATTGACCAATCCTACGCTTTGTTGACCTGATGGTTGACCAATCGGTGCGTGTGTGGCCGGGCCTTATCGTTCTGAACCGAGGTGAGTCGCCGCCATCTTGATTCCAAACTTTTCCTTTCTTTTTCCTGCTTTCTGCGTCTTTAAAAAAAACATTGCTTTTAAAACACATATTGTTTTTTTAAAAAATGATTTAGAAACGAATTAACTTATCTAATCTCATTAATTTTCCTACCTTTCCCCGTTTTTCCAGGTAGGCCTCGAAGCCTCGGCTTCTCCTCCGCACCCACGCCCGAGCTAGGCACCTCCCGGCCCCCACTCGAAGGCTGGAGAGGCGGGACTCAGCCCAGCGCCGGTACCTTACTAAAGGGTGCGCGCGCAGCAGGAGCTGAGACGCGGCGTCTCTCTCTGGCTCGGCCGGGGGGCGGGGCTTGCTGAGCGTCAAGGGTTACCCTGGCAACCGGGCCCGCGGCCGCCTCGCACAGCTGCAATCGGCGGTCTTCACCTCGGGGGGGGCGCGACCCTCGGGGGGGGGCGCGACCCTCTGCGGGGGCCGCGACCCTCGGGGGGGGGCGCACCCTCGGGGGGGGCCGCGACCCTCGGTGGGGTGTGCGACCCTCGGGGGGGCCGCGACCCTCGGGGGGGCACGACCTCGGGGGGGAACCCCGCCCTCCCTCCCCACCGCCCCCCCTCCCCTCCCTCCCACCCCCCCTCCCTCCCCCCGCCCTCCTTCCCCCTCCCCCACGCCCTCCCTTCCCCCCCGCCGGCCCTCCCTTGCCCCTTCCCCCCCTTCTCCCCCCCCTTTCTCTCCCCCCCTTCCCCCCTTCCCCCCTCCCACCCCATTCACCCCGCCCTCCCCCCCGCCCTCCCTTCCCCCACCCTCCCTCCCCCCGCCCCCCTCCCCTCCCTCCCACCCCTCCCTCCCCCCGCCCTCCCTTCCCCCTCCCCCCCGCCCTCCCTTCCCCCTCTTGCCCCCCCTTCTCCCCCCCTTCTCTCCACCCCTTCCCCCCCCTCCCCCCTCTCCCACCCCCTTCGCCCCGCCCTCCCCCGCCCCCTCCCTACCCCCCCTTCCCCCCGCCCTCCCTTCCCCCCCGCCCTCCCCTCCCCCCCGCCTCCCTTCCCGCCCCCCCGCCCTCCCTCCCCCCCCCCACCAGTCGCTCTCTCTCTCTCTCTCTTCCAACAACAACCA
>NC_141005.1:81706152-81746152 GCF_052327205.1 Somniosus microcephalus | reverse complement strand
TTTTCTCTGTTGTATGTCAGATTCAGCCGTTGGGCCGTACGGAGGAATTTTTCTAGGTTGGCGTCGTGGTCATGCAGATGGTGACGTTGTCTAGATAGGGGAAGGTGGCCTGCAGCGCGTTCTGGTCAACTATCCGGTCCATCTCCCTTTGGAAGACCGAGACCCCGTTGGTGACGCCGAAGGGGACTCGGAGGAAGTGGTAGAGGCGACCGTCGGCCTCGAAGGCCGTGTACTGGCGGTCCTCAGGCCTGATGGGGAGCTGGTGGCATACCGACTTCAGATCAATCGTCAAGAATACCCGGTATTGTGCTATCTGGTTGACCATGTCAGATATGCGGGGAAGTGGGTATGCATCTAATTGCGTGTATCGATTGATCGTCTGGCTGTAATCAATAACCAGGCGCTGTTTTTCGCCGGTCTTCACTACCACCACTTGGGCTCGCCATGGGCTGGTGCTGCCCTCGATAATCCCTGCCCTCAGGAGTCTTTCTCCTTCTGATTTAATAAAGCTCCTATCCCCGGCACTGTACCGCCTGCTTTTAGTAGCAATTGGCTTGCAGTCTTTGGCGAGGTTAGCGAACAACGGGGGGGGGGTTTGACCTTCAGGGTGGACAGGCTGCATACTTTGCGTGGCGCCGTGTTAAAATTCTGCCGGCTGCAGACTGTAAGTGGGGGCAGGGGCCCGCCATATGCCATCGTGACGCTCGCCAGATGGCACTGGAAGTCTAATCCTAGCAGTACGGGAGCGCAGAGCTGTGGCATGACGAGGAATTTAAAATCTCTGTACTCCACGCCGTTCACTGTCAGAGTCGCTACACAGTAGCCGCCGACGTCTGCCGTATGGGACTTTGAGGCCATAAAGACCTGGTGGCGTGTGGGCATAACCGATAGGGAGTAGCGTCGCACCGTGTCGGAGTGGATGAAGCTCTCCGTGCTTCCGCAGTCGAAAAGGCAATTTGTGACATGGCCATTTACCTTTACGTTCATCATGGACCTGGCTAGTTGATGGGGCCTAGATTGGTCCAGGGTGATGGAGGCCATCGTTGAGGTCGGTGGGTCACTGTAGTATTCGCCCGCGCCGGGGGCCTGGTCCCGAAATGGTGTCCAAGATGGCGGCTCCCCCGTGGCTGGTGGTGCCCAAAATGGCGGCCCGCACGGCTCACACGTGGTTGGTGGGGTCCAAAATGGCAGCCTGCACGGTTCACACGCGGCGCTGCTGGAATTGGGGGTCAATTTCGCCCTGCACACTCTCGCGTAGTGGCCTTTCTTGCCGCATTTGGAGCAGGTCGCGTCCTTTGCTGGGCATTGCTGTCTGGGGTGCTTGGCCTGGCCGCAGAAGTAGCATTTCTGGCCTCTGGTCATTGCAGCTGTAGTTGGGCTGCTGGCGGCTTGTGGCCTTACCGGGTCCCAAGATGGCTGCTCCCGTGACATCCACGTGGCCATCCGGTCAGGGGGGTAGGCGTCCATGTTCTGGAGGGCCACGTCTAACGAGTTAGCGAGGGCCACCGTCTTCTGCAGGTCGAGCCCCCTCTGTTCCAGCAGCCTCTGCCGAGTGTAGTTGGACCTGATGCCGGCTACGTAGGCGTCTCGGATCAGGTCTTCCGTGCATTCCTTGGCCGTCACCGCTTTGCAATTACAGGCCCGGCCGAGGACTCTCAGTGCCAGTAAATATTCGGCGCCCGATTCCCCGGGGCGCTGTTTTCGGGTAGCCAGGAGGTGTCTGGCGTAGACCTCGTTAACAGGCCTCACGTATTGTTCCTTTAGCGTCGCGATGGCGGTCGCGTAAGTTGTGGCATCTCGGATGATCGAGTAGACTCGGTGGCTCACCCGTGAGTTCAAGACAAGCCGTTTCGCGTCATCTGTAGTGACGGTAGTGCTGGAGGCCTCCAGGAAGGCTTCGAAACAGCTCAGCCAGTGTTCAAAGTTATTGGCTGCATCTGCTGCTTAAGGATCCAGGTCTAAACGTTCCGGCTTCAAGATTTGCTCCATGTCGAAAATTTAGTCAATAAAATTTATGCACTATCAACAACACCAAAGACTACGAGTTGAACTTATACGAACTAGGCTTTTATTGACTAAGAACTGGAGCATGCCTCTGCTAGTGGATCCATCCTAAGAGCTCCCGGGGGAAGGGTGGTGAGTCACCTTTATACCCGGGCTTAGGGATGGAGCCAGGGGCGGAGACATGCCCGGACCTGTACAGAGTTAACAGTGGTTTACCACAGTATGTACCTTGAAGAAGGAACTATATTCTGCAGCCCCTGTATACTGCAGTACCAGTAGTGACCACCCCTGTATATAAGCCTGTGTAGTAACTTTGTATAGTAGTTCCAGTTTTGTCTCCATTCAGTAAACACCTGTTATAACCAACTTCTGCAGTCCGTGTCTCAATTACACACGGACATTACATTGGCGACGAACAGATCCGAACTTACCTACAGTTCTGCACCACCTCACGGGGCTCCATCCCTGAAGCGAAGTTATTGGAGGTCGAAGCCAGAAGGAAGAAATCCAAAAAGAAAAAAAAACAAACAGAAGAAACGGGCGTCGACCATGGGCAACCGCCCTCTGATTCATCGAATTCGAAGATTTGCAGGAGAGGCTGTCGAGAGCTGGGCTTGGTTCTCCAGTATATGGTGTTCCAGCTAATCGGGCTGGTGGCAGGTAGTACACTGATCCTTCCTGGGCTGCGGCGGGCTAGAGCTCGATCGGGTGGTTTTTCAACGGGGCCGAGCAGCGTTGTCGGGAAGAGGAGAGAGAGAGAGAGGGTGGAGCACACAGGGCGCGGCCGGTGCTACGAAGCCGGGCAGCATACAGACCCGAGAAGAGGGAGGAAAGTGTCCCATAGGGTCTGCTCTGACGACGGGAACAGTAATTAAAATAAAAGAAAAAGAAATTAGCAGCGCAGAAAGCCGCGAGGAGCTGCAGTTTGCCACGGGGACCGCGGAGAGCGGCGTTGACAGCAGCACGAGGGGAAGCACGCGAAGACCATAGGGCGTCGCCATCAAGGCATAAAAACGCCGGCAACAGCGTTGGCAGCAGCGGAAAAGACAGAAAGCGCGGGAGGCGCCATCTTAATCCAGCGGGGAAGAAGGAAAAGTGCGGGAGGTGCCATTTTGTTCAATCGGGGAAGAAGGCAAAGCGCAGGAGGCGCCATTTTGTTCAATCGGGGAAGAAGGCAAAGCGCGGGAGGTGCCATCTTAGATCTCCAAGATGCCGAAGACTGGCAATATCACTGCCTTCGATAATGAAATAGAAGACTGGACCACGTATGTGGAAAGAGTCGAAGTATATTGCAAGGCAAATGAAGTAGCCGATGAGAAAAAGGCATCGGTACTACTAAACTTAATGGGCGCAAGAATGTACGGCCAATTGCGGAACCTGATCACTCCAGTCAAACCGATGGAGAAGAGTTTTAACGAAATTGTTGATATCCTACAGGAACACCTAAATCCTACACCGCTGCTGATAGCAGAAAGATTTAAATTCCACAAGAGAAATCAGCATAAAGATGAGAGCAATGCTGATTACCTTACGGAACTACGCAAGCTATCAAAGCACTGCCAGTTTGGAGCAGGACTGGCAGATACCCTACGGGACAAATTTGTCTGTGGACTCCTGAGTGAAGGAACACAGAAGAGGTTACTCTCAGAGAAAGAGCTGACGCTAGATAAGGCTTTCAGCATGGCAGTATCGTACGAAGCAGCAGCAAGGGGAGCTGTGGAAATACAGCAAAAGCCACAGGAATACAGCACCCATGAAATGACACAGGGATTTGAAAAATGTTATCGCTGCGGCAGAACAACCCATGACCAGAAGGACTGCAGGTTCAAGGACAAAACATGCAGGCAATGCAGAAAGATGGGACACATTGCACGAGTTTGCAGGTCCGGGAAGACTAACGACAACAAAAAGACTACTAAGGAAAAGTACAGGAAAGTACAAAAGATGACGGACAGTAGTTCCGAAGACCAGAAGAGCGATAGTGAATCCGGGAACAAGAGACTAAGCTGTCTCAAACTACACAAAGTAATCGCAAAAGAGGATCACCGAACCATTTGGGTCACCCTCATGGTAGCAGGGTCCCAAGTCAAAATGGAATTGGATACAGGATCAGCCCTGACCGTCATGAATCGACGAGACTACGAGCGGCTATTCTCAAACATACCCTTGAAAGACACATCCATTGTCTTGAAGACATATACGGGGCAGAAAGTATACCCCAGAGGGAAAATAAGCTTGCCTGTCGAATACAACGGCAAGGAAATACAGAAATTGTATCTGTACATACTGCAAGATGGTGGACCACCGTTATTGGGACGTGAATGGATCAGAAAGATAAGTTTAGACTGGCACTCCATTCAGGCACTGACTGTGGCTGGTAAAAAGGATGACGACATCACACCTGGACGATTGTCAAAAATCTTAGCTAACGCTAAAGAGGTATTTCAACAAGGACTGGGAACTCTTAAAGGCGTAACCGCCTCAATAAAAATAGAAGAGAATGCAATTCCCAAGTTTTTCAAAGCAAGACCGGTACCGCATGCAATTCACCCAGCCGTCAAGGCAGAGCTGGAGAATCTGCAGAATGCAGGCGTGTTAACTAAGGTAGACTGGAGCGAGTGGGCGACACCCATCGTTCCTGTCATGAAGAAAACGTTAAACAATAAGTCTGAGGAGCCAAGGAAGGTTCGCATCTGTGGGGACTTCAAGGTGACTGTGAACCCAGTCCTTCACACAGTACAGTATCCTCTTCCGAGGATAGAAGATATTTTCACTTCACTATCTGGAGGGAAACGTTTTACAAAAATTGACCGAGCGCAAGCATATTTGCAGGTGGAGGTTGAAGAATCCTTTAGGAAATATCTCACGATAAACACTCACAAAGGTCTTTACCAGTATAATCGACTGGTATTCGGAGTAGCATCAGCTCCGGCTATATGGCAAAGAGCGATGGAACAAGTCCTGCAAGGGATTCCTAGTGACAGGTGAAAATGACAGTGAACACCTTGCCAACCTAGAGCAGGTGCTCACTAGACTAAGAGAACATGGGCTACGAGCCAATCGCCCCAAGTGCGAGTTTTTTAAGAAACAAATATCGTATTGTGGCCACGTGATTGATGAAGAGGGGTTACATAAGTCCCCTGACAAATTGAAGCGGTAGTTAAGGCTCCAGCGCCTGAAAATGTGTCGCAACTGAGGTCATTCCTCGGATTGGTGAATTACTACCATAAGTTTTTGCCGAATTTGTCCACAATTCTGCACCCACTGAACGCCCTGCTACAAACTGGAGTAGCATGGAAATGGAGCGATGAATGTAAGCGGGCCTTTCAGAAGTGTAAAGGCCTGATCACTTCAAGAGAAGTATTGGCTCACTACAACCCATCACGACCGATAAGACTGGCGTGTGATGCGTCTCCCTACGGCGTTGGAGCGGTACTGTCACATAAATTCCTTGATGGTTCAGAGAGGCCGATAGCTTTTGCATCACGCTCGTTAACATCAGCCGAGCGTAACTATGCCCAGATTGACAGAGAGGCCCTCAGCCTGGTGTGGGGGGTGAAGAAGTTCAATCACTACCTGCACGGACAGAAATTTACTCTACTAACTGATCATCAACCTCTTGTCTCCATTTTCAACCCTAAGAAGGGCGTCCCGATAATGACAGCACAACGGCTACAGAGGTGGTCCCTTTTCCTAGGGGCACACCAATATGACATAGAGTACAAAGGAACTAAACAGCATGGGAATGCTGATGGATTGTCGCGCCTACCGTTGCCGACGATGGAAGAAGCACCTGCAGTGGATCCTGTGGAGATATTCCACTCAACCATAGTCGAATGTCTACCTGTGACGAATGCAAACATAGAAAAAGAAACACGAAATGACCTCACACTCTCCAGGGTCTATGATTTAACGGTGAAGGGATGGCCAGCACATGGCAAACCACTGTTGCCAGCATTCTCGCTGAGAAGAGAACAGCTGTCAGTGTGCCGAGGAACCTTGATGTGTGGATCCAGAGTAGTAATTCCACCCAAATTGAAGGATAGAGTGCTCAATGAGCTTCATGAGGGTCATCTGGGAGGGGTAAAAATGAAGAACTTAGCCAGAGCGTTTGTGTGGTGGCCGGGAATCGATAGAGAAATTGAAGAGATGACCAAGAGCTGTACAGGATGCCAGAAGGTCCAAAATGCCCCACCACAAACTCCTCTGCATCCATGGGAGTGGCCCTCATCTCCATGGCAAAGGGTGCACATTGATTTTGCTGGTCCATTTATGGACTCGATGTTTTTAATTGCGGTGGATGCATTCAAAGTGGCCAGAGGTAATAAAAATGTCCTCAACCACCACAGAAAAAACTATCACAGTCTTACGAACCATATTCGCCAGAAATGGGCTGCCTGAACAGATTTGCTCTGACAATGGACCACAGTTTGTGTCTGAAGAGTTCCGGAGGTTCTTAAAGAACAATGGTATTAAGCATTACACATCCACCCCATATCATCCAGCCACCAATGGATTGGCTGAGAGGTTTGTTCAAACATTCAAGAAGGCTATCAAGGCAATGTGTAATGAAGACATACCCCTACAACACAAGGTGGATAACTTTTTGTTTGCCTACCGGAATGCGACACATGCGGTTACCAACCAAACTCCAGCCATGATGTTCTTCAATCGAAGACTAAGATGCCGCTTGGATTTGGTTAAGCCAAACATCAGAAGAGATGTGGAGAACAGGTAGTTTCAGAATATGAATGAAAGGCCAACCAGGAGTTTCAAGATAGGTCAACCAGTTTTGGCCCGGGACTACCGCACAGAGAAATGGCAGCCAGGAACGATCTGCACACGGCAAGGACCTCTAATGTATACCGTGGACGTTGGAGAGAGCATTGTAAGACGCCATGCTGACCAGATTCTAGAGTCACTGGAAAACGTCAAATCTGCACCACGATCCTATACACCTGGTGATGAAACCGAAGTACCAATTGCATCTACCTCAGAATCGGTGATATTGGAAGCAGACGAACCAAACAACGACGTTGATCCCGAATCAACTTTGCCAGAAGAACCTGATACCCCAAAGAGGCGTTATCCGGACAGAATCAGGAAGCCTCCTCAAAGACTGAATTTATAATTGATTAACTTCAGCTAATGTATATAGCAACTGTAATTGTAAATATGTTATTTAATTATTAATCGAATGTTATGTACTGTTTAGCTAAAAGGGGAGGAGTTGTAGTGTATGTACCTTGAAGAAGGAACTATATTCTGCAGCCCCTGTATACTGCAGTACCAGTAGTGACCACCCCTGTATATAAGCCTGTGTAGTAACTTTGTATAGTAGTTCCAGTTTTGTCTCCATTCAGTAAACACCTGTTATAACCAGCCTCTGCAGTCCGTGTCTCAATTACACATGGACCTTACAACTAGCTTCCTGTTTCCAGACTGTCTCTGGCCAAGGTGGGCCCACGTCCAAGTATTTATACTCCTCGGGCGGCGCCCTCATCTGGCCGTTCAATAGTACTTCCTGAGTTACTTCTTGCAGGAGTTGCGATTTATGACATTCTTCCTCCCTAAAAGGTTTGGAAGTCTAGTCTTCCTTTAAAGGACTAGGCGGACCAAAAACAGCCATAGTCGTTTAACTTTCTGGGTCGCTTGGCCTGTACAGGTAAGTCGGTAGAGTCCGCGTCGTCTTGATCATCCTGTGGAGGCCTGGGAATATCATGGGTCCGGGTGCGGGTCCCCACAGGCGCAGAGCTGGCCTCATCCTGGGTCGTAGCCGGAGATTGTCCGGCGTCCTGATTTCGGGTGTCCATCCTACGGGGAGCGTTCTGCTCCCTGAGTTGATCCGGTAGCACTGCCGGCAGATCCCTCAATGTCCCAGGTAGGGCGTCATCTTCATAGGGGTGCGGAGTGTTGACATCATCGTCGTGGGATCCTACATCATTCGGGCCCGTGTGACCGGTTGGGCAGGGAGCCAGATCTCTGAGCGAGACGGTGGACTCCCGGCCATCGGGGTACCGCACGTGCGCATACGTGGGGTTTACCTCCGTTAACTCCACCTCGTCAACGAGAGGGTCGTTCTTGGCCGACCGGACGAACCTCCGGAGTAGCACAGGGCCTGGAGCCACCAACCATGACGGTAGAGATGTCCCATGTGTAGAGCGACGCCGGAACTTGAAGAATCGCTCATGAGGTGTGACATTAGTGGATGTGGAGAGAAGAGACCTGATAGAGTGTAACACGTCGGGGAGCACAGTTTCCCACTGCTTGTCTGGTAGGTTGCGTGACCTCAGTGCCAGACGGACAGCATTCCAGATGATGGCATTGTATCGTTCAACCTGTCCATTGCCGATTGGATGATATGGTGTCGTCTTACTCGAGGTGATTCCCCGTTGGGAGAGATAACTTTTAAGTTCACTCGACATAAAGGAGGGACCCCGATCCGTGTGGATAAAATTGGCCGTCCCGCAAAGGGAAAAGACCTGATCGAGGCATTTAATTACCGTAGAGGTAAGCATATTAGGACAGGGGAAGGCAAAGGGAAAGCGTGAATACTCGTCTACCATCGTAAGTAGGTAGGTGTTCCGCGTCGACGAAGGCAATGGCCCTTTAAAGTCTATGCTGAGCCTCTGCATAGGCTGCATTGCATGTATGAGTAAGTCATCTGATGGGCAGAAGAATTGTGGTTTCAATTCTGCACAAATCCTACAGGAGGAGCATGTTTTCTTTACGTCCTCTGTTGAGAATGGTAGATTTTTGGAGCGCACAAAGTGCAACATACGGGTAACACCAGGATGGCATAAGTCCATATGCAGATCCGCCAGAGTCGACGTTGACATTGAAGAGCAAAATGCCCGTGTGAAGGTATCTGGGGCCACATTCTGTTTGCCGGGTCGGTAATGGATAGTATATCCAAAGGCGGCCAGCTCCATCCTCCAGTGTTGAATTTTATTATTTTTGATTTTCGTGCGCTTCCGGTTATCCAACATGAAGGCCACGGAGCGCTGGTCAGTTATGAGCGTGAAATGACGCCGAGCAAGAAAATGACTCCATTGGCATACAGCCTCGATGATGGCTGTAGCCTCCTTCTCGACGGGGGGGTAATGGAGCTCGCTACCCTGTAAGGTTCTGGATAGGAATGCCACGGGCCGACCACCTTGATTCAAGGTAGCCGAGATCGCCACCTCCGATGCATCGCATTCGACCACAAAAGGAAGGTTTTCGTCAATGGAGTGAAGCGTGGCTTTCTCCAGCTGTCGTTTGAGGAGGTTGAAGGCAGAAATAGCCGTTGCTTCTAATGGAAAAGACTTCACATGAAGCAGGGGCTGTATTTTACCGGAGAAGTGAAGTATCCACTTTGCGTAATAAGCAAACATGCCAAGTGCCTGACGAAGAGAGCCAAGATTTGTAGGGGGAGGGAGCTCCTGAAGTGGACGAAGTCGCTCTGGGTCCGGTTTAATAACACCGTTGCCCATCCAGTAGCCGAGAATGTTCACTGATGGCACCGATTTCACCGATTTGGATTCGTTTAACGTTAAGTGGCGACGACGGAGAACGTCAAAAAATCTCTGAAGATTGGCGTCATGCTCCTTTTGATCATGGTGGCAATAGTGATATTGTCTAAATACGGAAAGGTATCCGTCAAGTTCTCTTGCTGGACTAGGCCATCCATTGCCCGTTGGAAGACAGCCACCCCATTGGTGACCCCAAATGGAAGGCAACGAAACTGATAAAGCCGACCATTGGCCTCAAAGGCCGTATACTTTTTGTCAGAGTCTTTCTTGTATTTGGCAAGATTGTTGACCATGTCATCTATGCGTGGTAGTGGGTAGGCATCCAGATCGGTATATTGATTAATAGTCTGCGAATAATCAATACACAGACGTTTCTTATGTTGTTTTAAAGGGATTTTCACAATGACGACTTGAGCCCGCCAGGGAGATGAACATGGCTCGATAATACCGTCAGCTAAAAGGCGAGAGATTTCTGCCTCAATAAATGCTCGGTCATCTTGGCTAAAACGCCGCAATTTGGTGGCTATGGGTTTACAGCGGGGGGAGAGATTGGCAAACAGGGAGGGTTCACCGAGTAAGGCCGCCGAGAGTGCACAAAACGGCACCTTAGAAATGGTAAGCTCCGGCTTCGACCCTCCAAACTCAAAAGTGAGTCTTTTGTGCTGCTTCTGGAAGTCCTGTCCCAGAAGCACATCGCTACATAAGTTTTTGAGTACTCCGAGCCAGGTGGAGGGATACGTGCGACCATTGAGGATGAGGTTGACAAGACAGAAGCCAGAAGAATTGGTGGTCAGAGTCGTCAGAGCCATTGCAATCTCCCTGTCTGAGGGAGAAACGCGCAGTTTTAACCTGCTGACAGCCCGCTTACTAATGAAGCTGTCAGAGCTGCAGGAGTCGATTAGCGCGCTTAGAGTGTGCCCATTTACTGAAACCTTCGTAGCTGCATGGGACAAACTTTGGGGAAAAACAGCTGTGATGGGAGGAGGGGTAATTTTTCCTTCGGTAGCTGTAGCCTTAGCAGTGGCTCTTGGGGGCGGAGCAGCTCCATAGATAGCAGCTGTGAAGCTAACAGGAGCTCTCGACTTTAGAGGAGCGGCCTTTCTTGTCAGCAGAGGCCCGTGACTGGCATACCTTGGAAAAGTGTCCTTTCTTGCTGCAATGATTGCAGGTCGCATTACAAGCCGGGCAAAATTTTCTGTAATGGAACGTACCTCCACAAAAGAAACACTTTCTTCCTGATTGCCAGGATGCTGCTAGGGCGGGGTCGTCATCAGCAAAGGCCTCTAGGGTAGGGTCGTCGTCCGTTAGAGTAGAGTCATCATCAGCGGGGGCATCCACCCAAGACCTATCGAAAGACTCATTAAAGGTGATAGCCGCCGCCCGTGCACGTGGTGGGAGATAAGTGTCTGCATTCTTCTTGGCCAAGTCCAGGGAACACGCCTGGTCATAAGCAGCCCATAATTTGAGGGTTTTATTTTCCAGCAGGCGCTGACGTATAAAAGGGGACACAATCCCATTGATGAAGGAATCACGGATTAGTTCCTCTTGATACTGTTCAGCTGTAACCGTTTTAAGGTTACAATCTTTGCTGAGCCTGCGAAGTTTCTGGAGGAATTCATCGAGTGATTCCCCAGGCTGCTGCCGAGTTGTGGCCAGTAGGTGTCGAGCAAAGATTTCATTCAGGGACTTGACATATAGCTGCTGTAAAATTTCGATAGCAGCGTCGTAGTCTATACAGTCCTCAATATAATCATACACATGAGGGGATACGTTGTTAATAAGCATTCGTAACTTATTAGAGGCACCCGCCCCACATTCTTCAAGAAAGTTGCTAAAGGTACAAAACCAATGCTTCCATACCTTCACTGCCGCAGGTGCATTCGGGTCCAGGTCGAGACGAGCGGGTCTAAGGAGTTTTTCCATGATGGATCAGTTTCTTGCCCAAGTTCCTTTCTGTGGATCGAGTTGCAGCTGGTTGTTCCGAATCACTCAAGGCGTGGAGACGATAACAAGTCGATTAAATTGACGTAATAAAGACTCATTCCGCACTTGGTTGTACATAAAGCAAGGCTTTAATCGACTTGTAACACAACATGGAGGTCTAGTTAGCAGTCACTAGCTTCCTGTTTCCAGACTGTCTCTGGCCAAGGTGGGCCCACGTCTGAGTATTTAAACTCCTCGGGCGGCGCCCTCAGCTGGCCGTTCAATAGTACTTCCTGAGTTACTTCTTGCAGGAGTTGCAATTTATGACACACACCCCTCACACACGCCCCTCACACACACACCCCTCACACACACACTCCTCACACACACACCCCTCACACACACCACTCACACACACACCCCTCACACACACCCCTCACACACACACCTCACACACACACACCCCTCACACACACCCCTCACACACACACCCCTCACACACACACCCCTCACACACACACCCCTCACACACACCCCTCACACACACACCCCTCACACACACACCCCTCACACACACACCCCTCACACACACACCTCACACACACACCCCTCACACACACACCTCACACACACACCCCTCACACACACCCCTCACACACACACCCCTCACACACACACCCTCACACACACACCCCTCACACACACACCCCTCACACACACACCCCTCACACCCACACCCCTCACACACACACCCCTCACACACACACCCCTCACACACACACCTCACACACACACCCCTCACACACACCCCTCACACACACACCCCTCACACACACCCCTCACACACAAACCTCTCACACACACACCCCTCACACACACACCCCTCACACACACACCCCTCACACACACACCCCTCACACACACACCCCTCACACACACCCCTCACACACACACACCCCTCACACACACACCCCTCACACACACACACCCCTCACACACACACCCCTCACACACACACCCCTCACACACACACTCCTCACACACACCCCTCACACACACACACCCCTCACACACACACCCCTCACACACACCCCCCTCACACACACCCCTCACACACACACCCCTCACACACACCCCTCACACACACACCACTCACACACACACCCCTCACACACACCCCTCACACACACACCTCACACACACACACCCCTCACACACACCCCTCACACACACACCCCTCACACACACACCCCTCACACACACACCCCTCACACACACCCCTCACACACACACCCCTCACACACACACCCCTCACACACACACCCCTCACACACACACCTCACACACACACCCCTCACACACACCCCTCACACACACACCCCTCACACACACCCCCCTCACACACACCCCTCACACACACACCACTCACACACACACCCCTCACACACACCCCTCACACACACACCCCTCACACACACACCCCTCACACACACACCCCTCACACACACACCTCACACACACACCCCTCACACACACCCCTCACACACACA
The DNA here is from genome assembly GCF_052327205.1 of Somniosus microcephalus. Lineage (NCBI taxonomy): Eukaryota > Metazoa > Chordata > Chondrichthyes > Squaliformes > Somniosidae > Somniosus > Somniosus microcephalus. The sequence continues at coordinate 81,733,161 of NC_141005.1, read as the reverse complement.
CCTCTCACACACACACCTCACACACACACCCCTCACACACACACCCCTCACACACACCCCTCACACACACACCCCTCACACACACACACACCCCTCACACACACCCCTCACACACACACACTCCTCACACACACCCCTCACACACACCCCTCACACACACCCCTCACACACAAACCCCTCACACACACACCTCACACACACACCCCTCACACACACACCCCTCACACACACACCCCTCACACACACCCCTCACACACACACCTCACACACACCCCTCACACACACACCTCACACACACACCCCTCACACACACACCCCTCACACACACCCCTCACACACACCCCTCACACACACACCTCACACACACACCCCTCACACACACACCCCTCACACACACACCCCTCACACACACCCCTCACACACACACCCCTCACACACACACCCCTCACACACACACCTCACACACACACCCCTCACACACACACCCCTCACACACACACCCCTCACACACACACCCCTCACACACACACCTCACACACACACCCCTCACACACACACCCCTCACACACACACCCCTCACACACACCCCTCACACACACACCCCTCACACACACACCTCACACACACACCTCACACACACCCCTCACACACACACCCCTCACACACATCCCTCACACACACACCCCTCACACACACACCTCACACACACCCCTCACACACACACCCCTCACACACAAACCTCTCACACACACCCCTCACACACACACCCCTCACACACACCCCTCACACACACACCCCTCACACACAAACCTCTCACACACACACCCCTCACACACACCCCTCACACACACACCCCTCACACACACACCCCTCACACACAAACCTCTCACACACACACCCCTCACACACACCCCTCACACACACACCCCTCACACACACACCCCTCACACACACACCCCTCACACACAAACCTCTCACACACACACCCCTCACACACACCCCTCACACACACACCCCTCACACACACATCCCTCACACACACACACCCCTCACACACACACCCCTCACACACAAACCTCTCACACACACAATCCTCACACACACCCCTCACACACAGAGACACAAACCCCTCACACACACGGACACATACCCCACACACACACTGTAGTGTATGTACCTTTAAGGGGAGAACTACTTTTTACAGCTCCTGTATACTGTAGTACCGGCAGTGACCACACCTGTATATAAACCCTGAGTAGGGATTTGTACTGTTAGTTTTAGAGTAACCCTCATCCAGTAAACACCGTTGATTGTTCCTCTGCAGTCTCTGTCTATTTATTGAAGGACACCATACATCAAGATTCACGGATTTAACATTGGCAACGAGTCGATTCGAACCTAGCTGCAACTCTGCAGAAGAAGGCCGATTCCAGGGGCACGGGCGTCGACCATCCGGCGGAGACTCCAGTGAGATGGGCTGGCAGCAGGTACAGCGCAGACCCTTCCCGGACTGCAGCGGCTGCAGCCGACCGACGGCACAGGGGAAGGCCGAGCAGCGTCGACGGTGTAAGAGAGAGAGAGGGTAAAGCACACAGGGTGCAGCCGGGTTTGAAGACCGAGCGGCGTCGATGGAAAAAAAAAAGAGAGGGTAGAGCGCACGGGGCGCAGCCGGGGTTCACGGCCGAGCGGCATCAATGAGAGAGGCACACAGGAAAACGCGCAGAGCGCGGCCGGTGTTCAAGGGCTGAGCAGCGTCCGCGGGAGAAGAAAGGAAAGCGCGGGAGACGCCATTTGAGCCGCAGCGGAGAAGAAGGGAGAGTGCGGGAGACGCCATTTTTGAGCCGCAGCGGAGAAGAAGGGAGAGCGCGGGAGCCGCCATTTTGAGCCAGCGGAGAAGAAGGGAGAGCGCGGGAGACGCCATTTTGAGCCGGTCTAACCACACCAAAAAAAAAAAAAATGCCGAAGAGTGGCAGTGTCACAGCGTTCAACAATGAAGTCGAAGATTGGACGACATATGTCGAACACATTGAAGTATACTGCAAGGCGAATGAAGTGCCAGATGACAAGAAAGCGCTGGTATTGTTGAATTCAATGGGTGCAAAAACGTATGGCTTACTGCGAAACCTAGTAACCCCAGAGAAACCAGCGGAAAAGAATTTTGAAAACATAGTGTCAATCCTACGGGACCACTTAAACCCCACACCGCTACTGATAGCAGAAAGATTTAAGTTTCACAAAAGGAACCAGCATAAAGATGAAAGTAATGCTGAATATTTAACGGAACTGCGCAAGCTATCGAAACACTGCCAGTTTGGAACGGGACTAGCAGATACTTTAAGGGACAAGTTCGTGTGTGGGCTTCAAAGTGAAGGAACCCAAAAACGGCTTCTATCAGAAAAGGATCTTACGCTGGACAAGGCTTTCAGCATGGCAGTACCTGTATCACACGAAGCAGCAGCACGGGGCGCGGCTGAGATACAATGGAGACCGCAAGAATATGGCACAAATGAAATGGCATACGGAACAGTGAAGTGCTATCGCTGCGGCAGAACAACACACGACCATAAGGATTGCTGGTTCAAGGACAAAGTGTGCAGACAGTGTGGAAAAGTAGGACACATAGCAAGAGTCTGCAGGTCGGAAAAGAAAACCAGCAGCAAGAAATCTCCACAGGAGATGTACAAGAAGGTACATAAGGTGACGGAGAGTAGTTCAGACGAACAGAAAAGGGATACAGACTCCGGAAGCAAGGAGCTGGGTTGTCTGAAACTACATAATGTGATCAAAACGGAGGATCACCAAACTATCTGGGTCACGCTCAAGATAGACGGAGTCCAAGTGAAAATGGAATTGGACACAGGATCAGCCCTAACAGTCATAAACCGAAGGGACTACAAGCGGCTATTCTCACATATACCCTTGAGAGATACAGAGATCGTCTTGAAGACGTACACGGGGCAAAAAGTCTACCCCAAAGGAAAAATAAGGGTGAACTTTATATATAACGGCAAGGAAACACCAAAAATGGACCTATATGTATTGCCAGAGGGAGGACCACCACTACTAGGACGTGAATGGATCCGGAAGATACAGCTAGATTGGCATTCCATACAAGCACTGACTGTAGATGCCAAAAAGGATGATGACGTCACACCTGGACGACTGTCAAAAATGCTAACTGATGCACAAGAAGTGTTCCAGGAGGAACTCGGAACACTAAAAGGCATAACAGCGATGATCAAAATAGAGGAAAATGCAAGCCCAAAGTTTTTTAAGGCCAGACCAGTGCCTTATGCAATCCGCCCAGCCGTCGAAGCAGAGCTGGAAGGTTTGGAACGCTCAGGAGTACTGTCCAAAGTGGACTGGAGCGAGTGGCCTACACCCATCGTTCCTGTAATGAAGAGGTCATTGAGTAATACGCCTGGGGAACCAAAGAAGGTTCACATCTGTGGGGACTTTAAGGTGACAGTGAACCCAGTCCTTCACACTGTACAATATCCGCTTCCGCGGATTGAAGATATTTTCGCCTCGCTATCTGGAGGGAAACGCTTCACTAAGATTGATCTGGCCCAGGCGTACCTGCAAATGGAGGTAGAAGAAGCCTCGAAACAGTACCTCATGATCAACACTCATAAAGGTCTCTACCAATACAACCAGCTGGTGTTCGGGGTAGCATCAGCTCCGGCTATTTGGCAAAGGGCAATGGATCAAGTCCTGCAAGGGATTCCAGGGACCCAGTGTTACTTGGATGACATCCTAGTCACGGGCGAAAATTACAGTGATCACCTCGCCAACCTGGAGCAGGTGCTCACTAGATTGAAGTAACACGGGCTCCGAGCTAATCGCCACAAATGTGAGTTTTTCCAGAAGCAGATCTCGTATTGTGGCCACGTTATTGATAAAGAGGGGTTACATAAGTCCCCTGAAAAGATTGAGGCAGTAGTCAAGGCTCCAGCACCGGAAAATGTGTCACAACTGAGGTCGTTCCTCGGGCTGGTGAACTACTACCATAAGTTCTTGCCAAATTTGTCTACCGTACTACACCCACTGAACACCCTACTGCAAACGGGGGTACCATGGAAGTGGAATGACGAATGTAAACTGTAATGTATGTGCCTTTAAGTCAGAACTACTTTTACAGCTCCTGTATACTGTAGTACCGGCAGTGACCACACCTGTATATAAGCTTTGCGCATGCCTCTGTACCCCCAGTCTTGAGACTACCCTCCTCCAGTAAAGACCTGTTTATTGTTAATTTACAGCATCCGTGTGATTATTGAATAACAGCATATCCTCAGAATCACGGATCTAACAGTGGCGACGAGTGTCGATTCGAATCTACCTGCAACATTAAAAAAAAGTCGAGGCCAGGAACACGGGCGTCGACCACGAGCAACCACCCAGCCGTCAGGCAGAGAGTGAACATCGCAGGGGAGGCTGTGGAGAGCCGGGCTTGGTTCCCCAGCCACGACGATCAGCAACAGACTGACAACAGGTACAGCGCAGACCCTTCCCGGACAGCGGCGGCTGGAGCCGACCGACAGCGGAGAGAAAGCCAAGCAGCGTCGGACGGGGTAAGACAGAGGGTGAAGCGTGCAGGGCGCAGCCGGGGGTTGAACACCGAGCGGCGTCGAGAAAAAGAAAACAAACCGGAGAGAGAGAGGGTAAAGAAACAGCCGGGTTCAAGACTGAGCGGCGTCGAAAAATAAAAAAAATTAAAAAGAAGAATGCGCAGAGCACAGCCAGGGCTCACGGGCTGAACAGGGTCCGCGGGGAGAAGAAGGGCGAGCGCGGGAGACGCCATTGAGCCGCGGAGAAGAAGGAAGAGCGCGGGAGACGCCATTTTTAGAAGCCGCAGCGGAGAAGAAGGGCGAGCGCGGGAAAGAAGGAAAGCGCGGGAGACGCCATTTTGTGCCAGCGGAGAAGAAGGGGAAGCGTGGGAGACGCCATTTTTGGCAGTTAACTCACACCCAGGGATGCCGAAGAGTAGCAGTATCTCTATGTTCGACAATGAAGTCGAAGATTGGGCGACATATGTGGAACGTATTGAGGTGTACTGCAGGGCGAATGAAGTGCCAGATGCTAATAAAGCACTGGTTTTGTTAAATTCCATGGGTACAAAAACTTATGGGTTACTGCGAAATCTAATAACCCCAGAGAAGCCGGTGAACAAGAATTTCGAAAGCATAGGAGAAATCCTACAGGACCACTTAAACCCCACACCGCTGCTGATAGCAGAATGATTTAAGTTCCATAAAAGGAACCAACACAAAGACGAAAGCAATGCTGAGTACCTAACGGAACTGCGCAAGCTATCGAAACACTGCCAGTTTGGAGCGGGACTAGCAGATACGTTAAGGGACAAGTTTGTGTGTAGGCTACAAAGTGAAGGAACCCAGAAACGGCTTCTATCAGAAAAGGATCTTACGCTGGACAAAGCTTTCAGTATGGCAGTATCACACGAAGCAGCCGCAAGGGGCGCTGCAGAAATACAACGGAGACCGCAAGAATATGGCACCAATGAAATGTCCTATGGAACAGGGAAGTGCTATCGCTGCGGCAGAACAACACATGACCAGAAAGATTGTTGGTTCAAGGACCAAGTGTGCAGACAGTGTGGGAAAGCAGGACACATAGCAAGAGTCTGCAGGTCTGGGAAGAAAACCAACAGTAAGAAATCTCCACAGTAGAAGTACAAAAAGGTACACCAGGTGATGGACAGTGGTTCAGACGAACAGAAAAGTAACACAGACTCCAGAAGCAAGGAGCTGGGTTGTCTGAAACTACATAAGGTAACTGAAATGGAGGATCACCAGACTATCTGGGTTACACTCAAGATAGACGGAGTCCAAGTGAAAATGGAATTGGACACAGGATCAGCTCTAACAGTCATAAATCAAAGAGACTACAAGCGGCTATTTTCACACATACCCTTGAAAGCTACAGAGATTGTCTTGAAGACGTATACGGGGCAAAAGGTCTACCCCAGAGGAAAAATAAGGGTGAAAGTGATATATAAAGGCCAGGAAATACCTAAAATGGATATATATGTATTGCCAGATGGAGGACCACCACTGCTAGGACGTGAATGGATCCGGAAGATACAATTAAATTGGCACTCCATACAGGCACTGAAGGTTGAGGCCAAAAAGGATGACGACGTCACACCTGGACGACTGTCAAAAATGGTAACTGACGCAAAAGAAGTGTTCCAGGAGGGACTAGGAACACTAAAAGGCATAACAGCAATGATTAAAATAGAGGAAAATGCAAGCCCAAAGTTTCTTAAGGCCAGACCAGTGCCTTATGCGATCAGACCAGCTGTCGAAGCAGAGCTGGAAGGGTTGGAACGTTCAGGAGTACTGTCCAAAGTGGACTGGAGCTAGTGGGTTACACCCATCGTTCCTGTAATGAAGAGGTCGTTGAGTAATACACCTGGGGAACCAAAGAAGGTCCGCATCTGTGGGGATTTTAAGGTGACAGTGAACCCAGTCCTTCACACGGTACAATATCCGCTTCCACGAATTGAGGATATTTTCGCCTCACTATCTGGAGGTAAACGCTTCACCAAAATTGATCTAGCCCAGGCGTACTTGCAAATGGAGGTAGAAGAAGCTTCGAAACAATACCTTACAATTAACACTCATAAAGGTCTCTATCAATACAACCGGCTGGTGTTCGGAGTAGCCTCGGCTCCGGCTATCTGGCAAAGGGCGATGGATCAGGTCCTGCAAGGGGTTCCAGGGACCCAATGTTATTTGGACGACATCTTGGTCACAGGCGAAAATGACAGTGATCACCTCGCCAACTTGGAGAAGGTGCTCACCAGATTAAAGGAGTATGGGCTACGAGCTCATTGCCACAAGTGCGAGTTTTTCCAGAAACAGATCTCGTATTGTGGCCACGTCATCGATGAAGAGGGGTTACATAAGTCCCCTGACAAGATTGAGGCAGTAGTCAAGGCTCCAGCACTGGAAAATGTGTCACAACTGAGGTTGTTCCTCGGGCTGGTAAACTACTACCACAAGTTCTTACCAAATTTGTCCACGGTATTACACCCACTGAACACCCGACTGCAAACAGGGGTACCATGGAAGTGGGATGACGAACGTAGATGAGCTTTCCAGAAGTGTAAAGAATTGATCACATCAAAAGAGGTGTTGGCCCATTTCAACCCAGCACTACCAATTCGTTTGGCATGTGATGCATCACCCTATGGTATTGGAGCAGTGCTGTCGCACAAATTCCCGGACGGGTTGGAGAGGCCAGTAGCCTTTGCGTCTCGGTCACTAACCTCAGCCGAGCGCAACTACGCCCAGATTGACGGAGGCCGTCAGCCTAGTATGGGGAGTAAAAAAATTCAACCACTATCTGCATGGGCAGAAGTTCACCTTGCTGACTGACCACCAGCCGCTTGTCTCCATCTTTAATCCTAAGAAGGGCGTTCCAGTGATGACTGCATAGCGGTTACAAAGATGGTCCCTGTTTCTAGGGGCGAATCAATATGAAATCGAGTATAAGGGCACGAAACAGCATGGAAACGCTGATGGGCTATCACGCCTGCCACTGCCTACTGCGGAGGGAGCACCAGCAGTGGACCCTGTCGAAATATTTCATTCGACTATAATTGAACGCTTGCCTGTAACTAACGCTGATATAGAGAAGGAGACCCGAAATGACCCGACACTGTCTCAGGTATATGACTTGACGGTGAAGGGATAGCCAACACATGGCGACTCACTGTTGCCAGCATTCTCATCCAGAAGAGAACAGCTGTCAGTATGCCAGGGGCCCTTGATGTGTGGATCCCGAGTGGTGATTCCACCCAAGTTAAGGGAGAGAGTGCTCAATGAGCTTCACGAAGGCCATCTGGGAGGGGTGAAAATGAAAAGCCTTGCTAGGGCTTATGTGTGGTGGCTGGGGAACGATCAGCAAATCGAGGACCTGACAAAGAGCTGCTCAGGATGCCAAAAGATCCAAAATGCACCACCACATGCCCCTCTACACCCATGGGAGTGGCCCTTATCTCCATGGCAACGGGTGCATATTGATTTTGCTGGTCCATTCATGGACTCAATGTTTTTAATAGCCGTGGATGCGCACTCGAAATGGCCTGAGGTGAACAAAATGTCCTCCACCACCACGGAGAAAACTATTGCAGTCCTACGGACCATTTTTGCCAGGAACGGCTTGCCAGAGCAGATTTGCTCTGATAACGGACCACAGTTTGTGTCCGAGGAGTTTCAAAGATTTATGAAGAGGAATGGGGTAAAGCATTACACATCCACCCCGTATCATCAAGCCACAAATGGATTGGCTGAGAGGTTCGTACAAACCTTTAAGAAAGCAGTAAGGGCCATGTGCGATGACGACATTTCACTGCAGCACAAGGTGGACAATTTCCTGTTAGCCTACAGAAATGCGACACATGCAGTCACCAACCAGACCCCGGCCATGATGTTCTTTAACCGAAGGTTGAGATCTCGTATGGATTTGCTCAGACCAAATGTACGAAGAGATGTTGAGAATAAGCAATTCCAGCACATCAATGAGAAGCCGACAAGGAGCTTCAATGTAGGGCAACCAGTCTTGGCCCGTGACTACCAAACAGAGAAATGGCAACCAGGAACGATATGCACACGGCAGGGGCCACTAATGTACACAGTGGGTGTTGGGGAGAACATTGTGAGACGCCATGTTAACCAGATCCTAGAGTCACAGGAACGAGTCAACCCCATGTCTCGCCCATACGTACCTGATGATGAACCCGACATACCGGTAGCATGTACCCCAGAAACAGTAGCATCGGAAGCTGATGAACCAACCGACGACAGGGGGCCAGAATTGCCTCAGCACCAAGAGCAAGACACTCAGGAAAGGCGCGATCCAGAAAGGATCAGGAAGCCTCCCCAGAGACTGAATTTATAAATAGACTATTTTCAGTTAATGTTGCATGTTAAAAGTGTTAATTGTAATTAGTTGATATTTAATTGTTAAATGAATGTTATGGTACTGTTAATCTAAAAGGGGAGGAATTGTAGTGTATGTACCTTTAAGGGGAGAACTACTTTTTACAGCTCCTGTATACTGTAGTACCAGCAGTGACCACACCTGTATATAAACCCTGAGTAGTGATCTGTACATTTAGTTCTAGAGTAACCCTCACTCAGTAAACACCTGTTGATCGTTCCCTGCAGTCTCTTGTCTAATTATTGAAGGACACAACATCAAGATACACGGATCTAACATCGTCTGGATTTGCTCAGACCAAATGTACGAAGAGATGTTGAGAGTGAGCAATTCCAGCACATCAATGAGAAGCCGACAAGGAGTTTCAATGTCGGGCAACCAGTCTTGGCCCGCGACGACCGAACAGAGAGATGGCAACCAGGAATGATATGCACACGGCAGGGGCCACTAATGTACACAGTGGATGTTGGGGAGAACATTGTGAGACGCCATGTTAACCAGATCCTAGAGTCACAGGAATGAGTCAACCCCATGTCTCGCCCATACGTACCTGATGATGAACCCGACATACCGGTAGCATGTACCCCAGAAACAGTAGCATCGGAAGCTGATGAACCAACCGACGACAGGGGGCCAGAATCGCCTCAGCACCAAGAGCAAGACACTCAGGAAAGGCGCTATCCAGAAAGGATCAGGAAGCCTCCCCAAAGACTGAATTTATAAATAGACTATTTTCAGTTAATGTTGCATGTTAAAAGTGTTAATTGTAATTAGTTGATATTTAATTGTTAAATGAATGTTATGGTACTGTTAATCTAAAAGGGGAGGAATTGTAGTGTATGTACCTTTAAGGGGAGAACTACTTTTTACAGCTCCTGTATACTGTAGTACCGGCAGTGACCACACCTGTATATAAACCCTGAGTAGTGATCTGTACATTTAGTTCTAGAGTAACCCTCATTCAGTAAACACCTGTTGATCGTTCCCTGCAGTCTCTTGTCTAATTATTGAAGGACACAACATCAAGATACACGGATCTAACATCGTCTGGATTTGCTCAGACCAAATGTACGAAGAGATGTTGAGAGTAAGCAATTCCAGCACATCAATGAGAAGCCGACAAGGAGCTTCAATGTCGGGCAACCAGTCTTGGCCCGCGACTACCGAACAGAGAAATGGCAACCAGGAATGATATGCACACGGCAGGGGCCACTAATGTACACAGTGGATATTGGGGAGAGCATTGTGAGACGCCATGCTGACCAGATCCTAGAGTCACAGGAACGAGTCAACCCCATATCTCGGCCATACGTACCTGGTGAGGAACCCAACGTACAGGTCGCATCTACCTCAGAAACAATAGCATTGGAAGCTGATGAATCAACTGACGACAGGGTGTTAGAATCACCTCCGCACCAAGAGCGAGACACGCGGGAAAGACGTTATCCAGAAAGAATCAGGAAGCCTCCCCAAAGACTGAATTTATAAATAGACTATTTTCAGTTAATGTTGCATGTTAAAAGTGTTAATTGTAATTAGTTGATATTTAATTGTTAAATGAGTGTTATGGTACTGTTAATCTAAAAGGGGAGGAATTGTAATGTATGTACCTTTAAGGGGAGAACTACTTTTTACAGCTCCTGTATACTGTAGTACCGGCAGTGACCACACCTGTATATAAACCCTGAGTAGGGATTTGTACTGTAGTTTTAGAGTAACCCTCGTCGAGTAAACACCGTTGATTGTTCCTCTGAAGTCTCTGTCTATTTATTGAAGGGCACCATACATCAAGATTTACGGATTTAACACACACAGACACACACCCCACACACACAGACACACACCCCTCACACACACACGCAGACACACACCCCTCACACACACACACACAGACACCCCTCTCTCACACACACACACACAGACACACACCCCTCACACACACAGACACACAACCCTCACACACACAGACACACACCCCTCACACACACAGACACAAACCCCTCAAACACACACACCCCTCACACACACACACCCCTCAAACACACAGACACACACCCCTCACACACACAGACACACCCCTCAAACACACACACCCCTCACACACACAGACACACACCCCTCACACACACAGACACACACCCCTCACACACACAGACACACCCCTCACACACACAGACACACCCCTCACACACACACACACCCCTCACACACACACACACACCCCTCACACACACACACACCCCTCACACACACACACACACACCCCTCACACACACACACCCCTCACACACACACACACACCCCTCACACACACACACCCCTCACACACACACACACCCCTCACACACACACACACCCCTCACACACACACACCCCTCACACACACACACACCCCTCACACACACACACACCCCTCACACACACACACCCCTCACACACACACACACACCCCTCACACACACACACCCCTCACACACACACACACCCCTCACACACACACACACACCCCTCACACACACACACCCCTCACACACACACACCCCTCACACACACACACACCCCTCACACACACACACACACCCCTCACACACACACACCCCTCACACACACACACACACCCCTCACACACACACACCCCTCACACACACACACACCCCTCACACACACACACACACCCCTCACACACACACACCCCTCACACACACACCCCCCTCACACACACACACACACCCCTCACACACACACACACACCCCTCACACACACAGACACACCCCTCACACACACACACACACCCCTCACACACACAGACACACCCCTCACACACACACACACCCCTCACACACACAGACACACCCCTCACACACACACACCCCTCACACACACACCCCTCACACACACAGACACACCCCTCACACAAACACACCCCTCACACACACACACACACCCCTCACACAGACACACCCCTCACACACACACACCCCTCACACACACACACCCCTCACACACACACACACCCCTCACACACACACACACCCCTCACACACACACACACCCCTCACACACACACACCCCTCACACACACACACCTCTCACACACACACACCCCTCACACACACACACCTCTCACACACACACACCCCTCACACACACACCCCTCACACACACAGACACACCCCTCACACACACACACCCCTCACACACACACACACACCCCTCACACACACACACACACCCCTCACACACACAGACACACCCCTCACACACACACATCCCTCACACACACACACCCCTCACACACACACACCCCTCACACACACACACACACCCCTCACACACACACACCCCTCACACACACACACACACCCCTCACACACACAGACACACCCCTCACACACACACACCCCTCACACACACACACCCCTCACACACACACACACACCCCTCACACACACACACCCCTCACACACACACACCCCTCACACACACACACCCCTCACACACACACACCCCTCACACACACACACACCCCTCACACACACACACCCCTCACACACACACACCCCTCACACACACACACACACACCCCTCACACACACACACACACCCCTCACACACACACACCCCTCACACACACAGACCCCTCACACACACGCGCAGACACACAATCCTCACACACACAGACACACACCGCTCACACACGAACACACACCCCTCACACACACAGGCACACACCCCTCTACATATAGATTGGGCCAACCAAATTAGTAACAATACTGTGGAGGAGGAATTCCTGGAGTGTTTATGGGATGGTTTCCTGGACCAATATGTCGAGGAACCAACCAGAGATCAGGCCATCTTAGGCTGGGTATTATGTAACGAGAAAGGATTAATTAGCAATCTTGTTGTACAAGGCCCCTTGGGTCGGAGCAATCATAATATGATCGAATTCTTCATTAAGATGGAGAATGAAGTAGTTGACTCGGAGACTAGGGTCCTCAATTTAAATAAAGGAAACTACGATGGTCTGAGGAGCGAGTTGGGTAGGATTGATTGGGGAATGGCACTCAAAGGGTTGACGGTGGATAGGCAATGGCAAACATTCAAAGACCGCATGGATGAACTACAGAATTTGTTCATCCCAGTTTGGCATAAAAATAAAACAAAAATGTGACCCAACCGTGGCTAACAAGGGAAATTAGGGATAGCATAAGGTCCAAGGAGAGGGCATATAAATTGGCCAGAAAAAGCAATAATCCTGAGGATTGGGAGCAGTTTAGGATTCAACAAAGGAGGACAAAGGGATTAATTAAGAAAGGGAAAATAGAATATGAGAGTAAGCTTTCAGGGAACATAAAAACTGACTGTAAAAGCTTTTATAGATATGTGAAGAGAAAAAGATTGGTGAAGTCAAGCGTAGGTCCCTTGCAGTCAGAATCGGGAGAATTTATAATGGGGAACAAAGAAATGGCAGACCAACTAAATACATATTTTGGTTCTGCCTTCACAAAGGAGGACACAAATAACCTCCCAGAGATGCCGGGGAACATAGGGTCTGATGAAAGGGTGGAACTGAAAGAAATCAGTATTTGTAGGGAAATGGTGTTAGGAAAATTGATGGGACTGAAGGCCGATAAATCCCCAGGGCCTGATAATCTACATCCCAGGCTACTTAAGGAAGTGGCCCTTGAAATAGTAGATGCATTGCTGGTCATCTTCCAGAACTCGATAGACTCTGGAACGGTACCCATGGATTGGCGGGTAGCTAATGTTACCCCACTATTCAAAAAAGGTGGTAGAGAAAAGGCGGGGAATTATAGACCGGTAAGCTTGACATCGGTAGTGGGGAAAATGCTAGAGTCCATTATAAAAGATGTAATAGCAGAGCACTTGGAAAGCAGTGACTGGATCGGACAAAGTCAACATGGATTTACAAAAGGTAAATCATGCTTGACTAAACTACTGGAATTTTTTGAGGATGTAACTGGTAAAATAGATAAGGGAGATCCAGTGGATGTGGTGTATTTGGACTTTCAGAAGGCTTTCGATAAGGTCCCGCATAAGAGATTAGCGTGCAAAATTAAGGCACATGGGATTGGGGGCAAGGTATTGACTTGGATAGAGAACTGGTTGGCGGACAGAAAGCAAAGAGTTGGAATAAACGGGTCGTTTTCCGAGTGGCAGGCAGTGACTAGTGGGGTACCGCAAGGATCGGTTCTCGGACCTCAGCTGTTCACAATATATATTAATGATCTGGACAAGGAAATTGGATGTAATATCTCCAAATTTGCAGACGATACAAAGCTAGGTGGGAGGGTATGCTGTGAGGAGGATGTCGTGAAACTCCAGTATGATTTGGACAGGTTGGGTGATTGGGCAGAAACATGGCAAATGCACTATAATGTGGATAAATGTGAGGTTATCCACTTTGGTGGCAAAAACAGGAAGGCAGATTATTATTTGAATGGCAATAGATTGTGAGAAGAGGAAGTGCAAAGAGACCTGGGTGTTATTGTACACCAGTCGCTGAAGGTAAGCATGCAGGTGCAGCAGGTGGTTAAGAAGGCAAATGGTATGTTGGCCTTCGTAGCAAGAGGGTTCGAGTACAAGAACAAGGATGTCTTGCTGCAGTTGTACAGGGCCTTGGTGAGACCACACCTTGAGTCGCCTTACCTGAGGAAGGACGTTCTTGCCATGGAAGGAGTGCAGCGAAGATTCACCAGGCTGATACCTGGGATGGCAGGAATGACGTATGAGGAGAGATTGTGTCGATTGGGCTTATACTCACTGGAGTTTAGAAGATTGAGAGGGGACCTCATTGAAACTTATAAAATTCTAACAGGACTAGACAGACTAGATGCAGGAAGGATGTTTCTGATGGCCGGGTAGTCCAGAACCAGGGGTCATAGTTTAAGGATAAGGGGTAAGCCATTTAGGACTGAAATGAGGAGGAATTTCTTCACCCAGAGAGTGGTGAACCTGTGGAATTCTCTGCCACAGAGGGCAGTTGAGGTCAGTTCATTAAGTATATTCAAGAAAGAGTTGGATATATTTCTTAAGGCTAAAAGGATCAAGGGATATGGGGAGAAGGCAGGGACAGGGTACTGAATTTGGATGATCAGCCATGATCTCATTAAATGGCGGAGCAGGCTCGAAGGGCCGAATGGCCTACTCCTGCTCCTATCTTCTATGTTTCTACACAGACACACACCCCTCACACACACACACACACACACACACGCCCCTCACACACACACAGACACACACCCCTCTCACACAGACACACACCCTTCACAGACACACGGACACAAACCCCTCACACACACACCCCTCACACACACACACACCCCTCACACACACACACACACCCCTCACACACACAGACACACCCCTCACACACACACACCCCTCACACACACACACCCCTCACACACACACACACCCCTCACACACACACACCCCTCACACACACACACACCCCTCACACACACACACCCCTCACACACACACACACACCCCTCACACACACACACCCCTCACACACACACACACCCCTCACACACACACACACTCCTCACACACACACACACCCCTCACACACACACACACCCCTCACACACACACACACCCCTCACACACACACACACACACCTCACACACACACACACACCCCTCACACACACACACACACACCTCACACACACACACACACACCTCACACACACACACACACACCTCACACACACACACACACACCTCACACACACACACACACACCCCTCACACACACACACACACACCTCACACACACACACACACCCCTCACACACACACACACACACCTCACACACACACACACACACCTCACACACACACACACACACCTCACACACACACACACACACCTCACACACACACACACACACCCCTCACACACACACACACACACCTCACACACACACACACACACCTCACACACACACACACCCCTCACACACACACACACCCCTCACACACACACACCCCTCACACACACACACTCCTCACACACACACACACCCCTCACACACACACACCCCTCACACACACACACCCCTCACACACACACACCCCTCACACACACACACCCCCCTCACACACACACACACCCCTCACACACACACACACCCCTCACACACACACACCCCTCACACACACACACACACCCCTCACACACACACACCCCTCACACACACACACACCCCTCACACACACACACACTCCTCACACACACACACACTCCTCACACACACACACACCCCTCACACACACACACCCCTCACACACACACACCCCTCACACACACACACACCCCTCACACACACACACACTCCTCACACACACACACACCCCTCACACACACACACCCCTCACACACACACACACACCCCTCACACACACACACCCCTCACACACACACACACCCCTCACACACACACACACTCCTCACACACACACACACTCCTCACACACACACACACCCCTCACACACACACACCCCTCACACACACACACCCCTCACACACACACACACCCCTCACAACACACACACCCCTCACACACACACACCCCTCACACACACACACACACCCCTCACACACACACACACTCCTCACACACACACACACACACCCCTCACACACACACACCCCTCACACACACACACACCCCTCACACACACACACACTCCTCACACACACACACACCCCTCACACACACACACCCCTCACACACACACACACACCCCTCACACACACACACCCCTCACACACACACACACCCCTCACACACACACACACCCCTCACACACACACACCCCTCACACACACACACCCCTCACACACACACACACACCCCTCACACACACACACACCCCTCACACACACACACACCCCTCACACACACACACCGCTCACACACACTCACCCCTCACACACACACACCCCTCACACACACACACCCCCCTCACACACACACACACCCCTCACACACACACACACCCCTCACACACACACACACCCCTCACACACACACACACCCCTCACACACACACACCGCTCACACACACACACCCCTCACACACACACACCGCTCACACACACACACCCCTCACACACACACACACCCCTCACACACACACACACAGACACGCACCCCTCTCACTGAGACACAGACCCCTCACACACACACAGACACACACCCCACACACACGCAGACACACAATCCTCACACACACAGCCACACACGGCTCACACACGAACACACACCCCTCACACACACAGGCACACACCCCTCTACATATAGATTGGGCCAACCAAATTAGTAACAATACTGTGGAGGAGGAATTCCTGGAGTGTTTATGGGATGGTTTCCTGGACCAATATGTCGAGGAACCAACCAGAGATCAGGCCATCTTAGGCTGGGTATTATGTAACGAGAAAGGATTAATTAGCAATCTTGTTGTACAAGGCCCCTTGGGTCGGAGCAATCATAATATGATCGAATTCTTCATTAAGATGGAGAATGAAGTAGTTGACTCGGAGACTAGGGTCCTCAATTTAAATAAAGGAAACTACGATGGTCTGAGGAGCGAGTTGGGTAGGATTGATTGGGGAATGGCACTCAAAGGGTTGACGGTGGATAGGCAATGGCAAACATTCAAAGACCGCATGGATGAACTACAGAATTTGTTCATCCCAGTTTGGCATAAAAATAAAACAAAAAGGTGACCCAACCGTGGCTAACAAGGGAAATTAGGGATAGCATAAGGTCCAAGGAGAGGGCATATAAATTGGCCAGAAAAAGCAATAATCCTGAGGATTGGGAGCAGTTTAGGATTCAACAAAGGAGGACAAAGGGATTAATTAAGAAAGGGAAAATAGAATATGAGAGTAAGCTTTCAGGGAACATAAAAACTGACTGTAAAAGCTTTTATAGATATGTGAAGAGAAAAAGATTGGTGAAGTCAAGCGTAGGTCCCTTGCAGTCAGAATCGGGAGAATTTATAATGGGGAACAAAGAAATGGCAGACCAACTAAATACATATTTTGGTTCTGCCTTCACAAAGGAGGACACAAATAACCTCCCAGAGATGCCGGGGAACATAGGGTCTGATGAAAGGGTGGAACTGAAAGAAATCAGTATTTGTAGGGAAATGGTGTTAGGAAAATTGATGGGACTGAAGGCCGATAAATCCCCAGGGCCTGATAATCTACATCCCAGGCTACTTAAGGAAGTGGCCCTTGAAATAGTAGATGCATTGCTGGTCATCTTCCAGAACTCGATAGACTCTGGAACGGTACCCATGGATTGGCGGGTAGCTAATGTTACCCCACTATTCAAAAAAGGTGGTAGAGAAAAGGCGGGGAATTATAGACCGGTAAGCTTGACATCGGTAGTGGGGAAAATGCTAGAGTCCATTATAAAAGATGTAATAGCAGAGCACTTGGAAAGCAGTGACTGGATCGGACAAAGTCAACATGGATTTACAAAAGGTAAATCATGCTTGACTAAACTACTGGAATTTTTTGAGGATGTAACTGGTAAAATAGATAAGGGAGATCCAGTGGATGTGGTGTATTTGGACTTTCAGAAGGCTTTCGATAAGGTCCCGCATAAGAGATTAGCGTGCAAAATTAAGGCACATGGGATTGGGGGCAAGGTATTGACTTGGATAGAGAACTGGTTGGCGGACAGAAAGCAAAGAGTTGGAATAAACGGGTCGTTTTCCGAGTGGCAGGCAGTGACTAGTGGGGTACCGCAAGGATCGGTCCTAGGACCCCAGCTGTTCACAATATATATTAATGATCTGGACAAGGAAATTGGATGTAATATCTCCAAATTTGCAGACGATACAAAGCTAGGTGGGAGGGTATGCTGTGAGGAGGATGTCGTGAAACTCCAGCATGATTTGGACAGGTTGGGTGATTGGGCAGAAACATGGCAAATGCACTATAATGTGGATAAATGTGAGGTTATCCACTTTGGTGGCAAAAACAGGAAGGCAGATTATTATTTGAATGGCAATAGATTGTGAGAAGAGGAAGTGCAAAGAGACCTGGGTGTTATTGTACACCAGTCGCTGAAGGTAAGCATGCAGGTGCAGCAGGTGGTTAAGAAGGCAAATGGTATGTTGGCCTTCGTAGCAAGAGGGTTCGAGTACAAGAACAAGGATGTCTTGCTGCAGTTGTACAGGGCCTTGGTGAGACCACACCTTGAGTCGCCTTACCTGAGGAAGGACGTTCTTGCCATGGAAGGAGTGCAGCGAAGATTCACCAGGCTGATACCTGGGATGGCAGGAATGACGTATGAGGAGAGATTGTGTCGATTGGGCTTATACTCACTGGAGTTTAGAAGATTGAGAGGGGACCTCATTGAAACTTATAAAATTCTAACAGGACTAGACAGACTAGATGCAGGAAGGATGTTTCTGATGGCCGGGTAGTCCAGAACCAGGGGTCATAGTTTAAGGATAAGGGGTAAGCCATTTAGGACTGAAATGAGGAGGAATTTCTTCACCCAGAGAGTGGTGAACCTGTGGAATTCTCTGCCACAGAGGGCAGTTGAGGTCAGTTCATTAAGTATATTCAAGAAAGAGTTGGATATATTTCTTAAGGCTAAAAGGATCAAGGGATATGGGGAGAAGGCAGGGACAGGGTACTGAATTTGGATGATCAGCCATGATCTCATTAAATGGCGGAGCAGGCTCGAAGGGCCGAATGGCCTACTCCTGCTCCTATCTTCTATGTTTCTACACAGACACACACCCCTCACACACACACACACACACACACACACACGCCCCTCACACACACACAGACACACACCCCTCTCACACACACACACACCCTTCACAGACACACGGACACAAACCCCTCACACACACACACACCCCTCACACACACACACACACCCCTCACACACACAGACACACCCCTCACACACACACACCCCTCACACACACACACACCCCTCACACACACACACCCCTCACACACACACACACTCCTCACACACACACACACTCCTCACACACACACACCCCTCACACACACACACACCCCTCACACACACACACACACCCCTCACACACACACACCCCTCACACACACACACACCCCTCACACACACACACCCCTCACACACACACACACCCCTCACACACACACACACTCCTCACACACACACACACTCCTCACACACACACACCCCTCACACACACACACCCCTCACACACACACACACTCCTCACACACACACACACTCCTCACACACACACACCCCTCACACACACACACACCTCACACACACACACCCCTCACACACACACACACACCCCTCACACACACACACACACACCTCACACACACACACCCCTCACACACACACACACACTCCTCACACACACACACACACCCCTCACACACACACACCCCTCACACACACACACCCCTCACACACACACACACACCCCTCACACACACACACACCCCTCACACACACACACCCCTCACACACACGCACACCCCTCACACACACACACACACCCCTCACACACACACACACACTCCTCACACACACACACACACCCCTCACACACACACACACACCCCTCACACACACACACCCCTCACACACACACACACACCCCTCACACACACACACACCCCTCACACACACACACCCCTCACACACACACACACCCCTCACACACACACACACACCCCTCACACACACACACACACCCCTCACACACACACACACACCCCTCACACACACACACACACCCCTCACACACACACACACCCCTCACACACACACACCGCTCACACACACACACCCCTCACACACACACACCGCTCACACACACACACACTCCTCACACACACACACACCCCTCACACACACACACACAGACACGCACCCCTCTCACTGAGACACAGACCCCTCACACACACACACAGACACACACCCCACACACACGCAGACACACAATCCTCACACACACAGCCACACACCGCTCACACACGAACACACACCCCTCACACACACAGGCACACAACCCTCTACATATAGATTGGGCCAACCAAATTAGTAACAATACTGTGGAGGAGGAATTCCTGGAGTGTTTATGGGATGGTTTCCTGGACCAATATGTCGAGGAACCAACCAGAGATCAGGCCATCTTAGACTGGGTATTATGTAACGAGAAAGGATTAATTAGCAATCTTGTTGTACAAGGCCCCTTGGGTCGGAGCGATCATAATATGATCGAATTCTTCATTAAGATGGAGAATGAAGTAGTTGACTCGGAGACTAGGGTCCTCAATTTAAATAAAGGAAACTACGATGGTCTGAGGAGCGAGTTGGGTAGGATTGATTGGGGAATGGCACTCAAAGGGTTGACGGTGGATAGGCAATGGCAAACATTCAAAGACCGCATGGATGAACTACAGAATTTGTTCATTCCAGTTTGGCATAAAAATAAAACAAAAAGGTGACCCAACCGTGGCTAACAAGGGAAATTAGGGATAGCATAAGGTCCAAGGAGAGGGCATATAAATTGGCCAGAAAAAGCAATAATCCTGAGGATTGGGAGCAGTTTAGGATTCAACAAAGGAGGACAAAGGGATTAATTAAGAAAGGGAAAATAGAATATGAGAGTAAGCTTTCAGGGAACATAAAAACTGACTGTAAAAGCTTTTATAGATATGTGAAGAGAAAAAGATTGGTGAAGTCAAGCGTAGGTCCCTTGCAGTCAGAATCGGGAGAATTTATAATGGGGAACAAAGAAATGGCAGACCAACTAAATACATATTTTGGTTCTGTCTTCACAAAGGAGGACACAAATAACCTCCCAGAGATGCCGGGGAACATAGGGTCTGATGAAAGGGTGGAACTGAAAGAAATCAGTATTTGTAGGGAAATGGTGTTAGGAAAATTGATGGGACTGAAGGCCGATAAATCCCCAGGGCCTGATAATCTACATCCCAGGCTACTTAAGGAAGTGGCCCTTGAAATAGTAGATGCATTGCTGGTCATCTTCCAGAACTCGACAGACTCTGGAATGGTACCCATGGATTGGCGGGTAGCTAATGTTACCCCACTATTCAAAAAAGGTGGTAGAGAAAAGGCGGGGAATTATAGACCGGTAAGCTTGACATCGGTCGTGGGGAAAATGCTAGAGTCCATTATAAAAGATGTAATAGCAGAGCACTTGGAAAGCAGTGACTGGATCGGACAAAGTCAACATGGATTTACAAAAGGTAAATCATGCTTGACTAAACTACTGGAATTTTTTGAGGATGTAACTGGTAAAATAGATAAGGGAGATCCAGTGGATGTGGTGTATTTGGACTTTCAGAAGGCTTTCGATAAGGTCCCGCATAAGAGATGAGCGTGCAAAATTAAGGCACATGGGATTGGGGGCAAGGTATTGACTTGGATAGAGAACTGGTTGGCGGACAGAAAGCAAAGAGTTGGAATAAACGGGTCGTTTTCCAGTGGCAGGCAGTGACTAGTGGGGTACCGCAAGCATCGGTTCTAGGACCCCAGCTGTTCACAATATATATTAATGATCTGGACAAGGAAATTGGATGTAATATCTCCAAATTTGCAGACGATACAAAGCTAGGTGGGAGGGTATGCTGTGAGGAGGATGTCGTGAAACTCCAGCATGATTTGGACAGGTTGGGTGATTGGGCAGAAACATGGCAAACGCACTATAATGTGGATAAATGTGAGGTTATCCACTTTGGTGGCAAAAACAGGAAGGCAGATTATTATTTGAATGGCAATAGATTGGGAGAAGAGGAAGTGCAAAGAGACCTGGGTGTTATTGTACACCAGTCGCTGAAGGTAAGCATGCAGGTGCAGCAGGCGGTTAAGAAGGCAAATGGTATGTTGGCCTTCGTAGCAAGAGGGTTCGAGTACAAGAACAAGGATGTCTTGCTGCAGTTGTACAGGGCCTTGGTGAGACCACACCTTGAGTCGCCTTACCTGAGGAAGGACGTTCTTGCCATGGAAGGAGTGCAGCGAAGATTCACCAGGCTGATACCTGGGATGGCAGGAATGACGTATGAGGAGAGATTGTGTCGATTGGGCTTATACTCACTGGAGTTTAGAAGATTGAGAGGGGACCTCATTGAAACTTATAAAATTCTAACAGGACTAGACAGACTAGATGCAGGAAGGATGTTTCTGATGGCCGGGTAGTCCAGAACCAGGGGTCATAGTTTAAGGATAAGGGGTAAGCCATTTAGGACTGAAATGAGGAGGAATTTCTTCACCCAGAGAGTGGTGAACCTGTGGAATTCTCTGCCAAAGAGGGCGGTGGAGGCCAGTTCATTAAATATATTCAAGAAAGAGTTGGATATATTTCTTAAGGCTAAAAGGATCAAGGGATATGGGGTGAAGGCAGGGACAGGGTACTGAACTTGGATGATCAGCCATGATCTCATTAAATGGCGGAGCAGGCTCGAAGGGCCGAATGGCCTACTCCTGCTCCTATCTTCTATGTTTCTACACAGACACACACCCCTCACACACACACACCCCTCACACACACACACCCCTCACACACACACACCCCTCACACACACACACACCCCTCACACACACACACACACCCCTCACACACACAAACCCCTCACACACACACTCCTCACACACACATCCCTCACACACACACACCCCTCACACACACACACCCCTCACACACACACACCCCTCACACACACACACCCCTCACACACACACACACCCCTCACACACACACACACACCCTCACACACACACCCCTCACACACACACACACCCCTCACACACACACCCCTCACACACACACACACCCCTCACACACACACACACACCCCTCACACACACACCCCTCACACACACACCTCACACACACACACACCCCTCACACACACACACACCCCTCACACACACACACCCCTCACACACACACACCCCTCACACACACACCCCCCTCACACACACACACACACACACACCACACACCTCACACACACACACCCTCACACACACACACCCCTCACACACACACACCCTCACACACACACACCCCTGCACACACACCTCACACACACACACACACCTCACACACACACACACCCCTCACACACACACACCCTCACACACACACACCCTCACACACACACACCCCTCACACACACACACACCCCTCACACACACACACACTCCTCACACACACACACCCCTCACACACACAAACACACCCACACACACACACACACCTCACACACACACACACACCTCACACACACACACACCCTCACACACACACACTCCTCACACACACACACCCCTCACACACACACACCCCTCACACACACACACACCCCTCACACACACACACACTCCTCACACACACACACACCTCACACACACACACACCCCTCACACACACACACACCCCTCACACACACACACACACCTCACACACACACACCCCTCACACACACACACCCTCACACACACACACACCCCTCACACACACACACACCCCCCACACACACACACCCTCACACACACACACCCCTCACACACACACACCCCTCACACACACACACCTCACACACACACACCTCACACACACACACACCCCTCAGACACACACACACCCCTCACACACACACACTCCTCAACACACACACACCCTCACACACACACACACCCTCACACACACACACCCCTCACACACACACACTCCACACACACACACACCCCTCACACACACACACACCTCACACACACACACCCTCACACACACACACCCTCACACACACACACACCCTCACACACACACACACCTCACACACACACACCTCACACACACACACACCCCTCACACACACACACACCCCTCACACACACACACTCCTCACACACACACACACCCCTCACACACACACACACCCTCACACACACACACACCCCTCACACACACACATTCCTCACACACACACACACCCCTCACACACACACACACCTCACACACACACACCTCACACACACACACCCCTCACACACACACACACCCCACACACACACACCCCTCACACACACACACACCCTCACACACACACACTCCTCACACACACACACACCTCACACACACACACCCCTCACACACACACACCCTCACACACACACACACTCACTCACACACCCCTCACACACACACACCCTCACACACACACACCCCTCACACACACACACTCCTCACACACACACACCCCTCACACACACACACCCCTCACACACACACACACCTCACACACACACACCTCACACACACACACACCCCTCACACACACACACTCCTCACACACACACACCCCTCACACACACACACCCCTCACACACACACACACCCTCACACACACACACACCCCTCACACACACACACACCCCTCACACACACACACACCCCCTCACACACACACACCCCTCACACACACACACCTCACACACACACACCTCACACACACACACACCCCTCACACACACACACACCCCTCACACACACACTCTCACACACACACACCCCTCACACACACACACCCCTCACACACACCACACTCCTCACACACACACACACCCTCACACACACACACACCTCACACACAACACACCCTCACACACACACACACCCTCACACACACACACACACACCCACACACACACACACACCTCACACACACACACCCTCACACACACACACCCCTCACACACACACACACCCTCACACCACACACACTCCTCACACACACACACCCCTCACACACACACACACCCCTCACACACACACACCCTCACACACACACACCCACACACACACCCTCACACACACACACACCCTCACACACACACACCCTCACACACACACACACCTCACACACACACACCCTCACACACACACACTCCTCACACACACACACCCCTCACACACACACACCCCTCACACACACACACCCCTCACACACACACACCCCTCACACACACACACCCTCACACACACAACACCCCCCCCACACCACACACTCCTCACACACACACACACCCCTCACACACACACACACCCCTCACACACACACACCCCTCACACCACACACACACCCCTCACACACACACACCCTCACCACACACACACCCCTCACACACACACACACTCCTCACACACACACACCCTCACACACACACCCCTCACACACACACACCTCACACACACACACAACACCCCTCACACACACACACCCTCACACACACACACACACACACCCTCACACACACACACACACCCCTCACACACACACACCCTCACACACACACACCCTCACACACACACACTCCTCACACACACACACCCCTCACACACACACCCTCACACACACACACTCCTCACACACACACACACCCCTCACACACACACACCCCTCACACACACACACCCTCACACACACACACACACCACCCCCTCACACACACACACCCCTCACACACACACACACCCCTCACACACACACACACCCTCACACACACACACACCCCTCACACACACACCCCACACACACACCCCTCACACACACACACCCCTCACACACACACACACCCCTCACACACACACACACTCCTCACACACACACACACCCTCACACACACACACACCCCTCACACACACACACACCCTCACACACACACACCCCTCACACACACACACACTCCTCACACACACACACACCCCACACACACACACACTCCTCACACACACACACACTCCTCACACACACACACTCCTCACACACACACACCCCTCACACACACCCCTCACACACACACACCCCTCACACACACACACACCCTCACACACACACACACCCCTCACACACACACACCCCACACACACACACACCCTCACACACACACACACACCCCTCACACACACACACACTCCTCAC
>NC_141005.1:81691007-81698507 GCF_052327205.1 Somniosus microcephalus | reverse complement strand
TACGAGTGGCCTTCTTATTTACATGCTGGAATTGCTTGTTTTCGACTTCCCTTCGCACATTGGGTTTTAACAAATCCAACCAGGACCACAACCTTCTGTTATAGAACATTATGGCAAGGCTTTGATTTGTCACTGCATGCGTGGCGTTTCGATACGCCATCAGGAAATTGTCCACCTTGTGTTGTAGTGGAATATGGTCTTCACTCATGGCCTTTATCGCCTTTTTGAATGTTTGTACAAATCTCTCGGCCAACCCATTTGTAGCCGGATGATATGGGGCAGATGTATAGTGTTTCACCCCATTCTTTTTCATGAATTTCTGGAATTCTTCTGACACGAACTGTGGTCCGTTGTCTGAACATATTTGCTCCGGCAACCCATTCCTTGCAAATATGGTTCTTAGAACTGCGATCGTCATCTCAGAGGTAGTGGTCGACATCTTAATCACTTCTGGCCATTTAGAATGTGCGTCTATTGCTATCAAAAACATGGAATCCATGAATGGACCTGCAAAGTTGATATGCACACGTTGCCATGGGGCTGAAGGCCATTCCCACGGATGCAGCGGTGCAATTGGAGGTGCGTTTTGAACTTTTTGGCACCCTGAGCAGCTTTTAGTCAGATCCTCTATTTGTTTGTCGCTACCTGGCCACCACACATAAGCCCTAGCAAGGCTTTTCATCTTGACTCCCCCCAGATGACCTTCGTGCAATTCTTTCAGAACTCTCTCTCTTAATTTCGGAGGAATAATCACCCTTGTTCCATACATCAATGTTCCTTGACATACGGACAGCTGTTCTCATCTGGCTGAGAATGCTGGTAACAATGGTTCGCCATGTGCTGGCCATCCCTTCACTGTCAAGTCGTAGACCCGAGACAGTGTCGGGTCATTTCGGGTCTCTCTCTCAATACCCGCATTGGTGACTGGTAAGCATTCGATGATAGTCGAGTGAAATATCTCGACAGGGTCAACTGCCGGTGCCTCTTCTGCTGTAGGTAGTGGCAGGCGCAACAGCCCTTCAGCATTACCATGTTGCTTTGTACCTTTGAATTCAATATCATATTGATGTGCCCCTAGGAAAAGGGACCATCTCTGAAGCCTCTGCGCCGTCATTACCGGAACACCCTTCTTAGGGTTGAAAATGGAAACCAACGGCTGGTGATCTGTCAGCAGCGTAAACCTTTGGCCTTGCAGGTAATGGTTAAATTTCTTAACTCCCCACACAAGGCTGAGAGCCTCCCTATCTATCTGAGCATAGTTGCGCTCAGCGGAGGTCAATGATCTGGATGCGAAAGCGACTGGCCTTTCCGAGCCATCTGGAAACTTATGTGAGAGCACTGCCCCGATACCATATGGAGAAGCATCACAAGCTAAGCGAATAGGCAGCGTTGGGTTAAAGTGAGCCAACACTTCCTTAGAGGTGATCAGTGCCTTGCTCTTTTGAAAAGCCCGCTTACAATCATCGCTCCACTTCCATGGTATTCCCATTTGCAAAAGAGTGTTTAGCGGGTGTAACACCGTGGATAAATTTGGAAGAAACTTGTGGTAATAGTTAACCAACCCGAGGAACGACCTCAACTGGGATACATTTTCCGGTGCAGGAGCTTTTACAACAGCTTCGATCTTGTCAGGTGACTATGGAGCCCCTCCCGGTCAATGACGTGGCCGCAGTACGAGATTTGCTTTTGAAAGAACTCGCATTTCTGGCGATTAACTCTGAGCCCATATTCTTTCAATCTGATGAGCACCTGCTCCAAATTCGCGAGGTGATCCTTATCGTTATCTCCTGTAATCAGGATGTCATCCAGGTAGCATTGTGTGCCTGGAATTCCCTGCAATACCTGCTCCATGGCCCTTTGCCAAATCGCTGGAGCCGATGCCACTCCAAAAACCAGTCTATTATACCGATATAAGCCCTTATGCGTGTTGATCGTGAGATACTGACGTGACGCTTCATCAACTTCCATCTGTAGGTACGCCTGCGCCAGGTCTATCTTAGTGAAGTGTTTCCCACCAGACAGCGAAGCGAAGATATCTTCAATCCGCGGAAGCGGATATTGCACCGTGTGAAGAACCAGATTAACAGTGATCTTGAAATCGCCACAGATGCGAACCTTCCCAGGTTCCCCCGGCTTGTTGCTCAACGAACGCTTCATGACAGGAACAATGGGTGTAGCCCATTCGCTCCAGTCCATCTTGGACAGTACCCCTGAACGTTCTAGCCCTTCCAGCTCTGCTTCCACAGCAGGTCGTATCGCATAAGGCTTTGAAAATTTTGGGTTTGCATGTTCTTCAACCTTGATGGTTGCCGTAATTCCTTTCAGTGTTCCCAGTCCCTGTTGGAACACCTCCTTAGCATCGTCTAAGATTTTGGACAGTCGTTTAGGTTTGACGTCGTCCTCCTTACAGGCATCTACAGTCAGTGCTTGTATGGAATGCCGGTCCACATTTATTCTCCGGATCCATTCCCGTCCCAGTAGTGGCGGACCTCCATCAGGTAACACATACAAGTCCATTTTCTGACTTTCTTTACCATTGTAGACCACGTTTACTTTTATCTTTCCTTTGGGGTATACTATTTGCCCCGTGTATGTTTTCAATACAATCTCTGTACCCCTCAGGGGAATGTGCGAGAATAACCTTTTGTAATCATGCTTATTCATGACTGTTAATGCCGACCCAGTGTCCAATTCCATCTTCACTTGGACTCCTGCAATCCGAAGCATGACCCAGATAGTTTGGTGGTCTGCTGTGTTACCCACATTATGTATTTTCAGACAACCCAGTTGCTTACTGCTGGAGTCTGAATCCGTCTTCTGTTCATCCGAACTGTTCTCTATCACCTTGTATACATTTTTTGTACTTCTCCTGCGGTGACTTCTTGCTGCTGGTCTTCTTTCCGGACCGGCATACTCTCGCTATGTGACCAAGTTTGCCACATTGCCTGCATTCTTTATCTTTGAACCAGCACTGGTTCTGGTCATGCGTTGTCCTTCCACAACGATAGCACTTTACTGTGCCCAATGCCATTTCATTGGTGTTGAATTCCAATGGCCTTTGCTGTATCTCTGCAGTGCCCCGTGTTGCTGCCTCATGGGATGCTGCAATGCTGAAAGCTTTGTCCAGCGTAAGGTCTTTTTCCTCTAGCAGTCGCTTCTGGGTTCCTTCCCTGAGGAGCCCACACACAAACTTATCTCTCAGTGCGTCTGCTAGTCCTGTTCCGAACTGGCAGTACTTTGATAACTTGCACAGTTCTGTTAGGAATTCAGCGTTGCTTTCTGCTTTCAGTTGAATTCTTTTGTAGAATTTAAATCGTTCCGCTATCAGCAGTGGCGTGGGGTTTAACTCCTGCAGGATAGTAACAATATCTGCGAAACTCTTTCCTATCGGTTTGTCTGGTGTTACAAGGTTCCTTAATAACCCGTACGTCTTCGCACCCATTGAGTTTAATAGGGTTCGTGCTTTCTTATCATCCGGTACCTCATTCGTTGTACAGTAAACTTCGATGCGTTCCACATAAGTGGCCCAATCTTCCACATCGTTATCAAAAGCAGTGATGTTACCCGTTTTTGGCATCCTTGCTGAGTTTCTCCTTCCCCATTGGATATTATTATTTATTTATTTATTTTTTCCAAGATGGCGGCTTTTCCCGCGCTTGGCGGCTTTTCCCGCGCTTGTCTTCTTCCCCCGCCGACTCAAAATGGCGATTTCTGCGCTGTTGCCATCCACGCCTCCCAGCGGTCCTTTATTTTCCCCTGCGTTGCTGCTCTTGTTCCCCCGCCGCTCCCACGGTCCTTGTGGCCATAAACGCTTTTCTGGCTGCTGCGCGTCTCTGCCCGATTGCAGTCCGGCCCCTGACACCGGCTGCGGTCATGTTCTCCGCCCTTTTCGTCATTTTCCCTCCCCTTCTCCCACTGACAACTCGGCCGACTTCCCCCCCGTGCCGCTCGATCGGGCTTACCCGCCGCTGTCGTAGAAGGGATGCTCACTGATGCTTGACTTCGTGGTCAGCAAACCAACCCGGGTTTCCGATGGCCTCCCGTGCGATGCAGGATGTTGAGGGCGGATGCCCTTTTTCGACGCCCGTTTCTGAGGACGAAGCTTCCTTTGATGCAAAACTGCCGCAAGGTAAGATCAGACTCGTCGCCACTGTTGAGTCTGTGGTTTCAATTGCAGTTATACTGAATAACAGGACACAGACTACAGAAGTAAGTAAACAGGTCTTTAGTGATTGAGGGTCAGGGCTGAACTGGGATACACTTTGCTCCGCAGGGTTTATATACCGGTGTGGTCACCACCGGTACTACAATGTACAGGAGCCATCAAAAAGTAGTCCATCACCTTAAAGTATCCTCTTAAGGTGGTACAGGTTACATACACTACAGAAACGCACCAAAGAACACTGCCCAGAGAGTGTGTTTCAGAACAGAAAGAACAGAGAGAGTTCTAAAAATAGGCGACACAGACATAAAACACTTCAAAAACTGTGGATATTGTGGAAACAACTGGCATGGAAAAAAGGAGTACTGCCCTGCCAAAGGAAGGCAATGTACTAAATGTGGTAAACGGAACCACTTTGCTAAAGTTTGCAAGACTGTTTTCGGAAAAACAGTATACACAGTGAGTGACAGCCAAATGCCAGATAGAGAGCCAAATGCAGAGGAACTGTTTATTGATTTTGTGTCACAGAAAAAACAGATTTCAGGGACTGAGCAAGCCTATGCCGATATTGAGATAGGAAAACAGGGCAAAGAGCTTAAGTTTAAACTAGACACTGGATCTCAGGTTAATGTAATTCCTCTGAGTGAGTATCACAGCTTGAAGGATGAGTGTGAGCTACAGCCCACCTCACGCAGACTGACCAGCTATGGGGGTGAGCAGCTCATTGTAAAAGGCACATGCGTGATGAAATGCAAGTACAAAGAAAGCGACATGATGTTGAACTTTTACATTATTGACACTCAAGCACCTCCAGTGCTAGGTCTAAAGGCATGTTTAGACATGGACCTCATCAAGCTAGTGCTATCATTGACAGCACCAGTTGAGAAGCAGACAGTCATGGAGGAGTTTGCTGACGTTTTCAAAGGAATCGGACTATTCCCAGGTGAATGCACTATTCACCTTGACCCAGCAGCAACCCCTGTGGTTTGCCCATCGAGAAGGATACCCCTTGCTCTATGTAGTCGCCTGAAGGAGGAGCTGCAGAGCATGGAGAATACAGAAATCATTGTCTGGGAAACAGAACCGACAGAGTGGGTCAACGCGTTAGTAGTGTTTGAGAAACCACGTACAGGCAAGCTCAGAGTCTGTCTCGACCCCAGAGATTTGAACAAGGCTATCAAATGCCCTCACTACCCTCTACCAACGCTAGATGACATCACACCCAAGCTAATGGGAGCATGTTACTTCAGTGTAATGGACGCACGATCAGGATACTGGACTATCAAGCTCACGGAAGAGTAATCTAAGCTAACAACGTTCAACACACCATTTGAACACTACCGATTTCTGCGTTTACCATTTGGTCTTATCTCAGCTCAGGATGAATTCCAGCGGAAGATCGACGAAACCTATGAAGGCCTTGCCGGAGTAGTCGCAATCGTAGACGACATCCTCATCTATGGCAGGAATAGAGAGGAACATGACAGGAACCTCCGTGTGATGCTACAAAGATCACGGGAGAAAGGTATTCGGCTCAACCCCGAGAAAAGCATAATCGGATCCACCGAGATCAGTTATTTCGGGCATCGCCTCTCAACTGATGGCATTAAGCCAGATCCAGAGAAAATCTCCACCATCAAGAAGATGGAGCCGCCAAAGAACCGCGCAGAGCTAGAGACAGTACTAGGCATGGTTAACTACTTAGCCAAGTTTGCCCCGAGCCTCTCTGAAATCAACGCACCCATGCGTCAGTTGCTCAAACAATCCAATGAGTTCTTGTGGGACAAACAACATGACACAGCATTTAAGAAAATGAATGACCTAATCACCAGAGAACCAG
The DNA here is from genome assembly GCF_052327205.1 of Somniosus microcephalus. NCBI lineage: Eukaryota > Metazoa > Chordata > Chondrichthyes > Squaliformes > Somniosidae > Somniosus > Somniosus microcephalus. The sequence continues at coordinate 81,692,505 of NC_141005.1, read as the reverse complement.
GACCAGTTCTTGCCTACTTCGACCCCAACAAAGAGCTCAGACTACAAGTGGATGCATCAAAGTACGGACTAGGCGCAGTATTACTGCAAGAAGGAAAGCCCATCGGCTACGCTTCCAGATCTCTCACAGACAGTGAAATCAACTATGCTCAAATCGAGAAAGAGCTATATGCAATTCTGTTTGGATGTAAGCGTTTCCACCAGTACGTCTATGGCCGACAAGTCATTGTGGAATCTGACCACAAGCCCCTCGAGTCAATCATGAGGAAACCACTAGCCGCAGCCCCACCAAGGCTACAGAGAATGATCCTTCAGCTACAGAAGTATGACTTCACAATCATTCACCGTCCAGGCAAAGACATTCCTGTCGCAGACACGCTCTCCAGAAAGTCTCTTAGCTACCAGGACAACAGCCTCAGTGAAGGCATGGATGTGCAGGTGCACATGGTGTACAACAGCTTACCTGTGAGTGACTCAAAACTGAAGGAGATCCGAGCAGCAACAGAGAAAGATGCACAACTCACACTGCTGAGCAAAGTCATACATGAAGGATGGCCTGAGGAAAGGAGGAAATGCCCTCAGAGCATATCTGAATTCTGGAACCACAGAGACGAACTGTCACAAATCAACGGAATCGTCTTCAAAGGGGAGAAAATCATCACTCCTACCAGTCTCAGAGAAGAGATGTTGACTAAAATTCATGCTGGACATATGGGCATGGGAAAATGCAAACAAAGAGCACGTGACATTATGTTTTGGCCCGGAATGTGCAAACACATTGAGGACATTGTCGGAAAATGTTCCATTTGTCTAGAATGCCACCCATCAAATGTCAAAGAGCCCATGATACCTCACGTATCCCAGACAGGCCCTGGCAGGTCGCGGCAACAGATCTGTTCACATGGAACAACGAGGACTATATAGTGACTGTTGATTACTACAGCAGATTTTTTGAACTGGACAAGCTTCACAGCACCACATCTGCAGCTGTGATCTACAAGCTAAAGGCAGCCTTTGCCAGGCATGGCATTGTAGAGACTTTAGTCTCAGACAATGGCCCCCAATACAAATCAAAAGAGTTCGAGTCGTTTGCCAAAGCATGGGATTTCACACATGTCACATCAAGCTCACATTACCCTCAAAGTAATGGCCTTGCTGAAAAAACTGTCCAGATTGCAAAAACACTCATGGACAAAGCCAAAGCGGACAAAAGAGACCCCTACATCAGTCTTCTTGAGTACCGCAACACTCCGGTTGACAACTTCAAGTCGCCAGCACAGCTGTTGATGAGCCGCAGACTTCGCTCAATCCTTCCAAGCACCAACCAGCAGCTGCAGCCAGAGGTCATCAGCTGCAAGCAAGTGCATGCAAAACGTGTAAAGAGACAGCAACACCAAAAGAGATACTGTGACAGGTCAGCTAGACTACTGCCGCTGCTGCACAATGGAGAATCCGTCAGAATCCAGGAGCATGACTACTGGTAGCCAGCAGTCGTCATC
>NC_141005.1:81678507-81686007 GCF_052327205.1 Somniosus microcephalus | reverse complement strand
GGGTGCGAGTACGTACGGCCTATTGCGGAATTTAATTACCCCAGCTAAACCAATGGAGAAAAGTTTTGAGGAGATTGTTCATATCTTACAGGAACATCTAAGCCCTACACCACTGCTGATAGCAGAAAGATTCAAGTTCCATAAAAGAAACCAGCACAAAGATGAGAACAATGCTGACAATCTTACGGAACTACGCAAGTTATCGAAGCACTGCCAGTTCGGAGCAGGACTGGCAGACACCTTACGGGATAAGTTTGTCTGTGGGCTCCAGAGTGAAGGAACCCAGAAACGACTACTTTCAAAAAAGGACCTGACGCTAGAACAGGCTTTCAGCGTGGCAGTATCCTACGAAGCAGCAGCACGGGGAGCTGCGGAAATACAACAGAAACCACAAGAATACAGCGCTAACGAAATGGCGTATGGAGCCGAAAAGTGCTATCGCTGCGGCAGAACAACCCATGAGCAGAAGGACTGCTGGTTTAAAGACAAAATATGCAGGCAATGCGGGAAAATGGGACATATAGCAAGAGTCTGCAGGTCGGGAAAGAAGACCAACATGACAAGAACTACTAAGGAACAGTACAGGAAAGTAAAGAAACTGACAGATAGTAGTTCAGAAGATCAGGAGAGTGATAAGGACTCCGGGAGCAGGCGACTAAGTTGTTTAAAGTTACACAATGTGATCGCAAAAGAAGATCACCGAACCATTTGGGTCACCCTCATGATAGCAGGGTCCCCAGTGAAGATGGAATTGGACACAGGATCAGCCCTAACTGTCATGAATCGACGAGACTATGAGCGGCTATTCTCACACATACCAGGGCAGCACGGTGGCATAGTGGTTAGCACTGTTGCCTCACAGCACCAGAGACCCGGGTTCGAATCCAGCCTCAGGCGACTGTCTGTGTGGAGTTTGCACATTCTCCCCGTGTTTGCGTGGGTTTTCTCCGGGTGCTCCGGTTTCCTCCCACAGTCCAAAGATGTGCGGGTTAGGTTGATTGGCTATGATAAATTGACCCTTAGTGTTAGGGGGATTAAATACGTGGGGTTACAGGGATAGGGTGGGATATGTGTTGGTGTAGGGGTTACGGGGATCGGGTGGGATATGTGTCGGTGCAGGCTTGATGGGCCAAAATGGCCTCTATCTGCACTGTGGGGTTTCTGTGATTCTGTGATACCCTTAAAGGACACGTCCATTGTATTGAAGACATACACGGGGCAAAAGGTCTACCCCAGAGGAAAAATAAGGGTGCCAGTTGAATATAACGGAAAGGAAACACAGAAACTATACATGTATATACTACGAGATGGAGGACCACCATTATTGGGACGTGAATTGATCCGAAGACTACAATTGGATTGGCATTCCATTCTGGCACTAACTGTGACTGACAAAAAAGATGATGACGTCGCACCTGGACGTCTGTCACAAATTCTATCTGATGCGGAAGAGGTGTTCCAACAAGGACTTGGGACTCTAAAAGGAGTAAAGGCAACCATAAAGATTGAGGATAACGCAACCCCAAAATTTTTCAAGGCCAGACCGGTGCCATACGCGATACGCCCAGCTGTGGAAGCTGAACTGGAGAGTCTGGAGCATTCGGGGGTGCTGTCTAAGGTGGACTGGAGCGAGTGGGCCACACCCATCGTTCCTGTAATGAAGAAAGCATTGAGCAGCACGCCTGGGGAGCCAAGGAAGGTTCGCATCTGTGGGGACTTCAAGGTGACTGTGAACACAGTCCTGCACACAGTACAGTATCCGCTTCCGCGGATAGAAGATATTTTCGCCTCACTATCTGGAGGGAAACGTTTTACAAAGATTGACCTGGCTCAAGCGTATCTACAAATGGAGGTGGAAGAAGCATCTAGGAAATACCTCACGATAAACACTCACAAAGGCCTTTACCAGTACAATCGACTGGTATTTGTGGTTGCATTGGCCCCGGCTATGTGGCAGAGGGCAATGGAACAAGTCCTGCAAGGGATCCCGGGGACCCAGTGTTATTTGGACGACATCCTGGTTACGGGCGAAAATGACAATGAACATCTTGCCAACCTGGAACAGGTGCTCACGAGATTGCAGGAATATGGGCTATGAGCCAACCGTCCCAAATGCGAGTTCTTCAGGAGAAAAATCTCGTATTGTAGCCACATGATTGATGAGGAAGGGTTGCATAAGTCACCGGACAAGATTGAGGCTGTAGTCAAGGCTCCAGCACCAGAAAATGTGTCGCAACTAAGATCGTTCCTTGGGTTGGTGAACTACTACCATAAGTTCTTGCCGAATTTATCTACAATTCTGCACCCACTGAACGCCCTCCTTCAAACTGGTGTAACATGGAAATGGAGTGATGAGTGTAAGCGTGCCTTTCAGGAATGTAAATGCCAAATCACTTCAAAAGAAGTATTGGCCCACTACAACCCAACACTACCGATTCGGTTGGCATGTGATGCGTCACCTTATGGCATTGGAGCGGTGCTGTCACACAAATTCCGTGACGGTTCAGAGAGGCCAATAGCCTTTGCATCGCGCTCGCTAACCTCAGCCGAGCGTAACTACGCCCAGATTGACAGGGAGGCCCTCAGCCTGGTGTGGGGGGTGAAGAAGTTCAATCACTATCTGCACGGGCAGAAATTCACCCTACTGACTGATCATCAACCCCTGGTCTCAATTTTTAACCCAAAGAAGGGCGTTCCGGTGATGACGGCGCAACGGCTGCAAAGATGGTCACTTTTTCTAGGGACACATCAGTATGACATAGAGTACAAAGGTACGAAACAACATGGAAACGCTGATGGGCTGTCGCGCCTACCATTGCCTACGGCGGAAGAAGCACCTGCAGTGGACCCGGTGGAGATATTCCATGTGACCATAGTCCATAGTCAAATGTTTGCCTGTTACAAACGCAAGTATTGAGAAGGAAACCCGAAATGACCCAACACTCTCTCGGGTCTATGATTTGACGGTGAAGGGATGGCCAGCATATGGCGACTCACTGTTGCCAGCATTCTCGCCAAGGAGGGAACAGCTGTCAGTGTGCCGGGGAACCTTGATGTGTGGATCCCGAGTGGTAATTCCACCCAAGTTGAGAGATAGAGTACTCAATGAGCTTCACGAGGGTCATCTGGGAGGGGTAAAAATGAAGAGCCTAGCCAGGGCGTTTGTGTGGTGGCCGGGAATCAATAAAGAAATCGAGGATATGACCAAGAGATGCACAGGATGCCAGAAGGTCCAAAACGTTCCACCACAGGCCCCGCAACATCCAAGGGAGTGGCCCTCATCTCCATGGCAACGGGTACACATTGATTTTGCTGGTCCATTTATGGACTCAATGTTTCTAATCGCTGTGGACGCCCATTCGAAATGGCCAGAGGTCATTAAAATGTCCTCCACCACCACGGAGAAAACTATTGCAGTCCTAAGGACCATCTTCGCCAGGAATGGGTTGCCAGAACAGATCTGTTCCGACAATGGCCCACAGTTTGTGTCTGAGGATTTCCGGAGGTTCCTGAAGAATAATGGGGTGAAACATTACACATCTGCCCCATATCATCCAGCCACAAATGGATTGGCTGAGAGGTTTGTTCAGACCTTTAAAAAGGCCATAAAGGCAATGTATAATGACGACATACCACTGCAACACAAGGTGGATAACTTCCTGTTTGCTTACCGGAATGCGACACATGCCGGTAACCAACCAAACTCCAGCCGTACTGTTTTTCAACCGGAGACTAAGATGTCGCTTGGATTTGCTCAAAACCAAAAATAAGACGAGATGTTGAGGATAAGCAGTTCCAGCACATAAATGAGAAGCCAACCAGGAGCTTCAAGATAGGGCAACCAGTCTTGGCCCGCGACTACCGAACAGAAAAATGGCAGCCAGGCACGATATGCACACAGCAGGGACCACTAATGTACACAGTGGATGTTGGAAGAGAGCATCGTGAGACGCCATGCTGACCAGATTCTAGAGTCACAGGAACAAGCCAAACCTGTACCACAAGCATGTGCACCTGGTAATGAGCCCGAAGTACAGATCTGCGTCTACCTCAGAAGCAGGGGTATTGGAAGCTGACGAACCAACCAATGACAATGAGCCAAGAATTGACTCCACCGCCAGAACAGGATACTCGAGAAAGGCGCTATCCATCCGGATCAGGAAGCCTCCTCAAAGACTGAACTTATAAATGACTATTTCAGTTGATGTATATATTACTGAGAAAATTGTAATTGTAATTAGTTATTATTTAGTTGTTAAATGAATGTTATGTACTGTTTATCTAAAAGGGGAGGATTGTTGTGTATGTACCTTTAAGGGAATAACTGGTCTTAGACTGCAGTACCGGCAGTGACCACCCCTGTATAAAAGGCCCTAGCAGGCTTCTGTAGATTCAGTTTCAAGCTGCCTCTTGTTCAGTAAAGTACCTGTTAACTGTTCTCCCGAAGTCCGTGTATTATTGAGGCGCGGACTTTACAACACACACACCCCTCACACACACACACACACACACCCCTCACGCACACAGGCACAGCCCCACCACACACACAGACACAAACCCCTCACACACGACACAAATCCCTCACACACACAGACAAAAATCCCTCACACACACAGACACACGCCCCTCACACAGACAAACACCCCTCACAACACACACACAGACACATACCCCTCACACACAGACACCCCTCACACACACACACAGACACATACCCCTCACACCCACACACCCCCACACCACCCCTCACCCACACCCCCACCCACACACCCCTCACACCCACACACCCCCACCCCACACACCCCCCACACACACACACCCCTCACCACACACACCCCCCCACACCCACACACACCCCCCACACACACACCACACCCCCACACACCCACACACCCTCACACACACACACACACCTCACACACACACACACTCCTCACACACACACTCCCCTCACACACACACACCCCTCACACACACACACCCCCACACACACACTCCCCCACACACCCCACACCCCTCACACACACACCCCCCACACCCACACTCCCCTCACACACACACACCCCTCACACACACACACCCCCCACACACACACACCCCCTCACACACACACACACACACACACACACTCCCCTCACACACACACCCCTCACCACACACACCCCTCACACACACACACCCCCACACCCACACACCCCTCACACACACACACACCCTCACACACACACTCCCCTCAACACACACACACCCTCACACACACACCCCTCACACCACACCCCCCACACACACACCCCTCCACACACACACCCCTCACACACACACCCCCTCACACCCACACACCCCTCACCACACACCCCCTCACACACCACACCCCTCACACACACACCCCTCACACACACACACCCCTCACACACACACCCCTCACACACACACCCCCACACACACACCCCCTCACACACACACCACCCACACACACACACCCCTCACCACACACAAACCCCTCACACACCACACCCCACCACACCACACACCCCTCACACACACACACCCCCTCACACACACACCCTCACACCCCACACACCCCCCCACACACCACCCACACCCACACACCCCTCACACACACACACCCCTCACACACACACACCCCCTCACACCACACACACCCCACACACACACCCCTCACACACACACACCCCTCACACACACACCCCTCACACACACACTCCCCTCACACACACACACCCTCACACACACACCCCCACACACCCCCCACACACACACACCCCTCACACCCACACACCCCTCACACACACACACCCCTCACACACACACTCCCCTCACACACACACACCCCTCACACACACACCCCTCACACACACACACCCCTCACACACACACTCCCCTCACACACACACACCCTCACACACACACCACCCCTCACACACACACACCCCTCACACACACACACACCCCTCACACACACACACCCCTCACACACCACACCCCTCACACACACACACCCCTCACACACACACTCACCCTCGCACACACACACCCCTCACACACACACACCCCTCACACACACACACTCCCCTCACACACACACACCCTCACACACACACTCCCCTCACACACACACACACCCTCACACACACACACACCCCTCACACACACACACACTCCCACACACACACCCCTCACACACACACCTCCACACACACACCCCTCACACACACACACCCCTCACACACACACACACCCTCACACACACACACCCCTCACACACACACACCCCTCACACACACACCACCCCTCACACACACACACACCCCTCACACACACACACCCTCACACACACACACTCCTCACACACACACACCCCTCACACACACACACACCCCTCACACACACACACCCCTCACACACACACAACACCCCTCACACACACACACCCCTCACACACACACACTCCCCTCACACACACACACTCCCCTCACACACACACACCCCTCACACACACACTCCCCTCCACACACACAACACTCACCTCACACACACAGCACTCCCTCACACACACACACTCCCCTCACACACACACACCCTCACACACACACTCCCCTCACACACACACACCCCTCACACACACACTCCCCTCACACACACACTCCCTCACACACACACACACTCCTCACACACACACACCCCTCACACACACACTCCCTCACACACACACACTCCTCACACACACACCCCTCACACACACACTCCCCTCACACACACACACCCCTCACACACACACTCACCTCACACACACACTCCCCTACACACACACACTCCTCACACACACACACCCCTCACACACACACACTCCTCACACACAACACACACTCCTCACACACACACACACCCCTCACACACACACACACCCCTCACACACACACACACCCCTCACACACACACACTCCCTCACACACACACACACCCCTCCACACACACACACCTCCTCACACACACCTCACTCCACCCTCACCACACACACTCACCCCTCACACACACACACTCCCTCACACACACACACACTCCCTCACACACCACACACACCCTCACACACACACACACCCCTCACACACACACACACCCCTCACACACACACACTCCCCTCACAACACACACACTCCTCACACACACACACACCCTCACACACACACACACCCTCACACACACACACCCCTCACACACACACACCCCCTCACACACACACACCCCTCACACACAGCACACCCCTCACACACACACACCCCTCACACACACACACACCCTCACACACACACACCCTCACACACACACACACCCTCACACACACACTCCCTCACACACACACACACTCCCTCACACACACACACCCTCACACACACACACCCCTCACACACACACTCCCTCACACACACTCACACCACACACTCCCCTCACACACACACACACACCTCACACACACACACA
>NC_141005.1:81659644-81678007 GCF_052327205.1 Somniosus microcephalus | reverse complement strand
CCCCCAGTCGCTCTCTCTCTTCCCCCCGCAGTCGCGCTCTCTCTTCCCCCCCAGTTGCTCTCTCTCTTCCCCCCCGTCGCTCTCTCACTTTCCCCCGTCGCTCTCTCTCTTCCCCCCCAGTCGCTGTCTCTCTTCCCCCCCGTCGCTCTCTCTCTTCCCCCCCAGTCGCTCTCTCTCTTCCCCCCCAGTCACTCTCTCTCTTCCCCCCCAGTCGCTCTCTCTCATTCCCCCCAGTCGCTCTCTCGCTTCCCCCCCAGTCGCTCTCTCTCTTCCCCCCCAGTCGCTCTCTCTCTTCCCCCCCAAGTCGCTCTCTCTCTTCCCCCCCAGTGGCTCTCTCTCTTCCCCCCCAGTCGCTGTCTCTCTTCCCCCCCGTCGCTCTCTCTCTTCCCCCCAGTCGCTCTCTCTCTTCCCCCCCCAGTCACTCTCCCTCTTCCCCCCCAGTCGCTCTCTCTCATTCCCCCCAGTCGCTCTCTCGCTTCCCCCCAGTCGCTCTCTCTCTTCCCCCCCCAGTCGCTCTCCCTCTTCCCCCCCAAGTCGCTCTCTCTCTCTCTTCCTCCCAGTCGCTCTCTCTCTTCCCCCCAGTTGCTCTCTCTCTTCCCCCCCAGTCGCTCTCTCTCTTCCCCCCCAGTCGCTCTCTCTCTTCCCCCCCAGTCGCTCTCTCTCTTCCCCCCCCCAGCCGCTCTCTCTCTTCCCCCGCCGTCGCTCTCTCTCTTCCCCCCCCAGTCGCTCTCTCTCTTCCCACCCCAGTCGCTCTCTCTCTTCCCCCCCGTCGCTCTCTCTCTTCCCCCCTCAGTCGCTCTCTCTCTTCCCCCCCGTCGCTCTCTCTCTTCCCCCCCAGTCGCACTCTCTCTTCCCCCCCCAGTCGCTCTCTCTCTTCCCCCCCAGTTGCTCTCTCTCTTCCCCCCCAGTCGCTCTCTCTCTCTTCCCCCCCCAGCCGCTCTCTCTCTTCCCCCGCCGTCGCTCTCTCTCTTCCCCCCAGTCGCTCTATCTCTTCCCACCCCAGTCGCTCTCTCTCTTCCCCCCCGTCGCTCTCTCTCTTCCCCCCCCAGTCGCACTCTCTCTTCCCCCCCAGTCGCTCTCTCTCTTCCCCCCCAGTTGCTCTCTCTCTTCCCCCCCAGTCGCTCTCTCTCTTCCCCCCCGTCGCTCTCTCTCTTCCCCCCTCAGTCGCTCTCTCTCTTCCCCCCCGTCGCTCTCTCTCTTCCCCCCCAAGTCGCTCTCTCTCTCTTCCCCCCAGTCGCTCTCTCTCTTCCCCCCCAGTCGCTCTCTCTCTTCCCCCCCAGTCGCTCTCTCTCTTCCCCCCAGTCGCTCTCTCTCTTCCCCCCCAGTTGCTCTCTCTCTTCCCCCCCCGTCGCTCTCTCACTTTCCCCCCGTCGCTCTCTCTCTTCCCCCCCAGTCGCTCTCTCTCTTCCCCCCCCAGTCACTCTCTCTCTTCCCCCCCAGTCGCTCTCTTTCATTCCCCCCAGTCGCTCTCTCGCTTCCCCCCCAGTCGCTCTCTCTCTTCCCCCCCCAGTCGCTCTCTCTCTTCCCCCCCAAGTCGCTCTGTCTCTCTCTTCCCCCCCAGTCGCTCTCTCTCATTCCCCCCAGTCGCTCTCTCGCTCTCCCCAGTCGCTCTCTCGCTTCCCCCCAGTCGCTCTCTCTCTTCCCCCCCCGTCGCTCTCTCTCTTCCCCCCAAGTCGCTCTCTCTCTCTTCCCCCAGTTGCTCTCTCTCTTCCCCCCCAGTCGCTCTCTCTCTTCCCCCCCAGTCGCTCTCTCTCTTCCCCCCCAGTCGCTCTCTCTCTTCCCCCCCCAGTCGCTCTCTCTCTTCCCCCCCCGTCGCTCTCTCTCTTCCCCCCCCAGTCGCTCTCTCTCTTCCCACCCCAGTCGCTCTCTCTCTTCCCCCCCGTCGCTCTCTCTCTTCCCCCCCCAGTCGCACTCTCTCTTCCCCCCCAGTCGCTCTCTCTCTTCCCCCCCAGTTGCTCTCTCTCTTCCCCCCCAGTCGCTATCTCTCTCTTCCCCCCCAGTCGCTCTCTCTCTTCCCCCCCAGTCGCTCTCTCTCTTCCCCCCCAGTCGCTCTCTCTCTTCCCCCCCAGTCGCTCTCTCTCTTCCCCCGTCGCTCTCTCTCTTCCCCCCCCAGTCGCTCTCTCTCTTCCCCCCCAGTCGCTCTCTCTCTTCCCCCCCAGTCGCTCTCTCTCTTCCCCCCCCAGTCACTCTCTCTCTTCCCCCCCGTCGCTCTCTCTCTTCCCCCCCAGTCGCTCTCTCTCTTCCCCCCCGTCTCTCTCTCTCTTCACCCCCCAGTCGCTCTCTCTCTTCTCCCCCCAGTCGCTCTCTCTTCCCCCCCAGTCGCTCTCTCTCTTCCCCCCCAGTCGCTCTCTCTCTTCCCCCCCAGTCGCTCTCTCTTCCCCCCCCCAGTCGCTCTCTCTCTTCCCCCCCCGTCGCTCTCTCTCTTCCCCCCAGTCGCTCTCTCAATTTTCAATTCAATACAATTCAAATCGCTTTATTGGCATGACAAGTTACATCTTATTTTGCCAAAGCATCAGAAAACATTCATGTTTGTTCACAAAAATACAGATCTATCCATACAGTGTATAAACAGATATATCCCTGAGTGTATAAATATATACTTTCATATAATTTATATATACTCTTTTCTTATATTTACTGGTTGTCCCTCTCTTTATGGCAAGCTGTAACATAGTGTGCCGCTAGTGTTATGCAATTTCTCTCTTCCCCTAGTAGGTATGGGAGTTTTTGGTCGTCATTCAAATTTCTGAATTCCAGGCATATTTTTGTGAATTTTGGGTAGAAATTCTCCCTTATGCCCTGATATTTTCTACATGCTGTGAGGAAGTGCATCTCTGTCTCCACCACTCCCTGACTGCAGTGAGAGCATATCCTGTCCTCTCTTGGTAGCCGGGTCTGTCTGTGTCTACCTTTTTCGATCGCCAGGTTATGTTCACTAAGTCTGTACATTGTCAAAATTTTTCTCAGTTTGCTATCCTTTACCATGGTCAGGTAATCAGCTATGTTGTATTGTCTGTTTAGGGCCAAGTAGCAATTGAGTTTGCTTTGGGTTTTTGTTGTTTCTGCCCAATATGACAGATATTTTTCCTTTTGCTTCGCGACGATGGTGTTGGGTCGAATTCTTTGTGTTATGCTGTCACTGTCCTGGGGCTGGATATTGTTAGTAGTGTTAGTAGTTACTTCACTGAGTCTCAGGACTAGTTGACTGAGGGTATTCTTCTTTATGGTCCTCTCTTGGCATTTCAGGGCTTCGTAGTGATAGCATTGGGGGTTGCTCATTTCTAGGTGTTTCCAAAATTTGGTGGCTCTTTTTTGGATAGTGATTATTAATGGATATTGGCCTAGTTCTGCCCTGCATGCATTGTTTACGGTTTTCCTTTGAGTCCAGAGTATACTTTTACAGAATTCTGCATGTAGGATCTTGTAAAGTCTGTGTGTTCTAGTTGTAATTAATAACACACAGACTACAAGATTAAAGTTCAACAGGTCTTTACTGGTTGGAGGTCAGGACTATATGAAATACAATCTTACTACACAGTGCTTATATACCGGTGGTCACCACCGGTATTACGTATACAGCAGCCAGAGAAAGTAGTACATCTCTTAAGGTGGAACAGGCTTAAGTTCTATTAAGGTGGAACAGGTTACATACACCACAATCCTCCCTTTTTAGCTTAATAGTCATATCCCCATTTAACATAACATCATAACATATATACATATATAACTTCAGGTATAAACAGTTCAAAGGTTCAGTCTCTCAGGAGGCCTTCTGATTTGGTCTGGATAACGCCTTTCAGTGGTCTCTGATTCTTGTTGCTGAGGTGACTCTTCTTGTTGGTTTCCTATGTATTGGACGTCATCATCAGGTACAGTCCCTGCTGAGGTAGATGCTTCAGGTTCATTAACGTCTTCCACAGTTGTCTCTGTCGCAACCATGGGTTCGACCCTTGCTCTTGATTCTACCAGTTGATCCACATGACGCCTTATCACATTATGACCAATATCTACTGTGTACATCAGAGGTCCTTGTCTGTCCCGAATTGTTCCGGACTGCCATTTTTCGTTTCCATAGCCCCTTGCCAACACTGGTTGTCCTACTTCGAAACTTCGAGTGGACTTGTTATTAATATGCCAGAACTGTTTGTTTTCCACTTCCCTCCGCACATTTGGTTTTAGCAAGTCCAACCTGGACCGCAACCTCCTGTTATAAAACATCATGGCAGGACTTTGATTAGTCACTGCATGAGCGGCGTTTCGATACGCCATTAGGAAATTGTCCACCTTGTGCTGTAGCGGAATCTGGTCATCGTTCATAGCCTTTATTGCCTTTTTGAATGTTTGGACAAATCTCTCGGCCAACCCGTTTGTCGCCGGATGATATGGGGCAGAGGTATAATGTTTCACCCCATTCTTCTTTAAGAATTTTTGGAATTCTTCCGACACGAACTGTGGTCCGTTGTCCGAACAGATCTGTTCTGGCAATCCGTTCCTTGCGAATATTGTTCTTAACACCGCAATTGTCTTTTCTGAAGTAGTGGTATTCATCTTGATCACTTCTGGCCATTTGGAATGTGCGTCCACCGCAATTAGGAACATGGAGTCCATGAATGGACAAGCAAAGTCAACATGTGCGCGTTGCCATGGGGCTGAAGGCCATTCCCATGGGTGTAGTGGTGCGATCGGAGGTGCATTTTGCACTTTTTGGCACCCAGCGCAGCTTTTCGTCAACTCCTCTATCTGTTGGTCAATACCCGGCCACCATACATAAGCCCTAGCAAGACTTTTCATCTTAACTCCCCCCAGATGACCTTCATGCAGTTCTTTTAGAACTCTTTCCCTCAACTTGGGAGGAATAATCACTCTTGTCCCGTACATCAAAGTACCATGGCAGACGGACAGCTGGTCTCGCCTTGCCGAGAATGCCGGTAACAGAGGATCACCACGTGTTGGCCATCCTTTCACTGTCACCTCGTAGACTCTGGACAGTGTCGGGTCATTCCTGGTTTCTCTTTCAATACTTGCATTGGTGACTGGTAAACACTCGATGATGGTCGAATGAAATAACTCAACAGTGTCAACTTTCGTCGTTTCTTCTTCTTCAGGTAGTGGCAGGCGCGACAGCCCATCAGCATTGCCATGCTGCTTCGTACCTTTGAATTCTATTTGATATTGATGTGCCCCTAGGAAAAGGGACCATCTCTGGAGACGCTGTGCTGTCATCACTGAAACACCCTTCTTCGGGTTAAAAATGGATACCAACGGCTGATGGTCTGTCAGAAGTGTGAATTTTTGGCCCTGCAGGTAATGATTAAACTTCTTCACTCCCCATACAAGGCTGAGAGCCTCCCTATCGATCTGCGCATAGTTGCGCTCAGCGGAGGTCAATGATCTGGATGCAAATGCGACTGGCCTTTCCGTGCCATTTGGCAACTTGTGTGAGAGTACTGCCCCAATACCATATGGAGAAGCATCACAAGCCAACCGAATAGGCAGTGTCGGGTTGAAGTGAGCCAACACTTCCTCTGAGGTGATCAATTCTTTGCTTTTGTGAAATGCCTCCTTACAGTTTTCGCTCCATTCCCATGGTACCCCATTCTGTAAAAGAGCGTTTAGCGGGTGCAGTACCGTGGATAGATTTGGTAGAAATTTATGGTAATAGTTAATCAATCCTAGAAACTACCTCAACTGAGAGACATTATCCGGAGCGGGAGCCTTTACAACTGCCTCTATCTTGTCAGGAGACTTATGAAGCCCCTCCCGGTCAATGACATGACCACAGTACGAGATCCGCTTCTGTAAGAACTCACATTTCTGCCGATTAACTCTAAGTCCATACTCTTTCAGTCTGTTGAGCACCAGTTCCAAGTTTGCAAGGTGTTCTTCATCACCATCACCTGTAATCAGAATATCATCCAGGTAACATTGTGTGCCTGGAATTCCCTGTAATACCTGCTCCATGGCCCTCTGCCAAATTGCTGGAGCCGATGCCACTCCAAAAACCAGCCTATTGTACCGGTACAAACCTCGATGCATGTTGATCATGAGGTATTGGCGTGACTCTTCTTCAACCTCCATCTGCAAGTACGCCTGCGCCAGGTCTATCTTGGTGAAGTGTTTCCCGCCAGACAACGAAGCAAAAATATCCTCAATCCGCGGAAGCGGATACTGCACCGTGTGAAGCACCGGATTAACGGTGATTTTGAAATCTCCACAGATGCGAACTTTCCCTGGTTCTCCTGGCTTGTTGCTCGAAGGACGTTTCATAACGGGAACAATGGGCGTAGCCCACTCACTCCAATCTACCTTAGACAGTACACCTGAACGTTCTAGCACTTCCAGTTCCGCTTCTACAGTAGGTCGTATTGCATAGGGTACCGGTCTGGCTTTAAAAAATTTTGGGTGTGCATGTTCATCAATCTTGATGTTTGCCGTAATTCCTCTCAGTGTTCCCAATCCCTGCTGGAACACCTCTTTAGCATCATCCAATATTCTGGACAATCGTTTAGGTTTGACATCTGTTTCCCCGGAATCTACCGTTAGTGCTTTCAAGGAGTGCCAGTCCATATTCATTTTCCTAATCCACTCCCATCCCAGTAGTGGTGGACCTCCTTCAGGTAGCACATATAAGTCCATTACTTGGCTTTCTTTGCCCTTGTGGACCACTTTTACCTCTATCTTTCCGATGGGGTACACTCTTTGCCCCGTGTATGTTTTCAATATAATCTCCGTATCCCGTAGGGGAATATGTTGGAATAACCTTTTGTAATCTTTCTTATTCATGACCATCAATGCCGATCCAGTGTCCAATTCCATCTTTACTTGGACTCCTGCTATCTGAAGGGTGACCCAAATTGTCTGGAGATCTGCATCCTTACCAACGTTGTGTACTCTTAAGCTACCCAGTTCATTACTGCTAGCGTCTGAATCTGACTTCTGTTCGGTCGAACTGTTCTTTGTCACCTTGTGTACCTTTATGTATTTTCCTTGCGGTGACTTTTTGTTGCTGGTCTTCTTTCCTGACCGGCATACTTTAGCTATGTGGCCAAGCCTGCCACACGTTCTGCATTCTTGGTTTTTAAACCAACACTGGTTCTGATCGTGCGTTGTCTTTCCGCAACGATAACATTTTACAGTACTCAAACCCAATTTATTTGTACTGAGTTCCAGTGACCGTAGCTGCATTACTGCCGTGCCTCTCGCTGCGGCTTCGTGTGCTGCTGCCATAGTGACCGCTTTCTCAAGCGTCAGCTCATTCTCCTCGAGCAATCGCTTTTGTGTATCTTCTTTTAATAAACCACACACAAATTTATCTCGTAGCGCCTCTGTCAATCTCGTTCCGAATTGACAGTACTTTGCTAGCTTACGTAATTCCATTAAATATTCAGCATTGCTTTCATCCTTCAGCTGCCTTCTGCTGTAAAATTTAAATCGTTCCGCTAGCATCAGCGGCGTGGGGTTTAGGTGATTTTTCAGGACAGTAACAATCTCCTCGAATGTCTTATCCGTCAGTTCATCTGGTGATAAAAGGTGTTTCAATTGCCCGTATGTCTTCGCACCCATTAAGTTTAATAATGTTAGTGCTTTCTCTTCGTCTGGGATTTTATTTGCTTTACAATAATTTTGTATGCGTTCTACATGTATAGCCCAATCTTCGATGTCACTATCAAAGGTATTAATGTTCCCATGTTTAGGCATCGTTGCAATTTAATTTCTTTTTATTTTTATCCAAGATGGCGGCTTCCGCGCTCTTGTCTTCGTCCTCCGCCTACCAAATGGCGGTTTTCCCGCACTTGGCGGTCTTCACCCTTCCCCCGACGCTGTCTCCGCTTCACCATGGCTCTCGCGCCTTCAGTTGCCCCCAGACGCTGTGCCTTTTTAGCCCGAATGCGGCCCGGCCCTTATCACCAGCCGTGATCGATGTCCCCGCGCTGCGCCTTTCGGCCCGAATGCGGCCCGGCCCTTATCTCCGGTCGCGATCGATCTCACCGCCCTTATTCCTCCGTCTTCCCTCCCCATCTGTACAGCCAACGCGGCCAACTTTCTGGTCGCGTCGCTGCCCGGCTTACCCACTACCAAGGTAGAAAGAAGATAGCTGACAGCCGCTGATGGAGGCTTTGAGTTCAGGATGTCTTCTGCACTCTGGTTTCTCGATGTCTGCCACGCGACGTGTCTTCCAGCAGGGTGATGAGGGTGGAAGCCTCTCTTCGACGTCCATTCTGTGGACGAAGCCGCCGTGGATATAACTGCTGCAGGGTAAGAATCTGACTCGTCGCCACTGTAAAGTCTGTGTGTTCTAGTTGTAATTAATAACACACAGACTACAAGATTAAAGTTCAACAGGTCTTTACTGGTTGGAGGTCAGGACTATATGAAATACAATCTTACTACACAGTGCTTATATACCGGTGGTCACCACCGGTATTACGTATACAGCAGCCAGAGAAAGTAGTACATCTCTTAAGGTGGAACAGGCTTAAGTTCTATTAAGGTGGAACAGGTTACATACACCACAGATCTCAATTGGGTGTTTGTCCCATTTTGCAAATTCTTGTTGTGTTAGCGGTCCCCACACCTCACTGCCATAGAGTGCAATTGGTTCAATTACTGATTTGAAAATTTTGAGCCAAATGCTAATTGGGATTTCTATTTGGATTGATTTTTGAATGGCATAGAAAGCCCTTCTTGCTTTCTCTTTCAGTTCATTCACAGCCAGTTTGAAATTTCCCATAGAACTGATTTTTAAGCCCAAGTGTGTGTAGTTAGTGGTTTGTTCAATTTTGGTTGTTCCTCGTGTGAAATTTATTTTGGGTCCCTGATGTCTGGATCTTTGCTGGAACACAAGGACTTTGGTTTTTTGGGGATTTATTGTCATGGCCCAAGTCTGGCAGTATGACTCCAGCAGATCCAGGTTCTGCTGTAGACCCTCCTTAGTTGGTGACAGCAGAACCAGGTCGCCTGCATAGAGGAGGAATGTAACCTTGGATTCATATAGGGTGAGGCCGGGTGCTGTAGATTGTTCAAGTCGTTTTGCCAATTCATTTATGTAAATATTAAAGAGTGTCAGTGAGATTGGCGAGCCCTGCATCACCCGCCGCCCCTGTGGGAAGTATTTTGTTTGTTTGTCTCCAATTTTAACTGCACATTTGTTGTTTGTATACATTGATTTAATTACATCATATGTTTTTCCCCCTACCCCGCTTTCGATAAGTTTCAGGAATAAACCGTCATGCCAGATGGAGTCGAAAGCCTTCTGGAAATCTATAAAGCATGCGTAGATTTTGCTTTTGTTTTGAAGAACGTGTTTGTCAATTAGGGTCTGTAGGGTAAAGATATGATCTGATGTTCTATAGTTTGGCAGGAATCCAATTTGGCTTTTACTCAAGACATTGTGCTCCTCAAGGAAGTTTATAAGTCTTTTGTTTATGATGCTACAGAATACCTTCCCCAGGTTACTGTTTACACAGATGCCTCAACAGTTACTTGGGTCGACTTTGTCCCCACTTTTGTATATGGGCGTTATGAGTCCTTTGTTCCAGATATCAGGGAAGTAACCGACACTCAGAACCAAGTTGAAGAGTTTTAGGATAGCCAGTTTCATTTTATCGTCTGTGTGTTTAATCATCTCGCTTAGTATGCCATCTGCCCCGCAAGCTTTTCCTGGTCGCAGGTCCTTGAGTTTTTCAAAAAGTTCTTTTTCTGTTATTATGGAGTCTAGCGGGTTTTGGTTATCTTTTATGGCCATTTCGAGCTTTTCCAGTTTTTTGCATATTTGGTGTTGCTCTGGCCTTAGTGTGTTTTTCTGGTATAATTTTTCAAAGTGGTTTTCCCATGTGTCTCCATTTTGAATGGCCAATTCGTCATGTTGTTTTTTGTGTAATGTATTCCAGTTGTCCCAGAAACAATTGGAATCAATGGATTCCTCAATGGAGCTGAGTGTATTCTTAATATACTGCTCTTTTTTGGTTCTGAGTGTGTTTCTGTATTGTGTTAGTGTCTGACAATAAGTAAGGCGTAATTCCTCGTTTTCTGGATGTCTGTGTTTTTGGTTTGGTATTTTTCTAAGTTTTTTCCTCATGTTATGGCAATCTGGGTCAAACCATTTTTCATAGTTTTTTGTTTTGGGTTTGTTCTTGCGAGCTTTCAAGTTTGACCTTGTTGCCAAATTATCAAAAATATTGTTTAGGTTATTCACTGCCCGGTTTATGCCTTCTTTATTGTGAGTGTATATGTTATCCAGAAAGGTGTCCAAGAGAGCTTGAGTTGATTCATTGCTATTTGCTATCTGGTATTTTTCCATGTCGTTTTTGGCCCATCTGTACGATGTTTTGGTGTTGTACAGTTTACTGGGTTGTGTTTCTGTGTTGTTTGTTTCTGTCTTTTTAAGATACATAGTAATTTGACTGTGATCTGACAGTGTTGTTTGTGGTTTGACTGTGAATGCTCTGAAAGAGGATGGGTCCAAGTCCGTAATCATATAGTCTACGGTGCTGCAGCCAAGAGGTGAACAGTAGGTCGATCTTCCTAGGAGGTCTCCTATGAATCTACCATTGACAATGTACAGACCCAGGCTTCGACAGAGCTGCAGGAGATGTTTTCCGTTGGTATTTGTCTGCTTGTCGCAGTTATGCCTGTATGGAAGGGAAGGGATATCGAAGTGGTTATTCCCGAATATGTAATTGTTTCCCTGATTATTGGTGAAGTCTGGTTCTTCTCCAGTTCTTGAATTGAGGTCACCACAGATCAACACGTTCCCCAGGGCCTGGTATTGGATAATTTCCCCCTCAATGTTGGAGAAGGTGTCCTCCTTAAAGTATGGGGATTCCATTGGGGGGGATATAGACTCCCAATCTCTCTCTCCCTCACTTCCAATCTCTCTCTCTCTCACTCCCAATCTCTCTCTCTCTCTCACACTCCCAATCTCTCTCTCTCACACTCCCAATCTCTCTCTCTCTCACACTCCCAATCTCTCTCTCTCTCACACTCCCAATCTCTCTCTCTCTCACACTACCAATCTCTCGCTCTCCCACACTCCCAATCTCTCTCTCTCTCACACTACCAATCTCTCTCTCTCTCACACTCCCAATCTCTCTCTCTCACACTGCCAGTCTCTCTCTCTCACACACTCCCAGTCTCTCTCTCACACTCCCAATCTCTCTCTCTCTCACACTCCCAATCTCTCTCTCTCTCACACTCCCAATCTCTCTCTCTCTCATACTCCCAATCTCTCGCTCTCACACTCCCAATCTCTCTCTCTCTCATACTCCCAATCTCTCTCTCTCACACTCCCAATCTCTCTCTCTCACACTTCCAAACTCTCTCTCTCTCACACTCCCAATCTCTCTCTCTCACACTACCAATCTCTCTCTCTCACACTCCCAATCTCTCTCTCTCTCACACTCCCAATTTCTCTCTCTCTCACACTCCCAATCTCTCTCTCTCTCTCACACTCCCAGTCTCCCTCTCTCACACACTCCCACACTCTCTCTCCCTCACACTCCCAGTCTCTCTCTCTCGCACTCCCAATCTCTCTATCTCACTCTCCCAATCTCTCTCTCTTCCCCCCAGCCGCTCCCTCTCTCTCTTCCCCCCAGTCGCTCCCTCTCTCTCTTCCCCGCAGTCACTCCCTCTCTCTCTTCCCCCAGTTGCTCCCTCTCTCTCTTCCCCCCAGTCACTCCCCCTCTCTCTTCCCCCAGTCACTCCCCCTCTCTCTTCCCCCCAGTCGCTCCCCCCTCTCTTCCCCCCCCAGTCGCTCCCCCTCTCTCTTCCCCCCAGTCGCTCCCCCTCTCTCTTCCCCCCCAGTCGCTCCCCCTCTCTCTTCCCCCCAGTCTCTCCCCCTCTCTCTTCCAACAACAACATGCCCTCAAAAAACCTCGGCACCGCCGGGCACCCCCAGCTAGTCTATATATATATAATTGCTCTTCTGTCTGTCCGTCCTCTATACACTCAAAAGTTATAGAGCGTAGCTACACGTGTGTTACATCAAAATAAAGCTTACGATTCCGGAATGGTCATAAGCATATTTACTTTTCGGTGAGACAAAAATTGTGCCGACGGTATCCAAAAAACGTTCAAAATTCCGCTCATTATCCACTCATTAGCATTGAGTGTCTATGATGTCGAAGAGCTGCTATGATATCAGAGCAGTATTTGTGCTGTCATAAGGAAATCAATGCTTTCACTGTGCCCAGCCTACTCAGCTGGGGTGACTGGGCCTGGGCCTCTTCCTCTCTTCTCTATCTCCTTCCCTCACTCTCTCCTACTCTCTCTCTCTCCTTCTCAGTTCAGTTCAGTTCAGTTCAAATGCTTTATTGGCATGAAAGTTTACAGAGAACCATATTGCCAAAGCTTACATATCAAAAAGGTACAGTTTTCCAACATTCTGTAGGTGTCAATCGATTTGACATTTGTTGGGTACATACAATATTACTTTTAAACAATATTAATTTTAAACAGTCTTTCTACTTCATTTGGTACGTTCAATATTAATTTTAAACAGTCTTACTTTTAAACAGTCCTCAGGTTGTGACATGTTGTTACATATTTGGCCCCAAGGTATGGTCTGTCTCCTTCTCCTAGGACTAATCTCAATTTTGACAGATCATCCAATTCCTTGAAATCTGGGGTTGTTTGGCTTAGCTTGTTGAATAATATGTTTCTTGATGTGTTGAATTTTTCGCATTTTAGGAGGAAATGCATTTCTGTTTCAACCTCGCCAGCCAGACATTGATCGCATATTCTATTCTCTCTAGGCTGCCAGGATTTCTTGTATCTGCCTTTTTCAATTTCCAGTTGGTGGTCGCTTAGTCTGTACCTGGTGAGGGTCTGTCTCTGTTTTGTGTCTCTGATGGTCGTGAGGTAGTCTGCCAGTTTATATTCTCTTTTTAGGGCCCGGTAACATTCTAATCTGCTTTGGCTTTCGGTTATTTTGTTCCAATGTTCCAGGTAGGTTTCTTTGCATTTTTTAATGATTTGGTTCACTCGGATTGGTGTTTGGACGGCTGTGTTGGTCTGGGGCTGGTCAGGGTCCGGCTGAGTACTTAGTTTCAGTAGCAGCTGACTCAGGGGACTCTTTTCTGGGTTTAGCTCTTGGGTCTGAAAGGCTTTGAAATGAAGGGTGTCTGGGGAGCTAGATTTGAGGTGATTTAGGAAGTTTAGTGCTCGTTTTTGGATGTTTATTATCAGTGGGTATCTGCCTAGTTCGGCTCTGCATGCATTTGTTGGCGTTTTTCTTTGGGTGCGAAGGATGCTTCGGCAGAATTCTGCATGTAGGGCTTCTATTGTGTGTTTTTCCCATTTAGTGTAGCTTTGGTGATTTAGCGGGCCCCATACTTCACTACCGTACAGTGCAATGGGCAGGATTATGCTGTCAAATATTTTGAGCCAGATTTTGATTGGGATTTGGATGTTGTAGAATTTTCTTTTTATTGCATATAGGGCTCTTCGGGCTTTTTCTTTTAGTGCATTCACTGCTATGCTGAACTCCCTGATGCTTCCCTCTCTCTCTCTCTCCTTCCCTCTCTGTCTCTCTCGCTCCTTCCCTCTCTCTCTCTGTCTCTCTCTCCTTCCCTCTCTGTCTCTCTCTCCTTCCCTCTCTCTCTCTCTCTCTGTCTCCTTCCCACTCTCTCTCTGTCGCTCCTTCCCTCTCTCTCTCTGTCTCTCCTTCCCTCTCTCTCTCTCTCTCTCACCTTCCCTCTCTCTCTCTCCTTCCCTCTCTCTCTCTCTTCTCCTTCCCTCTCTCTCTCTGTCTCTCTCTCCTTCCCTCTCTCTCTCCTTCCCTCTCTGTCTCTCTCCCCTTCCCCCTCTCTCTCCTTCCCTCTCTCTCTCTCTCTCTGTTTCTCTCTCCTTCCCTCTCTCTCTCTCTCGCCTTCCCTTTCTCTCTCTCTCCTTCCCTCTCTCCCTGCTTCCCTCTCTGTCTCTCTCCTTCCCTTTCTCTCTCTGTCTCTCTCTCCTTCCCTCTCCAAATGGGATGATAACGAATTTCTAGACCTCTCCCTCTCTCTCCCCCCAATCTCTCTCTCTCTCCCCGTCTTTTTATCTCTCTCTCTGTCTCCCAGTCTCTCTCTCTCTGTCTCCCAGTCTCTCTATCTCTTCCCCCAGTCTCTCTCTCTCTCCCCCAGTTTCTCTCTCTCTCCCCGTCTCTCTCTCCTCCCTCAGTCTCTCTCTCTCTCTCTCTATCTCCCAGTCTCTCTCTTCCAGACTTTCCCTCCTCCAGTCTCTCTCTTCCAATCAATTCAATTCAATTCAATTCAATTCAAATCGCTTTATTGGCATGACAAGTTACATCTTATGTTGCCAAAGCATTGAAAAACATTCATGTTTGTACATAAAAATACAGATCTATCCATACAGTGTATAAACAGATATATCCCTGAGTGTATAAATATATATTCATATATTTTATATATACTCTTTTCTTATATTTAGTGGTTGTCCCTCTGTTTGTGGCAAACTGTAACATAGTGTGCCGCTAGTGTTACACAATTTCTCTCTTCCCCTAGTAGGTATGGGAGTTTTTGGTCGTCATTCAAATTTCTGAATTCCGGGCATATTTTTGTGAATTTTGGGTAGAAATGCTCCCTTATGCCCTGATATTTTCTACAAGCTGTGAGGAAGTGCATCTGTGTCTCCACCACTCCCTGACTGCAGTGAGAGCATATCCTGTCCTCTCTTGCTTGCCGGGTCTGCCTGTGTCTACCTTTTTCGTTCGCCAGGCTATGTTCACTAAGTCTGTACATTGTCAAGGTTTTTCTCAGTTTGCTATCCTTTACCATGGTCAGGTAATCAGCCATGTTGTATTGTCTGTTTAGGGCCAAGTAGCAATTGAGTTTGCTTTGGGTTTTTGTTGTTTCTGCCCAATATGACAGATATTTTTCCTTTTGCTTAGCGACGATTGTGTTGGGTCGAATTCTTTGTGTTACGCTGTCACTGTCCTGGGGCTGGTTATTGTTAGTGGTGTTAGTGGTTACTTCACTGAGTCCCAGGACTAGTTGACTGAGGGTATTCTTCTTTATGGTCCTCTCTTGGCATTTCAGGGCTTCGTAATGATAGCATTGGGGGTTGCTCATTTCTAGGTGTTTCCAAAATTTGGTGGCTCTTTTTTGGATAGTGATTATTAATGGATATTGGCCTAGTTCTGCCCTGCATGTATTGTTTACGGTTTTCCTTTGAGTCCGGAGGATACTTTTACAGAATTCTGCATGTAGGATCTCAATTGGGTGTTTGTCCCATTTTGCAAATTCTTGTTGTGTTAGCGGTCCCCACACCTCACTGCCATAGAGTGCAATTGGTTCAATTACAGATTTGAAAATTTTGAGCCAAATGCTAATTGGGATTTCTATTTGGATTGATTTTTTAATGGCATAGAAAGCCCTTCTTGCTTTCTCTTTCAGTTCATTCACAGCCAGATGGAAATTTCCCATAGAACTGATTTTTAAGCTCAAGTATGTGTAGTTAGTGGTTTGTTCAATTTTGGATGTTCCTATTGTGAAATTTATTTTGGGTCCCTGATGTCTGGATCTTTGCTGGAACACAAGGAATTTGGTTTTTTGGGGATTTATTATCAGGGCCCAAGCCTGGCAGTATGACTCCAGCAGATCCAGGTTCTGCTGTAGACCCTCCTTAGTTGGTGACAGCAGAACCAGGTCATCTCCATAGAGGAGGAATTTAACCTTGGATTCATATAGGGTGAGGCCGGGTGCTGTAGATTGTTCAAGTCGTTTTGCCAATTCATTTATGTAAATATTAAAGAGTGTCGGTAAGATTGGCGAGCCCTGCATCACCCGCCGCCCCTATGGGAAGTATTTTGTTTGTTTGTCTCCAATTTTAAGTGCACATTTGTTGTTTGTATACATTGATTTAATTACATCATATGTTTTTCCCCCTACCCCGCTTTCGATAAGTTTCAGGAATAAACCGTCATGCCAGATGGAGTCGAAAGCCTTCTGGAAATCTATAAAGCATGCGTAGATTTTGCTTTTGTTTTGATGAACGCGTTTGTCAATTAGGGTCTGTAGGGTAAAGATATGATCTGATGTTCTATAGTTTGGCAGGAATCCAATTTGGCTTTTACTCAAGACATTGTGCTCCTCAAGGAAGTTTATAAGTCTTTTGTTTATGATGCTACAGAATACCTTCCCCAGGTTACTGTTTACACAGATGCCTCGACAGTTATTTGGGTCGACTTTGTCCCCACTTTTGTATATGGGCGTTATGAGTCCTTTGTTCCAGATATCAGGGAAGTAACCGACACTCAGAACCAAGTTGAAGAGTTTTAGGATAGCCAGTTTCATTTTATCGTCTGTGTGTTTAACCATCTCGCTTAGTATGCCATCTGCCCCGCAAGCTTTTCCTGGTCGCAGGTCCTTGAGTTTTTCAAAAAGTTCTTTTTCTGTTATTATGGAGTCTAGCGGGTTTTGGTTATCTTTTATGGCCATTTCGAGCTTTTCCAGTTTTTTGCATATTTGGTGTTGCTCTGGCCTTAGTGTGTTTTTCTGGTATAATTTTTCAAAGTGGTTTTCCCATGTGTCTCCATTTTGAATGGCCAATTCGTCATGTTGTTTTTTGTGTAATGTATTCCAGTTGTCCCAGAAACAATTGGAATCAATGGATTCCTCAATGGAGCTGAGTGTATTCTTAATATACTGCTCTTTTTTGGTTCTGAGTGTGCTTCTGTATTGTGTTAGTGTCTGACAATAAGTAAGGCGTAATTCCTCGTTTTCTGGATGTCTGTGTTTTTGGTTTGATATTTTTCTAAGTTTTTTCCTCATGTTATGTCAATCTGGGTCAAACCATTTTTCATCGTTTTTTGTTTTGGGTTTGTTCTTGCGAGCTTTCAAGTTTGACCTTGTTGCCAAATTATCAAAAATATTGTTTAGGTTATTCACTGCCCTGTTTATGCCTTCTTTATTGTGAGTGTATATGTTATCCAGAAAGGTGTCCAAGAGAGCTTGAGTTGATTCATTGCTAATTGCTTTCTGGTATTTTTCCATGCTGTTTTTGGCCCATCTGTACGATTTTTTGGTGTTGTACAGCTTACTGGGTTGTGTTTCTGTGTTGGTTGTTTCTGTCTTTTTAAGGTACATACTAATTTGACTGTGGTCTGACAGTGTTGTTTGTGGTTTGACTGTGAATGCTCTGAAAGAGGATGGGTCCAAATCCATAATCATATAGTCTACGGTGCTGCAGCCAAGAGGTGAGCAATAGGTCGATCTTCCTAGGAGGTCTCCCATGAACCTACCATTGACAATGTACAGACCCAGACTTCGACAGAGCTGCAGGAGCTGTTTTCCGTTGGTATTTGTCTGCTTGTCGCAGTTATGCCTGTATGGAAGGGAAGGGATATCGAAGTGGTTATTCCCGAACATATAATTGTTTCCCTGATTATTGGTGAAGTCTGGTTCTTCACCAGTTCTTGAATTGAGGTCACCACAGATCAACACGTTCCCCTGGGCATGGAATTGGATAATTTCCCTCTCAATGTTGGAGAAGGTGTCCTCTTTTAAGTATGGGGATTCCATTGGGGGGATATAGAGTGCGCAAATGAAAACATCTTGGGTGTTAGAGATAATCTCCCTCTCAATTTTGAGCCACATGTGTTTTTCGCCCTTTTTTATAAATTTGATGCAATTCTTAAGCTCTGTTTTAAACCAAATCAGTATGCCTCCGGAGTCTCTGCCTTGGGTTACTCCTGGTAATTTATTGGAGGGGACCACCAGCTCTGTGTACCCTTGGGGACGGCCAGTGTGTCCTTTTCCTTTATACCAAGTTTCCTGTAAAATGATAATATCTAGATCTTTAGTTTCATCTATGAACTCTGGGGTCCTACTCTTCACGTCGAGCACCGAAGAGCGTAGACCTTGGATATTCCAGGTTGAAATATATAAGGATTTCATGTTAAGTTTGATCTTTTACTATGATATTTTAAAGAATGATATGTGTTTGTCGTGTCTAAATGTAGGGACAAAAAAATCATCTCAGTTGTCTATAAATGCTAATACTACTTGGTTACAATTCTTTCTATTAATTAGTCCTTGATTTTTTTCATTTTCTGATCCATAAGGCAGAAGTAGATGCTGCTGAACATCTGCTTAGTGTCTCTTAATGGATTGTCTCTGTCTGAGGTATTGCATACGCCCTGTGCATCTCTCCCTCTGTCTGGCTGGGAGCGGTCCTGTTCCCCTGTAGGACAGGAGTGGTGCAGGTCTGATATTGTTGTTGTGCATGGGGATCCTCTCTTGTCCCAGTTGGTGTGGTGGTGGTCTCTGTAGTAGTCCTGGTATGTACCCCGCTGATCTCTGGTGGTCGGGGGGGGGTCCTCCTGGAGTCTGGGTATGGACCCGGTTAAAAGAGACGTCCTTCAGG
>NC_141005.1:81640594-81659144 GCF_052327205.1 Somniosus microcephalus | reverse complement strand
TCTCTCTCTCTCTCTCCCCCCAGTCTCTCTCTCTCTCTCCCCAGTCTCTCTCTCTCTCTCTCCCCAGTCTCTCTCAATTCAATTCAATTCAAATGCTTTATTGGCATGAAAGTTTACAGAGAACCATATTGCCAAAGCTTACATAGCAAAAAGGTACAGTTTTCCAACATTCTGTAGGTGTCAATCGATTTGACATTTGTTGGGTACATACAATATTACTTTTAAATAATATTAATTTTAAACAGTCTTTGTACTTCATTTGGTACGTTCAATATTAATTTTAAACAGTCTTAATTTTAAACAGTCCTCAGGTTGTGACATGTTGTTACATATTTGGCCCCAAGGTATGGTCTGTCTCCTTCTCCTAGGACTAATCTCAATTTTGACAGGTCATCCAATTCCTTGAAATCTGGGGTTGTTTGGCTTAGCTTGTTGAATAATATGTTTCTTGATGTGTTGAATTTTTCACATTTTAGGAGGAAATGCATTTCTGTTTCAACCTCGCCGGCCAGACATTGATCGCATATTCTATTCTCTCTAGGCTGCCAGGATTTCTTGTATCTGCCTTTTTCAATTTCCAGTTGGTGGTCGCTTAGTCTGTACCTGGTGAGGGTCTGTCTCTGTTTTGTGTCTCTGATGGTCGTGAGGTAGTCTGCCAGTTTATATTCTCTTTTTAGGGCCCGGTAACATTCTAATCTGCTTTGGCTTTCGGTTATTTTGTTCCAATGTTCCAGGTAGGTTTCTTTGCATTGTTTAATGATTTGGTTCACTCGGATTGGTGTTTGGACGGCTGTGTTGGTCTGGGGCTGGTCAGGGTCCGGCTGAGTACTTAGTTTCAGTAGCAGCTGACTCAGGGGACTCTTTTCTGGGTTTAGCTCTTGGGTCTGAAAGGCTTTGAAATGAAGGGTGTCTGGGGAGCTAGATTTGAGGTGATTTAGGAAGTTTAGTGCTCGTTTTTGGATGTTTATTATCAGTGGGTATCTGCCTAGTTCGGCTCTGCATGCATTTGTTGGCGTTTTTCTTTGGATGCGAAGGATGCTTCGGCAGAATTCTGCATGTAGGGCTTCTATTGTGTGTTTTTCCCATTTAGTGTAGCTTTGGTGATTTAGCGGGCCCCATACTTCACTACCGTACAGTGCAATGGGCAGGATTATGCTGTCAAATATTTTGAGCCAGATTTTGATTGGGATTTGGATGTTGTAGAATTTTCTTTTTATTGCATATAGGGCTCTTCGGGCTTTTTCTTTTAGTGCATTCACTGCTATGCTGAAGCTCCCTGATGCTGTAATAGTTAGACCAAGGTAGGTGTAGCTCATAGTGTGTCCTATAGTGGTATCACTGAGGGTAAACTGGTATTTGTTTTCCCGACATCTGGGCCTTTTTTGAAAAATCATGATGTTGGTTTTCTTTAGATTTACTGTTAGAGCCCAATTTTGGCTCTCTCTCTCCCCCCAGTCTCTCTCTCCCCAGTCTCTCTCTCCCCCTCTCGAGCCGCTTTCCTGCCGTGGTGACAGCCCATTGGCCGCACATGTCCTTTCCTCCATTGCTATTGGCCGAGTCCAATGATCATTCACCCTCATGCGATTGGCGGGTGAACGGCGACGTGGCGCTAGGCCCCGCCCTACAGGCGCTCAGCCCCGCCCCCTCCCGCTGCACTGTCACCGGCTGTGGGCGGGACCGCTGCCGCCTCGCCCCCTAGACCCCGCCGTCTGATAGGTCGCTGTGCCGAACGCTGCTTGGCGATTGGCGGCTGGAGCTGCCAGTCAGGCGGTGGCGGCGCTCGGAGCAGTGGCGGCGTGTCGGGAATCGAGGAGTTGGGGATCGGGCGGCGCGGCGCGGGCATGGCGTACCAGAGCCTGGTGCAGGAGTACCGGCAGATTCCCATCGTGACCCGGGCCTACACCACCGCCTGTGTGCTGACCACGGCGGCCGTGGTAAGGATGGGGTGTCCGGGGTGAGGCCGCGGGTGCCAGGCCCTCGCACCGGGCAGTGTTGTCCGGTCAGTGCCTGGCCGGGCGGCTCTGGGCCCGCCTGATGCCGCTGTGTATGTGGGGTGGGCTCTGATTCTGACCAATCTGAAGCCGTGTGCGTGTCACGTGCCTCAAGCCTGGGCTGTGTTGTGGTTTGTCCTTCCCCAGTGCCAGGGTTCCCAACTCTCCCGGATTGCCCGGGAGCCTCCTTCAATGGGGCATGGTTTCCCCCTGGCAATGCTGCTAGCCGCCCGGGAGATCTTTGTGCCGGCAGCACCCACCCCCCTAGCTGGGTAACGTCACCCTCGGTGCCAAGAGCCACGGCTGGTGATGTGCGAGGACAGGCGGGGCGGGGGCACAGGTGGTCAAGCGTCATGTGCCCAGCTGTCATGTGCCCTTAGAGCGTCACGTGATCAAATCTCCAGATATGCCTCCAAACAGAGTTGGCAAGGCTTGTGGTGCGTAAGTTGCTGCCTACCACTTCATCTCGAAGTAAGCCCAATCCCAAAGCCATCTCTCCATTCCAACTTTTCTTGCTTGGCCATCAGTGAACTATAAGGTATGGGCAGATGTACCCTGTAGTGTGCCACAGTCAGAGGCAGAGGGTTGCGATCTTCCATCTCTGTTGTGTGCCAGTGGTGGAGCAGCTACATTTGGGCTCAGTGTTCCTGGGCTATGGAGAAGGGAATCAGCCAGTGTTCACGCAGCCAGTGCCTCCAGCTGGAAATGTCTGTGTGCGGACAGCGAGTTGGGACAGCATTGGTGTGACACCCTACCTATATGAATAGCCTGCTGACACTCAGTGTTGAGAACAGCGACTTGGGTGCTGGCTTTCATGGAATCTTCTTCTTGGGCAGTCCCTCGGAACCGAGGATGACTTGCTTCCACATTAAAAATGAGCTCGCAGGTGACTGATTAGTCCAATGCAGGACCTACAGTCTCTGTCACAGGTGGGGCAGACGGTGGTTGAAGGGGCGGGTGCATGGGTTGACGTGCGCTCCTTGCGCTGCCTGCGCTTGGCTTCCGCTTGCTCCCGGCGAAGAGACTCGAGGTGTTCGGTGCCTTCCCGGATGCTTCTCCTCCACTTTGTGCGGTCTTGGGCCAGGGATTCCCAGGTGTCGGTGGGGATGTTGCACTTTTTCGAGGAGGCTTTGAGGGTGTCCTTGAAGCGTTTCCTCTGCCCACCTGGGGCTCTCTTGCCATGTCGGAGCTTTGAGTAGAGCGCTTGTTTTGGGAGTCTCGTATTGGGCACGCAGACGATGTGACCCGTCCATCGGAGCTGATTGAGCGTGGTCAGAGCTTCGATGCTGGGGATGTTGGCCTGAGCAAGAACACTGACGTTGGTGCGCCTATCCTGCCAATGGACTTGCAGGATCTTGCGGAGGCAGCGTTGGTGTTACCTCTCCAGTGCTTTGAGGTGCCTGCTGTACATGGTCCATGTCTCTGAGGCATACAGCAGGGCGGGTATCACTGCTGCCCTGTAGACCATGAGCTTAGTGCCGGGTTTGAGGTCCTGGTCTTCAAACACTCTCTTCCTCAGGCGACCGAAGGCTGCCCTGGCACACTGAAGGCGATGTTAGGCTTCGTCGTCGACGTCTCCCCTTGTTGACAGTAGGCTCCCGAGATATGGAAAGTGGTCCACGTTGTCTAAAGCCTTGTCGTGGATTTTGATAATCGGGGGCAGCACTGTGTGGCGGGGGCAGGTAACTGCAGAATAACTGCAATTCATTGACAATCAGGACTAAAAGCGTGGCAGGAAATGGCGCTATCCAATGCAATCACCCAAGGTGACAGGGAGTGCATACTTTCGTTATTTAGCATGCTAAGTGATTAACAGCAAATCATACGTTGTACTGTTCTTGTAAGCCGCACTTCAAGTGCAACTTTAACCAACAAATTCTTGTTGTGGAAAGCTTTGCTCTATGCTGTACTGGGAATATCGGGGGCAGTACGATGTTTGTGTAATATAATGGAGGAAAGTGGGCACGGTAAGGAGATAGTTTTGCCACCTGGATTTTATTCTGTTAAACTTTTCATGTATAAA
Organism: Somniosus microcephalus; assembly: GCF_052327205.1. Classification (NCBI taxonomy): domain Eukaryota; kingdom Metazoa; phylum Chordata; class Chondrichthyes; order Squaliformes; family Somniosidae; genus Somniosus; species Somniosus microcephalus. The sequence goes on along the minus strand of NC_141005.1, from coordinate 81,655,130 downwards.
ATATTAACAAGGGTGCCCCCTCACCCCAAAAAATAACTGCCTGTTCGTTGGCCTTGAAGGGAGGGAGAGGAAATGGAGGCCAGGGTTAATGCAGACTGTTTGGCATTGATGTCAGAGGGCTTTTATCATTAAACAGTGTGTTGTCCATTTTTATACTGGGCTCAAGGGGCGTGAACTTCCACCTGATCATTTTCTGGTCCAATCATGACTTCCAGCTGACACTTCAGCAATAGTTTGAACAACAAAGAGTGGAGAGTAACTTATTATGAGCATGTTACTCAGTCAAGGAGCTTGAGTGAAGTCTGGCTGTGGGACTGTGACTTGAATACTATTCAGCATTTACTGCACTCGAGTTTTAGAACTGCCCTGACCTCCCAGAATTGCCTCTAGCTATTTGTTGAGCTCCATCTTCTTTTGCCTAGTTGCCCTGAGGACATTCCGAGTGAACCGCACAGTGTGAGACTGGAGTCACCTGTAGGCCATACTGGGTGGTGGAGGAGGCGGCGCCGGGGGGCTGCAGGTTCCCTCCCCGGCAGTTTTCACAGCAATTTCCTTGGTGACAGCCAGCCCGGAAATGACCGGGTTTATTGAATTCAGTTTCACAGTTTGTCATGGTGACATTTGAACTCCTGACCCCTGGGTTCCTGGTCCAGAACCATGAAGCTATTGCACCCACATTTCATAACAGACGAGTCAATCTCCTGTGGCATTACATACGAGGAGTCAAAACCAAGTGTAACTCAAGCGGGGCTAGAGGGTGCGGGAATAATTGGAGCAGGGCGCACAGATGTCATTCATTCTATACTTCTATTATGATTGACTGTCAGCAGTGGTTCAGTGGGCAGCACTCCTTGCTGCGGTTCAGTGTGTGTGTGTGCTAGGCCGTTGTAGCAGAGCCTGGTCTCCAATCATCTTGGATCCCCTTGCCATTGGACCAAGACCTTGCTCTGTCAAGCCCGTGTAGTAGCTGGTGTGCAACGGCCACCCCACGTTAAAAGAATTCATGCACAGGCATCTTCCACCCTTTAAAATGAAGTTCGGGACCTGGAAAGTCAGGACCCTCATGGACAACCCAACAGCGACAGACCGGAACGCCGTACTGCTCCCAATCACCCCACCCACCCGCCCCTTCAACCACCGTCTGCCCCACCTGTGACGGAGACTGTAGGTCCCGCATTGGACTCATCAGTCACCAGAGAACTCATTTTTAATGTGGAAGCAAGTCATCCTCGGGACTGCCTAAGAAGAGAGGGTAGCACTCTCCCCTCTGAATCAGAAGGTTGTGGGTTCAAGTCCCACTCCAGAGACTCGAGCACAAAATCTAGACTGACACTCCACTCCAGTGCAGTGTTGAGGGAGTGCTGCACCGTCGGAGGTGCCGTCCAGATGAGACGTTAAACCGAGGCCCTGTCTGCTCTCTCTCGGGTGGATGTAAAAGATCCCACGGCACTATTTCAAAGAAGAGCAGGGGAGTTCTCCCCGGTGTCCTGGCCAATGTTTATCCCTCAATCAACATCACTGAAAAAACAGATTACCTGGTCATTATCACAGTGCTGTTTGTGGGAGCTTGCTGTGCAGATTGGCCGCTGCGTTTCCCACATTACAACAGTGACTCCACTTCAGAAAAAGTACTTCATTGTCTGTGAAGTGCTTTGAGACGTCCCGAGGCCGTGAAAGGATCTATATAAACGCAAGACTTTCTTTTTATGACTCCACTGGCGGGAGGGTGTAGTTTCAGCGTGACATGTTTACATAGGCAGTTTGTATTAAATGTGGACATTGGAATTTATAATGGAAAAAGTTGACGGTAAGATTTTAAAAATATGTTCTTGGGATGTGTATGACACTGTTGAGGCAGGATATAGTGCCCAACCCTGGTTGCCCTGAGGGCATTAGGAATCTACTACTAGCGCAGTCACATATAGGCCCGACAGGGTAAGAATGGCAGCTCCCCTTCCCCGAAGGACATTAGTGACCCAGCGGGGTTTTTATGACAATCTGACCGTCATTCTCCAGGTGCCTGCCCAGAACTGTCCAGATTTATTCAATTCAATTTCACAACTTGCAATGGTGGGATTTGAACTGAAACTCTGGGTTAACAGAAGTGGATTTCACTCCTTTAGTAGTTGGTGCGGGGACAGAAGAAAGGATGGACGGACGGGCGGGGACTGATGGGCGGGGTGGGGGCGGGCGGGGACGGACGGGGACTGATGGGCGGGGTGGGGACGGGCGGGGACTGATGGGCGGGGTGGGGACGGACGGACGGACGGGCGGGGACTGATGGGCGGGCGGGGACTGATGGGCGGGGTGGGGACGGACGGACGGGCGGGGACTGATGGGCGGGGTGGGGACGGACGGACGGGCGGGGACTGATGGGCGGGGTGGGGACGGACGGACGGGCGGGGACTGATGGGCGGGGTGGGGACGGACGGACGGGCGGGGACTGATGGGCGGGGTGGGGACGGACGGACGGACAGGCGGGGACTGATGGGCGGGGTGGGGACGGACGGACGGACGGACGGGGACTGATGGGCGGGGTGGGGACGGACGGACGGACGGGGACTGATGGGCGGGGTGGGGACGGACGGGGACTGATGGGCGGGCTGGGGACGGACGGACGGACGGGGACTGATGGGCGGGGTGGGGACGGACGGACGGGCGGGGACTGATGGGCGGGGTGGGGACGGACGGGGACTGATGGGCGGGGTGGGGACGGACGGACGGGCGGGGACTGATGGGCGGGGTGGGGACGGACGGACGGGCGGGGACTGATGGGCGGGGTGGGGACGGACGGACGGGCGGGGACTGATGGGCGGGGTGGGGACGGACGGACGGGCGGGGACTGATGGGCGGGGTGGGGACGGACGGACGGGCGGGGACTGATGGGCGGGGTGGGGACGGACGGGCGGGGACTGATGGGCGGGGTGGGGACGGACGGACGGGCGGGGACTGATGGGCGGGGTGGGGACGGACGGACGGGCGGGGACAGATGGGCGGGGTGGGGACGGACGGACGGACGGGCGGGGACTGATGGGCGGGGTGGGGACGGACGGGGACTGATGGGCGGGGTGGGGACGGACGGACGGGTGGGGCGGGGAAAGACGTACGGTGTGGATATAGATGATTGCCAGTGACGTATGATGCAGCAATGGAATTGGGAGTTCCAGTACGATTCAGTTACTGCATTAAATTTCTGCTGAGAGTTTTGCTTGTTTATTAGTGAGGATGCTGGGCCTTCTCTTTGACCCGCTGCAGTCCATGCGGTAATGGTGCTCCCACAATACCGTGAAGTATTTTTGCAGAAATGTTATTTCACGAGCCGGCTGAGTAAGGGGGGGATGTTTGTGTGCTGTGGTCATTGAAGGGGCAAGTTAAAGATTGGATTTGAGAATGGGATCCCTGTAGCACTTCACGTTTCCTCTGGCAAGTGGGGTGGTGTTCAGATGGATTGACTATTGTTGAGGGGCACAGAGTACAGTTTGACTTGAGCTGAGCTGTGGTGTTCAGACACCATCGCTTCGGAAGCACAACTGCTGTCTGCAGTATGACTTGTCCTTCCATGGTGTGGTACTGGGGCCTCTGCTGACCCCTCTCACTGGATTAGCTCATGTGGATGATAAATGCAGTATTTGGGAGCAATATGGCGCCCCTCATTTCCAGGTATCTCTTTCTCCTCAGTTGCTGCGATTTTCAGTATTTATTTGTGAGCCACAGTGAGTGTTGGCAGGCTCTTTGTTTGTGGGCTAACTGTAACCCTAACCCTGGTGAGTGTTACAATTGAACCTGGTCTGCTCTTGTCTGCCATACTTGTATATTCTTCAACATTTGCTAATTTTTGTCTCTTCCCCTCCCCGCAATCCTACAGCCCAAGGCACTGGCTGAGATGGGTCACCCCATCACAGAGCATAGAGTAAATCTAGGATCTTCTGGTCTGTACTGCACCTTGCTGTGCACTAACCAAAGGAAATGAGAAAATGAATCATCTCTGGCCCCTCTGAAATGGATAAAGATACAAGTTAAGCAAGCACCTGCGTACAAGAGCACGAGCTTCGACTCTCTCCCGTCTCCTTCCCGCCCTATTGCCTGTAGTTTAATGGGATGTCTGTGGATTGGATTGTTATGTGCGGTTTGTTGGGTCTGACCTTTGGTTCATGAAGCTGTGTCCTGTAGCGAGCTGACGCTGCTTGCAGTAAATTCTCACTTGTCTTTTCACAGCAACTGGAGTTCATTACCCCATTCCAGCTTTATTTCAATCCCGACTTGATAGTCAAGAAATATCAGGTGAGTTGAAGAATGCTTTTACCCCACACTTCATGATGTATTGGCCCTAGATTTATTTGACTCATTACCAATACTCTACAGGGAGACCGGCACTACTTGTTTATAATACCCATAATCCATCACCTCAAACCACTTCCACAGTCTCATCATCCTGAAAATATCACCCAACATTTCCACCTCAGTGAATTTGTACTGATCACTGCGATGGGTTCAGAGATTGGGTAAAGTTTATTAAATCTATGTTGTGCGTGTGTGTGTATTTCATTAATTTCTGTGTTGCTCTTGTTTTGCAGGTGTGGAGACTACTAACCAACTTTCTTTTCTTTGGTCCCCTGGGGTTTAGCTTTTTGTTCAATATGATCTTTCTGTATCCTTTATGTGTGGCAGAGTGGGATGGCCGATAGGTTCGGGTTGGGTAAGTTTCACAGACAGGCCCAGCGCTGAGTTCTGACCTGGACCTGATGTAATCAAAGTGGTGGGGCGACAACACTTGCTCCCTAAACCCAAACCTGAACTGACCGTGTTTTAGGGGAAGTCACAAGGCAGTGTTTTGCTGCTCCTGATCTTTTAATGTTTGAAGTTGGATTGAAAAAAAATCTTAGCTTACAGAACTTGAATCCTGGTCCTCTGAGTCTGGGACCTCACTGCATTGCTCGGGCCGGGTAGAGGGTGCTTTATCCTGGATCTTGTGTGTGCCTGATGCTAATTCCCAGTGGAAATTGTTCCAGTCCTCACTCAGCACTGACGACACTGTCGGTGCTGAATGACGACCCCAGAAGTGTCATAGCCCTGTAGGTTACGGCACTTCAAGTGCATATCCAAGTACTTTTTAAATGTGATGAGGGTCTCTGTCTCTACCATCCTTTTAGGCAGTGAGTTCCAGACCCCCACCACCCTCTGGGTGAAAACATTTCTCCTCCTCTCCACTCCCCTCTAAACCTCCAACCAATTACTTTAAATCTGTGCCCCCTGGTTATTGACCCTTTTGCTAAGGGAAATAGGTCCTTCCTATCCACTCTATCGAGGCCCCTCATAACTTTACACACCTCAATTAGGTCCCCCCTCAGCCTCCTCTGTTCCAAAGAAAACAACCCCAGCCTATCCAATCTTTCCTCATAGCTAAAATTCCCCAGCCCAGGCAACATCCTCGTGAATCTCCTCTGCACCCCCTCTAGTGGAAACACATCCTTCCTGTAATGTGGTGACCAGAACTACACGCAGTAGTCTAGCTGCGGCCTAACTAGTGTTTTATACAGTTCAAGCATAACCTCCCTGCTCTTATATTCTATGTCTCATCTAATAAAGGCAAGTATTCCGTATGCCGCCTTAACCACCTTATCTACCTATCCTGCTACCTTCAGGGATCTGTGGACATGCACTCCAAGGTCCCTTTGTTCCTCTACACTACTCAGTGTCCAACCATTTATTGTGTATTCCCTTTCCTTGTTAGCCCTCCCCAAATGCATTACCTCACACTTCTCCGGATTGAATTCTATTTGCCACTGTTCTGCCCACCTGACCAATTTATTGATATCATAGAATCATAGAAAGTTACAGCACGGAAGGAGGCCATTTCGGCCCATCGTGTCCGCGCCGGCCAACAAAGAGCTATCCAACCTAATCCCACTTCCCAGCTCTTGGTCTGTAGCCCTGCAGGTTACAGCATCCCAAGGGCACATCCAAGTACTTTTTAAATGTGGTTAGGGTTCCTGCCTCTACCACCCTTTCAGGCAGTGAGTTCCAGACCCCCACAACCCTCTGGGTGAAGAAATTTCCCCTCAAATCCCCTCGAAACCTTCCACCAATTACTTTAAATCGGTGCCCCCTGGTTTTTGACCCCTCTGCTAAGGGAAATAGGTCCTTTCTATCCACTTTATGCCCCTCATAATTTTATACACCTCAATAAGGTCTCCCCTCAGCCTCCTCTGTTCCAAGGAAAACAGACCCAGCCTATCCAGTCTTTCCTCATAGCTAAGATTCTCTACTCCCAGCAACATCCTTGTAAATCTCCTCTGTACCCTCTCTAGTGCAATCACATCTTTCCTGTAATGTGGTGACCAGAACTGCACGCAGTACTCTAGCTGAGGCCTAACTAGTGTTTTATACAGTTGAAGCATAACCCTCCTGCTCTTGTATTCTATGCCACGGCTAATAAAGGCAAGCATTCCGTATGCCTTCTTAACCACCTTATCTACCTGGCCTGCTACCTTCAGGGCTCTGTGGACATGCACTCCAAGGTCCCTTTGTTCCTCTACACTACTCGGTGTCCTACCATTTAATGTGTATTCCCTTTCCTTGTTAGCCCTCCCCAAATGCATTATCTCACACTTCTCCGGATTGAATTCCATTTGCCACTGTTCTGCCCACCTGACCAATTTATTGATATCTTCCTGCAGTCTACAGCTTCCTTCTTCAGTATCAACCACACAGCCGATTTTAGTATCATCTGCAAACTTCTTAATCATACCCCCAATATTCAAGTCTAGATCATTGATGTATACCACAAAAAGCAAGGGACCTAGTACTGAGCCCTGCGGAACCCCACTGGAAACAGCCTTCCAGTCACAAAAACACCCATCAACCATTACCCTCTGCTTCCTGTCTCCGAGCCAATTTTGGATCCAACTTGACACTTTGCACTGGATCCCATGGGCTTTTACTTTTGTGACCAGTCTGTCATGCTGTACCTTATCAAAAGCCTTACTAAAATCCACATAGATTACATCAAACGCACTACCCTCATCGACCCTCCTTGTTACCTCCTCAAAAAATTCAATCAAGTTAGTCAGACACGACCTTCCCTTAACAAATCCATGCTGACTGTCCTTGATTAATCAGTGTCTTTCTAAATGAAGATTTATCCTGTCCCTCAGAATTTTTTCCAATAATGTTCCCACCACCGAGGTTAGGCTGACTGGCCTGTAATTACTTGGTCTATCCTTTTCTCCCTTTTTAAACAAGGGTTCCACATTAGCAGTCCTCCAGTCCTCTGGCACCACACCTGAAGCCAGAGAGGATTGGAAAATGATGGTCAGAGCCTCTACTATTTCCTCTTACTTCTCTTAACAGTCTGGGATACATTTCATCCGGGCTTGGGGATTTATCTACTTTCAAAGATGCTAAACCCCTTAATACTTCCTCTTGGTTCTACGGACCAAGTGCTGGAAAGTGGGATTAGGATGGAGAGCTCTTTGTTGGCCTGCATGGACAAGATGGGCTGAATGGCCTCCTTCTGTGCTGTAAAATTCTATGACCCTCACCTGATGGAGAGTGTTTGCTGCGATACGATTCCCCAGTTAACGGAGTGTCCAATGCTTGTATTAAACAAATAAGTTTGAATTTTCAAGTTGATCCCTTGGGTGTAATCTGAATAAAGTTATTACAGAAAGCATTCTCCCTACCCCCCCCCAACACCCCGCCCCCGCACCCCCCCCCACCCCCCCCCCCGCACCCCCCCCCACCCCCCCCCCCCTCACACACCCACCCCCCCCACACCCCCCCCCCACACCACCCCCCCACACCCCACGGCCCCCCCCCCCCCACACACCCCCCCCCCCCCACACACACCCCTCACCCCCCCCCACACACACCCCTCACCCCCCCCCCACAAACACACACACACACACCCCACACACACACCCCTCACACACCCACACCCCTCACACACAATTCACAATTCAAATCGCTTTATTGGCATGATAAGTTACATCTTATGTTGCCAAAGCATCAAAATACATTTATGGTTGAGCACATAAACGCAGTTCTATTCATACAGTGTATAAACAGGTATATCCCTGAGTGTATAAATATACATTCGCATTGTTTATATATATTCATTTCTTAGTTTACTGGTTGTCCCTCTGTTCATGGCAAGCTGTAACATAGTGCGCCGCCAGTGTTACACAGCTTCTCTCCTCCCCCAGTAGGAATCGGAGTTTTTGGTTGTCATTCAGATTTCTGAATTCAGGGCATATTTGTGAGAATTTTTGGTAGAAATTCTCCCTGATGTCCTGATATTTTCCACAGGCTGTGAGGAAGTGCATCTCTGTCTCCACTACTCCCTGATTGCAGTGAGAGCATATCCTGTCTTCTCTTGGCAGCCTGGTCTGCCTGTGTCTGCCTTTTTCGATCGCTAGGCTATGTTCGCTAAGTCTGTACCTTGTCAAGGTTCTTCTCAGTTTGTTATCCTTTACCATGGTCAGGTAATCAGCTATGTTGTATTGTCTGTTTAGGGCCAAGTAGCAATTGAGTTTGCTTTGGGTTTTTGTTGTTTCTGCCCAATATGTCAGATATTTTTCCTTTTGTTTAGCGACGATTGTGTTGGGTCGAATTCTTTGTGTTACCCTGTCACTGTCCTGGGGCTGGGTATTGTTAGTAGTTACTTCACTGAGTCCCAGGACTAGTTGACTGAGGGTATTCTTCTTTATGGTCAGCTCTTGGCATTTCAGGGCGTCGTAGTGATAGCATTGGGGGTTGCTCATTTGTAGGTGGTTCCAAAATTTGGTGGCTCTTTTTTGGATAGTGATTAGTAATGGATATTGGCCTAGTTCCGCCCTGCATGCATTGTTTACTGTTTTCCTTTGAGTCCGGAGGATACTTTTACAGAATTCTGCATGTAGGATCTCAATTGGGTGTTTGTCCCATTTTGCAAATTCTTGTTGAGTTAGCGGTCCCCATACTTCACTGCCATAGAGTGCAATTGGTTCAATTACTGATTTGAAAATTTGAGCCAAATGCTAATTGGGATTTCTATTTGGATTGATTTTTTGATGGCATAGAAAGCCCTTCTTGCTTTCTCTTTCAGTTCATTCACAGCCAGTTTGAAGTTTCCCGTAGAACTGATTTTTAAGCCCAAGTATGTGTAGTTAGTGGTTTGTTCAATTTTGGTTGTTCCTACTGTGAAATTTATTTTGGGTCCCTGATGTTTGGATCTTTGCTGGAACACAAGGACTTTGGTTTTTTGGGGATTTATTGTCAGGGCCCAAGTCTGGCAGTACGACTCCAGCAGGTCCAGGTTCTGCTGTAGACCCTCTTTAGTTGGTGACAGCAGAACCAGGTCGTCTGCATAGAGGAGGAATTTAACCTTGGATTCATATAGGGTGAGGCCGGGTGCTGTAGATTGTTCAAGTAGTTTTGCCAATCCATTTATGTAAATATTAAAGAGTGTCGGTGAGATTGGCGAGCCCTGCGTCACCCCCCCGCCCCTGTGGGAAGTATTTTGTTTGTTTGTCTCCAATTTTAACTGCACATTTGTTGTTTGTATACATTGATTTAATTACATCATATGTTTTCCCTCCTACCCCGCTTTCGATAAGTTTCAGGAATAAACCGTCATGCCAGATGGTGTCAAAAGCTTTCTGGAAATCTACAAAGCATGCGTAGATTTTGCTTTTGTTATGGTGAACGTGTTTGTCAATTAGGGTCTGTAGGGTGAAGATATGATCGGATGTTCTATAGTTTGGCAGGAATCCAATTTGGCTTTTACTCAAGACATTGTGCTCCTCAAGGAAGTTTATAAGTCTTTTGTTTATGATGCTACAGAATACCTTCCCCAGGTTACTGTTTACGCAGATGCCTCGATAGTTGTTTGGGTCGATTTTGTCCCCACTTTTGTATATGGGCGTTATGAGTCCTTTGTTCCAGATATCGGGGAAATAACCGACACTCAGAACCAAGTTGAAGAGTTTTAGGATAGCCAGTTTCATTTTGTTGTCTGTGTGTTTAATCATCTCGTTTAGTATGCCGTCTGTCCCGCAGGCTTTTCCTGGTCGCAGGTCCTTGAGTTTTTCAAGAAGTTCTTTTTCTGTTATTATGGCGTCCAGCGGGTTTTGGTTATCTTTTATGGCCATTTCTAGCTTTTCCAGTTTTTTGCATATTTGGTGTTGCTCTGGTCTTAGTGTGTTTTTCTGGTATAATTTTTCAAAGTGGTTTACCCCATGTGTCCCCATTTTGAATGGCCAAATCGTCGTGTTGTTTTTTGTGTAGTGTTTTCAAGTTTTCCCAGAAACAATTGGAATCAATGGATTCCTCCATGGAGCTGAGTGTATTCTTAATATATTGCTCTTTTTTGGTTCTGAGTGTGTTTCTGTATTGTGTTAGTGTCTGACAATAAGTAAGGCGTAGTTCCTCGTTTTCTGGATGTCTGTGTTTTTGGTTTGATATTTTTCTAAGTTTTTTCCTCATGTTATGGCAATCTCGGTCAAACCATTTTTCATAGTTTTTTGTTTTGGGTTTGTTCTTGTGAGCTTTCAAGTTTGCATTTGTTGCCAAATTATCAAAAATATTGTTTAGTTTACTAACTGCCCGGTTTACGCCTTCTTTATTGTGAGTGTATATGTTATCCAGAAAGGTGTCTAAGAGAGCTTGAGTTGATGCATTGCTAATTGTTTTCTGGTATTTTTCCGTGTCGTTTTTGGCCCATCTGTACGATTTTTTGGTGTTGTACAGTTTACTGGGTTGTGTTTCTATGTTGTTTGTTTCTGTCTTTTTGAGGAACATAGTAATTTGATTGTGATCTGACAGTGTTGTTTGTGGTTTGACTGTGAATGCTCTGAAAGAGGATGGGTCTAAGTCTGTAATCATATAGTCTACTGTGCTGCAGCCAAGAGGTGAGCAATAGGTCGATCTTCCTAGGAGGTCTCCGATGAACCTACCATTGACAATGTACAGACCCAGGTTTCGACAGAGCTGTAGTAGCTGTTTTCCGTTGGTATTTGACTGCTTGTCGCAGTTATGCCTGTATGGAAGGGAAGGGATGTCAAAGTGGTTATTCCCGAAAACGTAATTGTTTCCCTGATTATTGGTGAAGTCTGGTTCTTCGCCCTCACACACACACACACTCCTCACACACACACACACCTCACACACACACACCCCTCACACACACACCACACTCCTCACACACACACACACCCCTCACACACACACACTCCTCACACACCACACACTCCTCACACCACACACACACCTCACACACACACACCCCCTCACACACACACACTCCTCACACACACACACTCCTCACACACACACACACCTCACACACACACACCCCTCACACACACACACTCCTCACACACACACACTCCTCCCACACACACACACACCCCTCACACACACACCCCCACACCACACACACCCTCACACACCACACCCCTCCACACACACACACACACCCCCCACACACACACACCCCCCACACACACACCCCTCACACACACACACACCCCTCACACACACACACCCCCACACACACACACCCCCACACCCCCTCACACACACACCCTCACACACACACACACCCCCACACACACACCCCTCACACACACACCCCTCACACACACACCCCCTCACACACACACACCCCCACACACACACACCCCCTCACACACACACACCCCACACACACACCCCACACACCACACACCCCCACCACACACACACCCCTCACACACACACACCCTCACACACACACACCCCTCACACACACACACACCCCTCACACACACCACACCCCTCACACACACACACCCCTCACACACACACACTCCTCACACACACACACACACTCCTCACACACACACACACTCCTCACACACACACACTCCCTCACACACACACACACCCTCACACACACACACCCCACACACACACACACCCCTCACACACACACCCCTCACACACACCACACCCCTCACACACACACACTCCTCTCACACCACACACACTCCTCACACACACACACACTCCTCACACACACACACACTCCTCACACACACACACACTCCTCACACACACACACACCCTCACACACACACACACCCCTCACACACACACACACACCCTCACACACACACACCCCACACACACACACCCCCACACACACACACCCTCACACACACACACTCCTCACACACACACACTCCTCACACACACACACACTCCTCACACACACACACACCCCTCACACACACACACACCCCTCACACACACACACCCCCACACACACACCCCACACACACACACCCCTCACACACACACACCCCTCACACACACACACACCCTCACACACACACACACCCCCTCACACACACACACACCCTCACACACACACACTCCTCACACACACACACTCCTCACACACACACACCTCCTCACACACACACACACCCCTCACACACACACACACCCCACACACACCACACCCCCTCACACACACACCCCTCACACACACACACACCCCACACACACACACCCCACACACACACACCCTCACACACACACACACCCCACACACACACACCCCCTCACACACACACACACCCCTCACACACACACACACCCCTCACACACACACACTCCTCACACACACACACCACCCCTCACACACACACCCCCTCACACACACACACCCCTCACACACACACACACCCCTCACACACACACACTCCTCACACACACACACCCCTCACACACACACACACCCCTCACACACACACACACCCCTCACACACACACACACCCCTCACACACACACACCCCCACACACACACACACACCCCTCACACACACACACCCCTCACACACACACACACCCCCACACACACACACCCCCACACACACACCCCACACACCCACACACCCCCACACACACACCCCTCACACACACACACACCCCTCACACACACACACACCCCTCACACACCCACCCTCACACACACACACCCCTCACACACACACACCCCACACACACACACCCCCACACACACCCACACACACACACCCCCCTCACACACACACACACCCCTCACACACACACACACCCCTCACACACACACCCCACACCACACACCACACACCCCCACACACACACACACCCCTCACACACACCACACCCCTCACACACACACACCCCCACCACACACACACCCCTCACACCCACACACCCCCCACACACACACCCCCACACACACACCCCTCACACACACACACACCCCCACACACACACACACCCCTCACACACACACACCCCTCACACACACACCCCTCACACACACACACCCCCCACACACACACACCCCACCACACCCCCCCTCACACACACACACACCCCACCACACACACCCCACACACACACCCCTCACACACACACACCCCTCACACACACACACCCCTCACACACACCCACACCCCCACACCACCACCCCCACCCACACACACCCCACACACACCCCCTCACACACACCACACCCCTCACACACACACACCCCACCCCCACCCCACACACACACACACCCCTCACCACACACACACACCCCTCACACACACACACCCCTCACACACACACACACACCCCCACACACACACACCCCTCCACACCACACCCCACACACACACACACACCCCTCACACACACACACCCCCTCACACACACACACACCCCACACCCACACACCCCTCACACACCACACCCCCCACACACACACACCCCCCACACCACCCCCACACACACACACCCACACCCCACACACACACACCCCTCACACACACACACACCCCTCACACACACACACCCCCACACACACCACACACACACACCCCTCACCACACACACACCCCTCACACACACACACCCCACACCCCTCACCACACACACCCCTCACACACACACACCCCTCACACACACACCCCCACACACACCCACACCACACACACACACCCACACACCCCACACACACACACCCCTCACACACACACACCCCCTCACACACACACACACCCCTCACACACACACACCCCTCACACACACACACACACCCCTCACACACCACACCCCTCACACACACACCCCCTCACACACACACACCCCTCACACACACACACACCCCTCACACACACACACACCCCTCACACACACACACCCTCCACACACACACACACCCCTCACACACACACCACACCCCTCACACACACACACCCCTCACACACACACACCCCTCACACACACACCCCTCACACACACACACACCCTCACACACACACACCCCACACACACACCCCTCACACACCACACACACCCCTCACACACACACACCCTCACACACACACCCCTCACACACACACACACCCCTCACACACACACACCCCCTCACACACACACACCCCTCACACACACACACCACCCCTCACACACACACACCCCACACACACACACACCCTCACACACACACACCCCACACACACACACCCCCCACAC